>NC_091496.1:5503380-5827652 GCF_947461875.1 Haliaeetus albicilla
GGACATCTCCAGGGGCTAAAACAGGAGAGGAAATGCTGTATTCAGCAAGTCAGCCAAAGCAATGCAGCTTTGGTGACTTTAAAGGCATGGTACTGCCAAGACGAAGCTGCAGCTTCCCTCTGCGCTCCATGAGAAAACCAGCTTCCCGTACCCTGGAGTTACAAAACCATTGATAAAGGAGTCAGGGCCAGACCAAAGAAAGGACTCACATGGATTTTAGATATATACTTCAAACTCTGATCATGGTCTTTACCTGTTTGCCTTCCTCTCCCCAGAGCATCCCAGACCCTTGCTGACAACAAGACTCTTACTGATACAACAGATCTCAAATAAAAGTGACATTGTGCTGGTGGGTCTTCAAGGAAAACCCCTCTAAAGTTTTCAGCAAGAAAATATAAGCTGTGTTAAGCCTGAATTTTATATTACTACCAAGTGGCTGGATTTTTATCTCAATTCCCTCTTTAATAATAATTAGGTATTTTTGCAGGGGAAACACAGCAATCAGAATCTCCCTTTTTTTATGTTCTTCAAAGTATTAGCTGGAACATGAACACAATTATCATGTCCACTTGACACACGGCTTTTTATGAATACAGGGACAAAACCCAGAAACTCTTTCTTTCTCTCTTTCGATGGTTCATGCCTTGGTGATACACTGTCGGAGTGGTTCGGATTGTGTGCTGCTAACTAGCATTTCTGGTGCGTCAAAGGCAACACCAGAAAAAACAGAATTCCCATCCTGTGGAAGTCATTGCATGCCCTGTTGTCACAGTGGAACATTAAGATTAATTCATATATGCCTTCAGATCAAATCTAGGAGGAATCACACTGAAAAACATGCCATGCTTATCTCCAAGGAGGCAGTGTTTCTCTCTAAGCCACAGCTGATTAACAAACTCTACCTGGGCTTTGCAGAGGGACAGCACAAGGGAAAACATTATTGCCTTCAGCTCTGCATTGCTGCTCTCTCTCTGTCTATGACATGACCAAGGCATCCTTGAATTGAGCCACAAACTCCTCCTGGGAACACTGAAAATCAGATTACACCACCAGGGCACTTCGTTTATTTGTTTTTATTAGAATAAGGCATGGGAATTAGTCATCCCTATTTTACTTTCTTACCTGTAGCCTACAGGGATGCACCAGTCCCCTCTCAAGGAATGGGGAATGTGAATGGGGAACCTTATCTCTGTACAAGAAGCCACTGTGTTGTTTTGCCAGGAGGGAGACAGAGTCCTTCAGGCCTCTGTGGTCCTGTTGGTGAGCTGTGGAGTGGATCTGGGTGACGGGCTGTTCCTATCAGCTGCCATCTATTGCTTGCAGGCAATAGAAAAGGCTGTTTGGGCAGCAGATGAGACCCAGACCAGGTATCTACACACAGCTAATTCCAGAGGTAGCTGCGGTGCCTTATTTAAGAGCAGAGGAGATGGCAAAGCTGGAGTTTCACCTCCAGCTGGCCACAAGGAACATGACACCCAACACAAGAACACATCTGCACACAACATAATGTTGACCTTAGTGTTATCACCATGCGAGTGCACACAGAAGGGAAGGGAGCGTGCTTAATACGGGCTCTTGCAATCTCTAGAGGAAATTGGTCTGTCCTATGCAGCGCTGAATAAACCAGCTCCTTGTGCATGGCCCAGTATGTCTCTCCCCGTGATCATGCTGACAATGACTCTTCAAAACTGGTATATCAGTGACTCCTAAGAAATATAGCTGGCTGATTACCAGGACTCAAAGAGCTGTAGTCAACTGATTTGGCATTCAGGTTTGAAGAGTTTAGATACACAAGAGGGGAACAGAGAGACCTCCCCCACTGCAGCCAGCTCTGCTATCTGACATTTGGCTCCACATTTGGGCTTCTAGATTCCTGGTTGTTTTTTTTTGTTTGGTTGGTTGTTTTGTTTTTGGTTTTTTTTGTGAGAACCGGAGTTTCTGATAGTAATGTGGAGTTTCCTGACCTTTGGACTTCCAGGGAAAGGTTCTCAGGTCACTCGTCTCATTCCATGAGAATACTGGCAATTTTTTGGCAAACTAAGAAAACTGTCATGTGTGGACTAAAGAACAAAGCTGTGTAAGGTTGCTGTATCTGTGAGTATGACTAATCTTGGTGGAGGTAGCCTTTACCCCTGACATTAAGGCTTTTGAAGTAGTCTTTGAGGCAGAAGTGCTCCTTGGAAAGTATTACTGATCTCAGATAAAGTTGAGACTTTATCAGCTTGCCACTATGATTTTGATGATTTTTAGCCTACAACCCTCTAAATGAAAACAGGAAAATGCAATTGTCCCCATCAACAAATGGTGATATGAAAAGAGACAGAAGGACTTTTCCAGGCCAAAGGACATCATGTTAGATGAAATTTAATCACATTGCTGTCCACCCAATAAGAAATTTCCTGCTAAAGGTAGATGGAGTTTGCACATTAAAAATATCCTCAGGAACTCCAGCTCATGCTAAATAAATTGACCAGCGACTCCTGTTGCTACTGGCTTTTGAAGAAGTCAATCTAGTAAATGGAAGGATGCCACAATTTATTATTCTCACTTGCACTGAGGTCAGGCTCCAAGGACTGTAACAGAGATAGAGCTCCCACCCACACGTGGCAGCTGCTTGAAACTGTATAGCTGAGCTCACTACTGTCTTCGTAACCTCCCTCCCCCCCATTTTATTGACTTACCAGCAAGATGACTAAATAGTTTGTGAAGCCAGTCCTGAATTAGGACACTTTTTGACCAATGGAAACTGAAATAAAAATTAGTTAGTTGGCCTGGTATATTAAAATAAACTCAAATTGTGTGTCATAATATTGACATGCAAACTGCAGTTGTTCATACTCTGTTTCAGCCACTTGTGCTGAGGAGCAGCAGTCTTGGAAGAGGGACAGTATGGAGAGAAGAGAATTTCACAAGTTCACTATTTAATTTGAATCTACTGCTGCTGGAGAGTCAGAGCTCACGTAACTTTGGGGTTATGCTGTTGCAGCTGAGCTGAGCCTCGGTCTCAATGATTTTGCATTCGTGTTGCCAGCAGACTTTATTTTGCACTGGCGAAACACCAGGTCTTTCCGTAGTAAAACCACCCCGTGACATTGCTTCTGGAAGACAACCACAAAACCTAATCCCTTAATCCCACTTGAGAAAGCTGTTTTAAATGGGAAGCAGAGTTGTGTTCACTTCCGTACTCACATGACTGATTCTGATCTCAGTTATGCCAGTGCAAATTGAAACACACACTATAACATGGCAAAATTTGCTCTTGATCTGGCCCAGATACTGTAATCCCCATCTGTGTATAAGGTGGCTCCATGCTACACTGATAGATGCATCAAAGACTCAAGAGACAATGTGCATCACATCACTGGCAAAAGCATGAACTGAATTAAGAGTTATAATTTCAAAAAGCCTTTTTTTTTTTCCTCCACTAACAGAGATGGGCTGGGCCACCTACCTGTAGTATTAAAGATTCATGTTCAGGATCCTCTCAGCTTGCTTTGGAACAAATTCTCAGATTTTTAGCACATGCCCTCATTTGTAAGCCATTCTCAGATGGATATTTCCTTACTTTTTTTCCCTAGTCTATGTTCTATATTGTATAAACTATACAATGAACTCCGTATCGGTCCACAGCAGCGATGTGGAGATCCAGAATCACAACTCTTTTTCAAGTTATGCAAAGTGGGGGTTGCAGACTGTATGCCCTTCATCTTGAATGAGGATTTTTGCAATGGAGGGCATCATCTGTTCATGAAAAAGACTTCGAAGATCTGGGTCACATGCTGGGGTCGTACAGGAAAAAGTCTAGCTAATTTTAAAAATAAAAGGGGAAAAAGGGACAATCAAAATCTCACTTTCTTGGTCTTAGAAATGAACAGGAATAAAATCTTTGTCTTCCATCTCACCACTTTGGCACAGGTGTCATTCCTAAAGTGGATTTCCCTTCTACTCCCTGGGCTTTTTTCTTTCCGTGTACAGAGCTCCCGTTGCTTGCTATGTGTTTTGGGTATCATGGAAAGGCAGAGAAAACTAGAAAGTCTCCAGAGAGAATAAGGAAATGTCTGCTGTGGTTCATAATGGCTTGACCAAAACAGTGATGACATTTAAATAGTGTTTATAAAGTGTATTTAAGTCCTTGGCTGAAGTGAAAAGTCATTATCATTAATATCCTGTGGTTTCTTAAGAGGCTATATTTTTTAATCTTAAATATAGTAAATATAGGCACTTTAATAATAGTTTTTCCAGAAATAATCCTTTTTTTTTTTTTTTTTTCCCTGTGGAACTGGCACTTTTTACTAAGCAGCTTCCAGCTGAGGCAGCAGGCAATACTTACTGCTGGTGTTGCAACTTGATGCTGAAACTGCCAGTGATGTAGCAGGACTCCATGTAGGTGAGTTCTTTTGCTCAGGAAGAACCTGAGAGCTCCTACCTTGCTTCCAGTTATATATGTCTGATTTTATTATATTTATTGCTTTAACTCCATTGGGTAGGATTAATTTCACCTTATTCTATCCATCAAAACTGATGAAATACATATCTCCTGATAGTGACTGGAAATTGTTTTCACCTAATTTAAAGCCATATTTTAGACTATGAGGAATCCCTTCCCTTCAAAGTGTCTTTTTTAAGGCAGATGGATTCCAACTTAAGAGTTTTAAATGAGGTTATTATTTGGATTAGTAATGCAAGATGGTTTCATAACTGATTTCCACAAGGGAAAACACACAATGTCATGGAAAATAGCACTTATTAATACTAAAGGCCAGATCTGATCAAACAGAAGGCAGAGGAATGCTGTGACTAAACTGGAAGCAATCCCAGCGCTCTGTGATGCAACCTAGCACAGAATCAGATTGCTAGAAATGGGATAAAACGTACTGGTTCACTCTGTTGCCTTGCAACTGCTAGGATTTTTCCTTGTGATACGATAAGTTTTGTCTTAGTTATATGTGCTAAAAATATAGGTCTTCCACTACTGCTTTTGACACACATTTTACAGACAAAGCGATTTCAATATGAGAAAGGGTTACTAATTCAGGTCTGGTCTAAGAGAGCAAATGTGTAACTTTTCCACCTAAGTAATCACTCATTCTATCAAGAGTTGGTTGCGAAGTGAAACAATATTCCACAGATTTATGTTTGCACTATTTAGTCCTGGTGACAGTAGCATCAGTACAGAATCATACAAAGACACCTGCAGAATGACTTACAAATTTTGTTGTCTACAGATGGCCATTTTAGCATTAAACATCCCAAATCCACATTAGGACTACTGTGCTCTGTCCTGACCTATCCTATCCCACTTCCCTTGCAATAAGGAACTCCTGAAAGTCTGTTCTTTATCTCTAGCAGATAACCAAAACTTCTTAGTCTGATTTTCTAAAGAAATGACGCAGTGAAAATGGGGAATGATCAAAATTAACCATTTGCAATAATTTTCCTTGCTAACAATAATTTTCAAGTAATGTCAAATGTAAATTTGAAAATCATGTGACCAGGCAATGGCAGATTTGTGAAAATGAAAAAAAAGGAAAAAAAAAATAAAGGTGGGCAAAAATTTTGCCATTTTTTTCATTGAAAAATGGTTTTAGAAAACCAAGAAAAATATTAGTTAAAAAGATCAGTACTCATACTTTTTATTTGCATAATTTTTCATGACTTTATCAGGGGGTAGGTGAACAGCTTTACTTTAGTTATTGTTTTGTACTTGTTCTCTTGAAACCTGATTTTGTATGAAATGAAAAATGATTTTCAGTAAGTAAATTATCAATAAATGTTTTAGAGTCACATTTTATTACAAGTCCTAAAAAATATTGATGAAAATATCCAAGTAAAATGCAATAACTGAAGTTAGATCCTCTCTTAAATATGCTAAAGTATATATTTTATCTTCTCTAAAAATTATCCTTTACTTCCTATTTCCATGATTTTATTTTTAGTTTATTTAACCAGCTCTGTAAAGTACTGACACGAAACAAGTAATCTCTCAATATTGCATAGTAAGCAGAAAAACCATGTGTGTTTATGCTGTGTGTACAAACCTGCCATTTATTGTTACTTTAAATACAGAAAAGCTTATTTTTTGTTAGAAGGGTAAATATATTAATACAGATATGCATCCATATGCAGCTCAGTAATTTCCCAAGATTTCTAAGTGTGTGAACTTCAAATGTAGATTAATAAATGTGTACTTAAATACTGAAACAGAGGAGTGCTTTTCAAAAGTGCTAAGAATATTACATTTCCCAGGTACGACAGTGCTCATTCCTAACTTTGGGAAACGAAGACCCTCATTAAGACAATGAAAGGATGTAAGACCAACTTTTAGTCTCATTGTTTTTAAGGGTTTTGTCCATAAATCAGTGTTATAGCTCATTTCAACACTTTGAATGACCAGCTCCTTCAAACAAAATTGAACGAATGGACTCAGAACCTGACTATTGTCATGGGAAAACAATAAGAAACCCTTCTTCAATGCTTTTATCAACACTGTCATTCATTATTGGCATACATAAGAGCACACAATGCACACTAAGCACTGACTTCTCTCTATTCCAGACTAGATTATAACCACCTGAGGAGAAAAACCCCAAAAGCTGCTTCTACTTCTACCTTGCTCTAAATACATGGGCTGCTCATGGTGGTGTTCAGTAAGACAACACATCAGTTTCCCTGCTGAAGAAAGATGCCGTTTAAAGAAACCAGCCTTATTATGTCCCAATGACAAGCATAATTAAGAATGTCTGTCTCTGTAAGGCATAAGAATAGAGGGAAAGCTTTTGTTCACCTGAGCACACTACCATCCTTGACCCATCCAAGTAATTTAAGCCCTGGCTGAATTGGACAAGGACAGGTGTAATTGGGCCCCAGTCTCGGCTGCTTCCAGCCTTGC
Organism: Haliaeetus albicilla; assembly: GCF_947461875.1. Lineage (NCBI taxonomy): Eukaryota > Metazoa > Chordata > Aves > Accipitriformes > Accipitridae > Haliaeetus > Haliaeetus albicilla. Next base: position 5,510,270 of record NC_091496.1, read on the forward strand.
AATTAGCCTAATAAGGTTGTCTGCGGAGGGGTCAGTAGCTAGCGGCCAGTTTGGCTGGAGCCTTCTCTAGCTGTCATTAGAAGGAGAACAAGGAGTCCATTGGGTCACAGCGCGAGATGAAATGAATGCTGGTAATTGATCTAGTGACAGCAGTGTCTGTCCTGAGACGAGAGAAATGGGCAGCTGCAATGAAAGACTTGATGCCAAAAAAGCCCCAGACAAAAGAAAAAAGTCCACAAAGAACTCATATGTTTCTGAAGACGTGGCAAGGGGGGGATGTTATCTGAGTTTTAAAGGGCATGCAGTCATGTGGACGTTAAATTCGGACTTTTCATTCAGCTATGCCCAACAATGTTGCCATCTCTGTTCATTTATGCAATATGAATAAAACAGGCCTTTCCACAAGCTTTTTAACTCTGCCCTCTCAACCCACTCCCTCCCAAAATACCCAAAGGCATTTGCAGCCCATAGGTAAGGATCCATAGGTAATGTTGACAGATGGGCAATTATGTTCTCTTGGATCTTTCCAGGAAGGTTCTGGATCTGCCCTTGAAAATGCTTGCCCAATTAGTGGTGTGATTCAGGGTGTATATTCTGAGCTTCATTATTTCAGGTGGGCTGAAATGTAATTTTAACTCATCCTTCCATCTCTCTGTTCTTGTGACAGTTTTTAATTAAACATAGTCTTTAATCAATTAAGTGGCAGCTGCAAGTAATGTGTTAGTGCTCTGAATGTGTCTTTAGAAATACCCAAACTTGCAGAAAATGCAAGTTCAAATACCAGCAGGGAAGGGACTGTCTTTCATCCTTCCTTTGAATTCCATGAAATTTCCTGTCTGGGTCTACACATCAATATCTTACCTCGACATAAGAGACAGACTTTCAAAAACAATTCATCCCTCCTCCCTTTTCTATCTGCATAGTAATTCAGGGTAATAGAAATAATAGTAATAATAACTATTGAAGATGGAGTTAGGGATTGCAGCTCTAAAGCTTGAAAATCCCTGTTTATTGCTGGCAGAACCTACATGTTTGGAAAGAGTGTTGATGGTGTTGATAAAGACCATTGCTTATCATCACTTTGACTTCAGGACTAGCATAAAACATGCATGTCCCTGTGCATAGTTAAAATTATGGTTACTTGTAATAATGACAACAATAATAATAATTGTCATTACTCTTTATAGTTGAAGTTAGAGACTAATTTCTGCCACTTTTTACAAAGATATAATAAATTATGTACACTTACCTAGTTAGGCATCTAAGATTTAGTGTCCCTCTACAAAGTAATCAGCCTAGAATCCCCTTGTGTACATTTTTTTTACAAATTGAATAAATATGACTGGGAAAGTGTGAGAGAACAGACCTGCCACTATACACGTGAGAAACAAGAACAGAGACACCAGGAGGTTATGGGTGGGACTGCCAAAAGTAAGAAGGTGGAGGTGCTTACGCTAACCGTTCTGTTTAATCACTAGAGAGAAGTAGGTGACAGCAGCAGGCAAGTGATTCAGGCTTTAGGGGGGTGGCTAAGAATAAAATGAATTAAGATGAATTCTGCCTGGAGGAACCTCCTACTCTCCATCCTATCAAGGAACTCCAGGTGACTAGCTCCGTTGTAGGCGCTGAATCTTGAAGGACTAAGATAGGTTGGCAGAATCCTGCCTGGGACTTGTGCCTGTTCAAACTTGGAGTCCGTGGCATGGTCAGAAACAAGACTGACTTTTTTAATGCTCACTTATGAATGAACCTAAAGAAGCTAAGTGTCTTTGCAAAGGCACATAACTTGTTAGCAGGAACTGGGAATGAGACCACATAGTACATCTCATTTCAAGTCTTTTGCTATTATGTTCTGGATGGAGGTCCACGACCTCCAAAATGTTGAGATCTTACACCACTTCTCGCACCTGAATTTCTAGCAGCATGGCAAATTACAATGATATGGAGCATGAGCTCCCATTTTACAACCATGTGAGTTTAATAACGACACAGAGTCTCTGTGAGCTTAGTGCCGTTGGTGCCTGTGTCCTGTAACTGGTGATCTGCCTGGCAAGGAGGCCACTGTGCAAGACAGCAACTTGGGGAACTGGACAGGCTTGCTTTCAGAGTGCGTCATGGCTCCATGGACCCTATATCTACCATTCCTCTGCCAAAGGGAGTGCATGATAATAATACTAAAAAAATTGTTGGCTTGCAGTATTTTTCTTTTTCTCATGCTTATGCCACAATGCCAAGGAATTTAGAGAGAATGCTGGCTACCAGAATGATGGATTTATGACTACAGTTGACGCCTTTTTTTCCTTTTGTGAATCAGAAGTTTTCAAAAACAGGCGTGTGTCTCCTGCACAAATAACCTGTATTAACAGAGCGCATCAGGATCCAAAGCACATGTCGAGGCCCATGCTGAGCTCAGTTCAGAAACCAAGTGCTTGTCCACTAGTGCAAAGCCTCACGCACTAGTCAGACATCAGAATCCCTTGGGTGCATTAAACACACTGAATACAGTCTCTTTTCCTAATCAAACTCATCTGGGAGTTGGAAAAGAAAATAATTTTGGGGCCACAATCTCTTCCTATCTTGTGTTTTCATTTTTTGCAGGTTCTACTCAAAGAAATTCCACTCAAATGCTCTTTCTTCACCTTATTTTATTTCAGAGTACAGACCAGATTTGGAGACCAATCATATCTTGAGGTGACACAGTTGACTGACTTACTCTCTCTGGTACAGAAAATTAATCAAATCAGCTTTTCTGGATGTAAAGAATATATTTGCTGGTGCAATCAGGTAGTAGGAGCTTAGCCTGAGACATTGAAACTTATGCATGAAACTGGGCACCCATAGAAACCTCCCCCCAAGTTTTAATTTTTTATTAATGTCATTCAAAAATGAAATGATTTTACACATAAGGTTTTCTGTCTATATGTTCAGAGGGATTTACAAAATTTAAGGTTTTCCTGAAACCCATACCTGAGTGAGCAAAAATGTTTGCAAAGACGATCCAAGAATGGGAAAAGCTATTTACCATATTGAAGATGCCACCTTAACAATTAAAAGCCCACATAGCAAAAAAAAGAAAAAAAAAAAACAAAAAAGAACAGTGGATAATTTAATGTTTTGCCAAAAATAGCACAAAATAGGAAAACCAAAAAAGGAATTAATAGAAACTAAAGAATGCAGAAACAAAACCAATACACATTTAGAAAGAACCATTAAAGCCAAACCATATGAACATTGAAATGGACTGTCTGTCTCTCCTTAGGAATACGCAGACTATATCCCAAAGTAGCCGTGGTGTGTAATGAACACTACTCCAGCAAACTGCAGCTTCTGGGGAGCCAAACCATGGGCACTGGCAGTTAGGGACTGGGTCCAGTTTTTACTTTTTGTTTTCTCTGCATCTCACTTTTCCCACTTGATATCAGACTGTTTTATTCCACTTTTTGTGAACTTTTCTCATTAGCTTAGAAGTCTTCTGACAAAGACATCATCTGTTATGTGCTTGTGCTGTGCCTCAGGCAAAAGGGCCCCCACATCTTGGTCAAAGCTCTTACAGTTGCTGGAAGAACAATATAGCTGAATCCCACACGGAATTTAGTTAGCGTACATACTGATCTTAGAGATGAGATACATTTGACTGCCAATTTATATACAATGATAAGAAATGGTCATGATGCCTCTTACTTTTCCCTTGGCCTATGTTCAGATTTTTCCAAAACAACTGAAGCTGGTCTATTAAAATACTAATGAATAAGAAGGAATGATTTTAACAGAGTGGCATCTAAACTGCGCTTCCTCACTTAATTTTTGTAGTGGAAGACATATGATGGAGCTGTTGAATAGGCATTGAATAATCAGCTTGATTATCCTTACACTTATAAAAAATTGACAGTACCAATCTCACTTTGTACCCACTACTCATTCAAGCTAAATATACTTAATTTGCATGGGGAAATGATATTTTTTCTTTGGGGAAACCTAAAAATAGAAACTCAAGCAAAGTGACTATAATAACCAAAACTGAATGACAGAAGGCTTCAGATAGGCATTTCTGTTCCTTTATACTGTCCTCAGAGAAATTAGTGAAATTTGGATTAACGAGCAGTGAAATGACATCACTTAATCAGTAAAGCTACAGTTTAACACAGATTTAATTTATTCTTCAATTATTTAAGAAGTTAGATCTTTAATAAAGTCAGTGGAAAATTTCTCCTTAGAATCAACAGGAGATAGATAGATTAAATGTTGTGTACTGTGTCTACCATAAAAACACAACCCTCTCTCAACCTTTCACATTAGGTCAATAATTCTGCTATCACTGGTGTCTCTTTTAAATCCCTCAATAATTGCACTGCAGGTAGAGGTAATCCAGGATTCAGGACTTAAAAATTCTCATCTTATGATTCCACCTAAAAATTCCATTAAAGAACAATCCTAACACTTTCAGCGATGGAAAAAGAACTTGGTTGTATAAAGGAGAAGGTACGCACAGACCCAGACTTGCTCTGTCCATACAAGCCAGCCAGAAAGCAGCCAGACCTGGCTCTGAATGTATCTACCTACCCCAGCATGCTGCTGACCACAGCATAGTCATCCTACCACGTGCACCAGTTCTGGTTATCCTGGAGTGGTACCAGTGGAGCTTTGGTCACCTGCATGTATCCACATAAAACTCCTCTCGGTTTTCACACCCTTGTTTGTACATGTATTACAATCAAAAACTCTTTTTCCCTCATTCAGATCGCAGATTGGCTGGTTCTCACTCTCTGAGCAGCTACTCAAAATTGTGTTTTATCTTCATTGTTCAGTGGGTGGTCCTCTCCACCATTATTTATTACCTGCTGATGACAGAATGATTGGTTTCCTCCTGGGCTTTTCCATGGTTCTCCTTGCTAAATGCTATTGGAAATATTCCAGCAAAATATTTTTTTTTTCCTCAGAATCTGCTGATTTTTCAACATTTATATGGTTTGGAGACTTGAGGTAGGATTCTTCTCACCTACTTTTGGGAGGGTAGGATTCAGTTCACAGATTGAGATATCTCTTTTTAGGTTTTGGCATGCAAGTGTCTCCAGGCAAGCCAAGTATCTGAGCTGTGAAGATCCAACCTGCACAATCGGTGGAGCCTACAGGGCGATGGCACACCTAGGTACCCGCTCCTTGCTCTTTCTGATCTTGCTGAGGACATTGTAGGGATAACAGGGAGCCTACGAGCCCCACAACGACAGTCTGAAACCACCTACTTCCCTGCCATTTCAGTTCAGCTCAGACCAAGCCATAGCAATGACTCTTGCTCATTTGAGTGTGCTGGATTAAAATCAACAATCATCTCCACCAACCTAAAGCGTGGGACTGCTTAATAGCGCCTTAGTAAGTCCTTCTGGCCTTCTCAGTTGAAATGTGAAAATTACAGATAATTATAAGCAGCATAAAAGGAGTCTTCTAACAGGAAATGCTGGACAGTATTACTAACAGGTTTCATTAACAGATCCACCTGTACTATATATGACAGTTGCATTAGGAATAAAAAAAGAGAACACAGAAGATTAGACTCTCAGCATAACACATATTAGGTAAATAAGTAAGCAAATTGTCCACAAAACCATATAAGAATCTTTCAGCTTTTTAAAATCAACGTTTTAAGCTGTAAATAATGGGCTTATGAGAAAGTCACATGCATGCTAATAGTTATGAAAGCAGATTGTTACAGAAATCTGTAAATGAAAAAAGAACGCTAAGATCCCGAGTTTGCGAAATACTGCAGAGCTGTACCCAGGGCGGATAAATTATCTTGTTGTACAATGGCTGCGAAGGTACCTCACAGACTTCAGTAAAGAATGGGCACCTAAGTAAACACCATAGTGAATGGAGTCCTTGCTTTAAAAAGAATAAGCTGTCTGATCAGACCAAATCCATCAAAAACATAGTTTGATCTATTGTTTGGATGTGCAAAATCCACAGAACTGGAGTTTCTTTGGTTCTCTCTTTGCCTCTTAAAAGTAGTAGCTGTACCTACGGCTCTTGGATAGGCGATACACAGGGTCCGTGCATTTCTCAGTGCCCAGTGCTGAGCATCAAGCTATGATCTCGCGTACTTTTTGCAAATAGTTCCCCAAGACTCAGCATCCCACTGTCAGGAATGTTTTAGTTCCTCAGCACCTTCTGCTTCCACTGTAGAAATTAATCATGGGAAGAAAATGCTTTGGGACATGGGCAATCTTACTCGATAAATGTACAGCTGCTAGCAGACTGGAGCCTTCATCTTACACACACCACTACTTTTATTCTGAAATGTTCTCCTTTACATCCCTGTGGTTGCATGGGTCAGAGACTAAGTGGAGGTGCCCCATGTTTTCAATTTGCTGAAAGAAACTGCGGTGAAGAAAACTGTCAGCCATATATGGTAGATATAGTGTGAACAGAGAACACGCAGCGAGAGCACTGTGTATATATTTGATTTTGCTTCATGTGTAGCTTATAACTCACTTGAGGCTCTGCATCTCATTAGTTCTGGGTGGGTCTCTCCCACCAGGATAAGCAGCCTTCATTTCATGATTTTTTTGGTCTATCTGATTTAATGCTAAGTGGATGCAACAAGACTGATGACATCTGAAAGTCCATAGGCAAACCCAACAGGATTATTCAGATAGTACAAGAGGGCTGGTAGGGTGCTCCCTTACTCCTCATCAGTTTTAGAGACAAACTGGTGAAATTTGGATTTTCTTAACAGTGTTTGACAGATCAGCTGTGTTCTAGGAAACAGAATATTACACAGGCTTGGGCCAGGACTCAAAGACTTGGACCATTTCTGCCCAAACTTCTCTATTTCAATCTTGAAGAAAAAACAAAGACATGCCATAAAGAGGCAATGAACAAACAAATCCCAGCAACACCAGCACATAAAGATAAGTATGGAGGAATTGTAAATGGGAGGACTTTTTAAAACAACCACCCCCACAGATGTCTTTTGCCTTTGCTTTTCAGAGCTCTGAAGACATTCCCCACACATGGCACAGCCATGAGTGGCCAGGACTTCCCACACCTTGTCCTGACCTGCAGGAATCAGTCCATGGAGCATAGTGAAAAGTAGTTAACCACTGTGGAAAGGGAAAGATTAATCCATGCAAATCTGAAGGCTGGATGTTGCTTTGATGGGGAGAAAGCGAACAACTTTCACAACAAAATACGGAGCATATACTATACTAGGGAGTGCTAATACGGAACATAGTGGGGAAGAAAGGACCCATAACTCCTACATTGCTTTTGAGTGTCCAGGGTGCATCATGGGCTAAAAGGTTTTTAATGTATGGGTGTGTATCCTTTATGGGTATGATTTTTCCGTTCAGGCATGAGCCGTTTGTTCACACCTTGGTCAGTCAGGGGAATGATGAAATATTGAAACGTGGACTTGCATTGGCATGAAAGACACAACGAACTCGATCTGTATTTCTATCAAAGAGAAGGCTGAGCAGTGATTTGATTTCAGCTTGCATACACCTACATGACAAAGATACAGTTGATGACAGTTTTCTTAGGCCAGCAGTCTTAAAAATAGCCAATGAACAAAAACAGGAGACAGAAAAATTCAGATGGAAAAGAAGTAGGTTTTAATCATGAACCCAGTTAAGAATCAGAACAGCAAACTGATGCTTTCAAAAAATTTTTTTCCCTATTGCTGGACACTTAAAGACTGAATATTTTTCCCCTGAAGGGTATGCTTACCTTCAAACCGGACTTAGAGAATGTGTTCTGGCCTGGGCTATGTGGCAAGTCAGGCAACCTTCTTTAGCTACTCAAGAAACCTTCAGCAGCTTTCTCCTCTGAGGGGATGTCTCTTAATCTAGAGTGGTACAAGAGGTAGCAAGTTTCATACTTTTCCTTTTTCTTTCTCTTTCCCTGTTTCTATAGGAAGCAAAGATAGTGAATAGTACCAGCCATGCCCGAATCCTGTCCTCCATCCTCCTTGATTATGCCTTTTGCCAAGGGCTGTAATGAAGTGGTAGGGTTGGGGAGAAAATTTTGACTAAACTTCAGGCAGTGTGTGCCTTTTCTCTTACACGCAATTATTCCTGAAAACCATAATCTTGACCAGTATCTGGGTCAGTCTGAAAACCAGACTATGCGGATGGAGGTGAATGAACAAAATTGTCTACAGCTAGCTTAGAGAAGACAGGACCTCTTTTTTAATTTATATATGCATAAATATAACATTTTAATTGCCCAGTGCTTGTTGTCAGATCCAGATTGGATCTCTTTGACCCTATTTTCATTCTCATTGCACACATTAGACCAACCCCTTCACCTGGATGTGCTGACACAGAGGTGTTTGTTGGCACACCCCAGGGAGGGCTATGCAGAGGGCTGGAGGTGGCAGAGAAGACGTGTCTGCAACCTGGCAGGGTTCAGGGTAAATACCCACTGAGCCATCATCTGCAGCCTGCTTTAGTTTGCCTTAGGTCTCTGCCATGGACCTGCTGTGTATGACCATGAGGGCACTGATGTCTCTGTGTCTCACCCCCCCAAGTGTCCCATGGAGGTGACAATATTTCCTTGTATTTCCTTAGTCCATGGATGATCTTCTGTGGGAGCATATACAACACCTGGCACAAAAGATAACTGTAATGGGACTAATATTCCAACTTCATGAAAAGGCACATGGGGTTTCACAGAAACACGATGACTTGAAGACTTCTTTCTCCTCAAAACGATGCAGCATGGAATGCCTTCAAGGCTCTTCATGCTAAGAGCATAACAGAGCAAATGGCTTAGGAGTGATCACGCACTAAATTACAACCTCCTACAGGAACTCTGAGTTCCCTTTAAAAGAAGCTGTTCGTTTAGCTGCTGAGCTAACATGATTAAACAAGACAGGTCTGGCAGAGCTCTTCCACATTGTCAGATCTTGAACAAAAGGTGTAATTTTCCCATTTCTTACAACTCCAAACAGCCTGCTTATAGAGATGGCAATTACTCACAGGCAGCGTAACTCAAGATCTTTCCAGTGTTTATATCTCCACATGAAGCATACATTTACATGGCAACGGCATGGGACAAGACATGTCTTTTAATTTTCCCATCATAATTCATAACAGGCCCCTGCCAAAAAAACACTGGAGCTGATTACCAAGTGTGACTATGATCGGATCATTTAGCAATTTGAGTTTCCACACCTTTTGTGTGAGGCTGGGCTTTGTTTTACTTAAAGCAATAATTGCATTCTAATTTCATAATATGGGTCGCGGTTGCTTCATCTCTCTGTGCCTTCAAGGAAAAGAAAAGGTGTACAGAACACAACAAACATTTTTTTAATTAATTTTTTAAAATGAGCTAATAAATGTTTACCTGCTTCACAGGTGTGCTTGCTGCAAAGTGACTTAATTATCATTCCCACAGTCCCCATAAGAAGGATCACAAAGGGATTATACATTGGTGTTATCCCCAGTAATAATGAATTACACTTTTATGAAGAACAGAGTTAACAAATCATTTCTAGGAATAAAAGGTTGGCAAAGGTTTTCAAATAAAATGTGTTAAAGAAGGAGTTAAGATTTAATAGGTTTTAATTCAGGCAGAATTTCAAAGCAAACTGAGTGGAAACGGGTGATTACAAACAGATTTGGACTCCATCCTACACAATGCTCAAATTTGCCTTCAAAGCTCCCCCAAGGAACAACGGAGAAGAAGACGGAACCTCTCACATCCCAGCAGGATAGATCCAGAGCTTGTTGGAGACCTTTTACCTTTCTTCTCATCGAAAGCATGAAACTCCATGCTTTAGCTGGAATGGTAGGGTCGTATCAATTTATCAGGTCACATAACATGTGGGACATAACATGTCCCAGCTGGTCTAGGTTTCATTGGGTTACTCAGCCTCATCTCCAACACAGCAGCATGGGTTCCCACAAGTCTTCAGTCCCAGGTACTTCAGGACAGATCTGGTCAATCAGCTTCTACCTTCATCCCTAAGCACAGCCTGGAGGTGCTGATGAGGGGGAAATGGGCAGTAGGGGCATACTGTGTGTCTTATGTATAATATGTCGTCCTTCCACCTCCATGGGCTTCAGACTAGGTTTACTACTGAGTACTTTCCTAGAGAGCATAGGAAACCAAATTGTCTGAAAGTAAAGTCCAGCTAACTCTTACTCTAAAACATAAAGGAAAGCCATTTCAAAACTTAATAATGTGCATGTTAAAAGATGTAGACACTTTTCTCTCTTTTAGGGGTCTGTGGTTCTGATCTCATTTTTGCCATAAATTTCTCCCTTTATCTCAAACACTTGTCACTTTTATAGCTTCTGCAATCTCTGAAGGTATCAAACAGCAGTGTTTTTTCTGTACTAGTCTCTGCCACAAACTTCATCTGAAGCAGTCTGCACGTGTTTTCTCCAAACAGACATAGCAATACTTCTATCTGGGGTATACCCTTAGCATCCAGAATGTCTGGAAATCAGGTAAAACCACCTCTCTTGCTGGATCCATCCTTCACATTCCCAGCTGATCTCCCATTTTTCCAATGGCAAATGCTTGCAGAAGGATTTAGATCCTGAGGGCTCCTATTGATGTTTTGGAGTTGCAAGCATCCTTGCCTGCATGCAGAGATGTAAGTCAGATGTCTGCCATGTCAACTGGACAGATGTGCCTTGAATTTCCTCTAACGCGGTGTGCTTTTGCTCCTGCAGGAGGCTGTGGGCTGACATTTCTGTATGTGTTAGCTTCCTGCAGCCATTGCTGTGGACACATGGAAGTAGAGACCATGCATGGGGGCTTGCTTCACTCAGGTCTGCACAGCTCACATAGTGAGTTCTATAAAGTGTATTGGTATGATTTAAGACTTAGTAGCTTTTCTTACAACATGTTCCATGACCATTTTCATTAACAATATGTCTTAACCCTTTTATGACATTTTTTTGGTTATACTTCAAAGGGCTTTTAAGTTACCGTATCCCTAATCCCTTCCAGAACTTGACAGGGGAGGTAGCTAGGGACAGTTGTCTCTTCTTACAAATCAACAAGAGGTGCTTATGTGAGTTTCCCACAGTACAGGAGGAGCAGTGTCAAATTTAGGATTAGGATTTCAAAACATCTAGGACCTTCTTTCTTATGCAGGTCTGTAAACATCTGTGAAGAATTTGATGCTGTAAAGAGTCAGTTTTCCAGACCAAAGAAGGGCCAGTATTTGCAGTATGACCACAGCCACCTAGGTCAGAGCCTATTTGGTGTAAAAAAACTGCTTGTGCCCCTTTGTAGCCAACAAGGAAAGAAAGGATTCTTCAGAGCATCATTTCAAGCATGCAACAGACCTCTCCTTTGAATCATGCCCTTCTCTAAGCAGAGACAGCAAACCTTCTGTCACAAAAGCATCACAAAATTTAAATTCCACATCCATTTTATCACCATTGTCCTCTAGATGAAGTCAGAGTTGTTAGATGAGTAAACTGAGGTAGACGGTGAATCCACCTAACCATTAGCATGCAGGGAATAAGTGATGGGCTGGCAAGAAATCTAATTTCTTTTCTCCTTCTTGTTCCATGCTTCTGTCCATTGCAACAACTTATTTCTCCATAGCTGACCTTAGTTTTAACTTGGAAATACGATGAGTAGTCTTCTCCCATTGTAATTGTGGGGACACAGTTTAGGTGCTTTCTGACTGAAATGTTATAGAGCATCTGAAACATCTACACAAAACTAGTAGAAATGATACAAAATCCAGGGGAGACACACACCTTTCTGGAGAAGCAAGGAAAAGACAGGCAGGACATCCCAAGGCATTTCAGTTGGGATTAGGCAATGGAAAGGGTGGGCTACAGCTCACAGTTTAAGACATCTCCGTGTAGGTGATTTAGATGATCTAGGTGTCCAAACTCTCATTATAATTAATGGAGATCTAGTGCTTAATTCAGATGTTTAAGCACAGCTGCTATTCTAGCACTAATTCAACGCTATGCAGTTCAGTCTGAAAAACCTTTACATTATCACATTGCAAGAGATTAAAATCATTACAATATTACAGTATCTTTTTCTATGGCATGATAGACCAGATAAACTGTTTTGATGCTGTTCTCTAGTTAAAGCAGGAATCTGTTCAGGGAGGATCCATGCTTATGTGGTTTGCAAGTGTCTCTTGCAAGATGGTCACAGTGACCCTTTCTGGCCCCTATATGTACCTATTCCATCACTGGGCTACAAATTTTACAATGCAGAAAGACAGAGAGACAGAAAAAAAAAAAGAAAAATTTACATGGCAACTGCATTGCATAACTAGCAATCATGGTAATAGAATTACTGACATTATGGGCTGCTAAAGGAACAGTTAGTAGCTTGTCTCACTTGTCTGTAATTTACTCTGTGTCTATTTAGCCTTGATGTACAACCTAGGTCAATTGCTGTGCCACTTTCCTATCTTCCTACTTCTGAGTTATAGAGAGAAATGTGTGCCTCATGAATGACTATCTCTCCTGGTCAAGCTTGTCTCTCATGCTGTTCAGCAGTGCCATGCGTTAATAGATAGTGCTGAACAGTTAATATCACCAGTTAATTGGCAAAGCACGTGTGAAGCAGATGTATTTAAATATAGAACGTGGAGGCTGAAGGAGTAACTGAAATGCATAAGTGATAAGGATTTATTATTAGAACAGATTAATGAGCCCACCTTTTTTTTTTTTCTCCTCCTTCATCTCTCATCCTCTTTTCTGGCCAAGTCTATTTTTAATTCTTCCCTTTCAGGAAGATTTTATTCCACTGTTGAGAAAATTGTGATGGATAATTTTGTGTTGGCTGTATGGCAGCACCTGGATGGCCAAACAATTTATGCTGTGTACTGAGCATGTGGTATTTGTGGAGACTCAGGCCTGTAGTAAAACAGTAACAACTGATTTATGAAGTGTAGCTGAAGAAGGGATATGGGAAGAAGGGAGGGAGAGAGGTAGAGTTGTGTATTCATTCTATCGCAGATCAGTTGTCTCAAAGATCCACAATACTAGGACTATCCTATTCCCTTTAGAAGACCTTTGGCCCAAGTCTCAGCCCTCTGCTTAGCTTTCCACTGCGTTTGCTGTGAGGCCTCTCAGTTCCACAGGCCAGTCTTCCCCTCAAGTCTAGGCTGCAATGGAAACAGAGATGTTTTTAGATGTATCCTCACTCCCACATTTAGTCCCCATGGAAACTTCCAAGCCAACTAAGATAGTGATTTCAGAATTAGGAACTGGACTTTTGTCAAAATGTACGTCCTTCAGTTCACCCTCAGAGGGGGAGATTTGGGTCTTACATCTTTTTTCATGGAGGTTGCCTTCCACTCTGAGATAACCTGGACCACTTTGTAAGCATCCATTATGCTCACTGAAGTTACTGTGTGTATATTTGCTTTCTCCATTTTGCAGCTGGAGATACTGAGATCCCGAGAGTGTAAGATGATAATTTTCTTAAGATGAAAGTCTAAGCTAGAACTTAAATACTGATCTGGAATGAAAAGCAAACAGAAGAGTCCATAAGGAAAGATGCATTTTCCCTACGCTGTTCTACCCACGCTACCATAGCTCTCCCCACTGTTTTACCAAGTGGCTGTTAGCTTGGCAATAGGCACCCCAAGGCAATTCATCATGCAAAATTAGACATGCGCTTAAATTCAACAAGCATGCCCAAGCTTTTATTTGTTCATGGCTTGATGCTTACTGTCAAGATGTCGTGACCCAACAGCTATTGGATTCAATGGCAAAACACCTTTCCTTGAATTCAGCGTACAGGCAGATAAGTGGAATTTATTCACTCTTGAACTGGACAATTTAGAGTTAACTCACTGCTCATTATCAGGCTTTCAGTTCCAAAGAGGTGAGGTTACTCTGTCATTTATTTAATAAATGGATTGATTTTAACCGTATTTTAAGTGGTAGTATGTCTCTGCAAGACATCCAAGCTGCGTCTAATGTAGAAGCCCTGGGGATGCTTTAGCTTGTGATGTGATGCTGGACACAAGTCCCAAGTAGACACAGATGTCTTCATCCCCATAGTTTCCATGTGAAGGAAATCTGTATACATGGATTAAATAGGGGGGTGTAACACATCCCTACCTATCTCTGATCAGGACAGGAGGGGACCTGGACACATGGAGTGTCCTTATCCATATCTGTATCCATTGCCTGATCTACACACAGACTCAGTAGACTTCACCAGGCTTATGAAATAAGTATGATACTAAAATAATTTCAAAAATCTTCTCCAAATAAAATAAAAAATAATATAGGTTATTTTCATCTTTAAGATAAACGACTACATCTATGTGGAAAACCACATAAGGATTCAAATCATCCTGTTATACCCATGAGACCACATGAAAATGAAATAAGGGCAGGATTTTCCCAGCAAACAGAATTTTCTTTGGGTTTATCTCACACTTTGCAACTTCCCATGATTCAATGATACTATGTGGAATGTTATCCATTGCAGGGTTTGCTTAACTGAGCTTGGTTTTTGGCACACCAAAGCTCCCTTAAGCTGCAGTTTTTGTTTTTATTGTTTGGGTTTTGTTAGAAAGATATTTACAGTTATTCTAACGTTACCCTTCATTGAGAGATTACCATTGCAAATTGCACTATGGGGAAGTGGTAAAAAATTTTGGGCAGGATTAAGGTAATCCTAAAACAAGCTAATAAAAAATACATATAAGTGCTCAATTTTTAAACAGAGACAAGATGAGACACATAATCTCTTTCAATAAGTTTTCTGGAGCAATAAACCTTGAAACCCGACATACAATATATATGCGTGTTTGTGTGTGTATGCGCCTCTGTACATGGGTATTTTCTTAAACTTTCCTTTGCCAAGATACAAAGCCCAGCTTGTCAGAGTTACATCATGTTTGTAAATCTCCTCTTCAGTGAAATTTGTCTGACATCAACATTCACCTCATGTAAGCATAAGTCTTCTTTGGCAGATGAGTGTTTTGTTTTTTCTTTCTTTTTTTTTTTTTTCAGAATCTATTTCTCGGAAGGTGTTTTTTTAATTATTATTATTTTATCAACAGTTTTAGAGAGGTAATAAAAGGGACAGGCCAGAGATAAGAATTTAATGTTTATAGTAACTTTAAATCTTGCCCTCTTCCTATCTGTAACCACACCACCAGTAAATAAAGGGCAGATCATTTTTCAAAGCTGATGCTATAGGCTTGATATTTTTTTCTCTTTTGAAACACAGGGCTCCATATAGGTGTTTTTCTCCCATTATTTGATTAAGAGCTGAATTTTATCCTTGCTGATGTGAGTGACAAAAGCCCAGCTGGCTTCAATCGAATGGAAAGAAGTGTTTAACGCAAATGATTGCAAGCTCTACCTGAGTTTCTAAAACAAGGGGCAGATCTTATACAGATAAAAAAATGCCATTGCTATATGGGGCAATTTATCCTGCCCCTAAGGCAGAGTTGTCATAACTCCATGGTGCAAATTGTTGCAGCTTGAAAGTGGAATTGCTACAGCCCTATCTTGTAATGAAGGTAATTTATATTGCCTGGAAACCTACCCCAGTGATTTAGATCCTGATCTTGTTTACACCAAGTTTGATGGCAAAATTGCTGGTGGATTCAAATGAAAACCAATGTCGAATGCCACTGAAGCCTCCAGGAGTATTACAATTGACTTGAAAGGCAACCAAGAGAATGGGTGCACTTATGAATTCACTGTCATGGAAATTACTTGAAGGAGGCAGTTCTGCCTGGACTACCACCTTACGACTTCACATGGTCATGCAATTTTGCCTGGTGGATCCAGCCGGATTTAAGACAAGCTCAAATTCTTTGCTCTTTTCACCTCCCTGCTTCTTTATGTCTGGGCAGCACACTAATTTGTGTCATGTGTGAGGAGTTTCACCACAAATACTCTTAAATCTTTAAGTCTTTTTCTTTTTAATTACGGCTTCCTATTTTTTACTGCCACCTCTTTAATCCCAAAGAGATAATACACTGATCTCAAATCCTGCTTCAGGGTGGCAGCTAATTGTATATTTGGCCAAGCACTGGACTTCCTTATAATATTTGTCTCAAATGTTACACGAAAGCAATTTGTGGTGCATTTTACTAGCCAAATATATATAGTACTACATATTATGAGAATGTTATTAAAGCAAAGACTTTTGTTGTTCTCAAGCCAAGCACAAGGAACTCTTTTCCCTTGTATAAAGAAGTTTCAAAGTTAAAACTTCCTGCCTCTTCAAGCTTCCAGCGGTGTCCTGACCTTAATGAACTGGGAAAGGCTATTTTTCTCATTCCAGGAAGAAGCTGTAGATATTTTCCATTCTTGTGACTTAGGGCAGGACAAGGTGTGACTACGCCATGTGTGGATACCTCTGAGCTAATTCCAGCTAGCTTGTTTGGGTAGTGCATGCAGGAGAGTGCAGAGAAAAGCCCAAATTGCAAAGCCTACCGGAGGAGCAATGTTATAACTCTGCTAAACTCCTTGCTGTCAGCAATGCCTGAGGAAGCTACTTCCAAGCTAAACGTGTTGCAGTCACATCTTAACCCTGTCTGAGCTGTTCCCTTACCTTTTCACCTCCTTTCAACTCACCTTCTAGGTGTAATGTCTGATTCTTGCTTTCTCTGACTCAAACCATGCAAGAACCTTGCCTGTTCCTGGTGTCAAAGCTATAACAGCAGAAGCAGGCATTCATTCAGGACTCAGAAACAGTTTAGAAAATGAGTTCATTTTCCAGATCAAGAAACTGAAGCAGAAAGACCCAAAAAGCTGGTCTCAGGGGGAGCAGAACAGGAGCTACACAGAGAGTCTGCAGGCAGGAAAAATGACCTTCACATGCACAGGGACTTGGGAGTGGGACACAGCCATGGCTGCAAATACACAATTATTTGCAGCCCAACCTGCTGCATCCCCTGTATTGGGGGATTCTTTGCTTTTCTAGCCTGGTCTTGTCCCTTCACCCTCTGTACCTATTAGGAGCAGGACTCATTGCCTGGCTCCATCCCTCTTCCTATCACAGTCTTTTCTTCAAACTAGCCCTGTAGCAAGTGCTTCCTACCATTCCTCTGTTCTGGTGGAATTATAAAAGGTCTATTTGAAATACAGAGGGAGACTGGAAAGTATTCCAGACTCAGACAGTCTTCCTATGTGGGAGTTGTGGCAAACAGCTTAATCCTTTACTTGGACAGCACCCATGTTCCAAAATGGCATCTATCTCCTCAAGACCACATCCTCAGAGAAAAGCAGCCTTGCACACTGGAGCAGCAACATGGGACTGGTGTAGGAGAGACACAGCTATTGACCCTGTCACTGGCAATATCTACAATATGAAGGTCACCCACTCCACACAGCCATCCCTGTCCTAGGCTGAACGTTACCGCAAGGGCTTTGTCCACACTGCTCAGACTATTATTCTCCCAGATGGATTACGCACATCCATGCTAGACTGCACATGGCCCACGTCACGTTTGAGTCCCATCAGGAAACTTGGTAGTCCACAGGTGCAATTGTTTTTGCATCTGTGAAGATTTTGAACTGACACTGCTCAAAATAATGTCAGGACACAGCCCACCAAAGAGAAGGAGAGAGTGTCGTAGCCACCCAAGGATATTGCCATGGTGTTGGGGCATGAGGACATTTGGTGATGTCAGGAGGTTGAAGACCTGCTGGACTTATGTGGGAAAGGAGGCATCCAAAGCTGGGGTGATCTTACCCATGCTGTTTACAGAGAGCAGTCCTTGGAGTGAGCTATCCCAGAGCTTTGCTTAGGGGAGCTGCAAGTTTGATGGTGCAGCCATATCCCGGGTGTCCATGGTATGTTTTTCAACAGCACTAATGGGTCTGTGTCACTCCCAGCTTAACACTGGCTCCTCTCCAAGTTGGGAAATGCCTGGACAGCGTGAGCTTGGGTTCAGAAATGCAGTCTGTTTGCTCACCTCCCACAACAGTGGTCCCTCAAACACCAGGAGATATGTGTTGCTGAGCCCTGTTTTGTTTTGGATTTTGTTTTAGATAAGTAACATGAGAAAGGCTCACAAACCCATCTTTCTGTTCAGGCGGCACAAGACTTGAGTGGAAATATGATGTATTTCGCTCATCACTCAGGCTTTTAAACTAGTGTAAAATGATGATTTTGAAACATTAGATTTTTTTTTCTTCCTACTTTGCCTTGACCTGAATTTAGGGAACCGACAGATCCTTTCCACTCTCCCTGTCCCCTGCAAGAAAAAATAAAGTTTTGGATTTCAGCAGTTTTGATGTTGTTGTACTTAAAAGATCCAGTTGGAAATGCAATGAATATCTTGTTGATGACATCCCAGTGACAACTGAAGTTAATAAGGGTTGTAAAAAGTCATTTACTTCAATTGACTTCTTGAAAATGCACAAGGGCTGTCAGTTTCATTAATGCAAAAAATGTAGGAAAAACCCTGCTCTCTTTCCTTTCTTCCTTTCTTTTTGAAGTTGCAAATGTGTTACGAATAAACTGCTAAATAGATTTAATATTTGACATAAAGAACCTCTGTCCCAGATGTCTGACATAATTTGTAAATTACTACGCTTACAGAAAGTGTGTTATTTCTATGTGACTTTACCTTATTTTGTTGCAAAGACTGGATATTATTCCTTGCGCAACAGGGACTAAAATAAATCACCAATAACTAAGTGGTGTCCTGTAAAACACAGATAGCAGCACAAATTCTATTCATATTTGAGCAGCGCAGTTGAGGTTCAGTTATATAGTGAAAAATTTAGCCTGGCCATTTTAAGGGTCTGTCTTGAAATGTTTTTAAGCCATTCCTTAATTTTGTTAATGCTCTGGAATAGTGTTTTCTAGGGAAGACAACTCATCAGAAGCCACCCTGTCCCCTCTTCTGTAAAGTGAGCAAACTTTATTGTCATACTAAGTCACTCACAAGGATGAGAAACAATGTCTTTAATGCTGAAGATTTCATCCATGACAATTAAGATTCCTTTTTCCAGTGACTGCATTTTCACCTTCAAATCCCAAAGGTCAGAGAGAGGTAATGTTTTCATTAAAACATACCTGCTAAGGTGACCTAAGCCTTAACATAAACAAAGTCTTTTAAATGCAGACACCTGAAATACCTTGGTTTTCAATCCTGGCTCCAGTGTTTGAATCTCAAAGGTGAAGAAGGCATACCAAATTCCTTTGAAACCCAGTTTTCTAACCCTAAACTACTAACTAGAGATAGATTTCCACTTGAAAACAATTAATCATGCATGTGGAAGTTACATTTTTAGCAAATCTGAAATATGCAGTATTAGACATGTATATGTGTATTTCCAATTTGTAAAGATAGGCATCTCTTAAGAATATCCCAGCTTTTATTTTATAAATATAGCTTATGTTTTTATATGGACAGGTAATATAAACTTTCTATCAATTAAGGTAAGGGGGGGTGAACACAAGAGGGAAACTTTCAGTAGAGCATAAACTCATAGCCTAATATTACTGGGCATCAACTGATGAAGACAAAATTGTGCCAGATTTTTACGGGTGCAAATCATCATCAGACTATATGAACAAGTTACATAGATTCAGAATCTGAACCCCAGGTCTGGCTAGTTCCTGTAAGGGTGAAGCAGTAGCTTTTCCAGGAGCTATGCATTTTAATATCATCTAAACCCATACAGTTCAGCAGAGGTATCATCTATGCTCCTGGCTGACCCCCAGTCTGTATCATGCTTCCTCCAAGCTCCTCTGGGAGGCAGCTGCCAGATTTATGTTCCTTCTGTTTGTACAAGGAAGTAGGATAAGTCTAACCTTAAGGATTTTCTGTCCCCACATCCTCACTGACCTTCTTTGCAGCACCTTCTGTTTTTCCTTTAATTATTTTGGTCTTGTGGTCTAAAAAATAAATTCTATGTCTGCATGTTCCTGTCTTCTTGTCAGTGAATGGAAAGCACAGAGCATTCAAAACCTGTGGTTGTGCAATCGATAAATAGTGAATATGGACAGCAGGAGAGAGCAGGGGTCAATGTTCCTTCTGAGATGCCTCGCTTACCAAATATGTTAAAAATTGCTAAAAATCATGTTTTACAAGGGAAATATTTACAGCTGCAACATGATTTGCTCACACTTTACTAATAAATGAAGAATTATTTAGGAACTTGTCTGCAGGTCAGATTTAATCTGCTCGACGTTTTCACCTTTTTATTAGTAGAGATCTATTCAGTGACCTATCTGAAATGAGCCTCGTGCTTGTAATTGCTGTACATTTCCACATTAAACAAATAAACATCATAAAACATGCAACACACCTGGAAAGTTATCTGTTTGAAGGAAAAAGGCACCATGCTTTAGTAGATAGGGGTGACTTTGATGTGACAAAACTTCTTTGATACGCAATATGTAGGATCCAGTCTAAAATGCTACTACTAAATTGTGTCTGTACGTTAGGCGTGTAGCAAACCAAACTTTCTCAGATAGTGGCCAAGAGGACTACTCAGTGGAGAGAAGCACCTTTGGAGGAAACCAGAGGGAAGTTCTCCCTAACTTGAGGTTAGCACCTAAGTTTAGGGTCTTAGGTGGATAAAACATTCCTCTGCTGGCCTCAAATCCATCCATCTCCATTGCCTGTACCGGCAACTTAGTTAAGGGGAGTTCACATAATATAATTTTACATATCTAAACTTCTTTGATTTTTTTCGTCGAGTGAAGTGGAAAAATACAGCAGCCCGTTGAGGTCTAAAAGGACAGAAACAGCAGCAAACTGAGGTGGTGGTCTTCAAACTGAGGAAGAACTTGCTTATTAAATGCATAGTGTGTTCTTGTTAAATGTATCAAATGTACAGTCAGACTGTAGTCAGCTTTTCCACTTCAAGCTTTAATGCCACTCTTTCTTGGAAAAGCTAATTCTGCTGCTTTGTAAAAGCATGGACTTTGCAGTGTGGCAAATTCCACTTTTGTTCAGTCAAGCCTGAGTCTTCAAGAGCAGTAAAACTGCTCAATAACAATAACTAGATCATTTTAAATTAAATATTAAAACTAAAACTGGCCATATCACTGAACTGATGTGCCATGTAAAATATAGAAGCTGGTAAAATATTTATTACACAGTTAAACAGTGTAATGAATTAAGGAAATAATAGGGCTGCCAGAAAAAACTGAATTGTGGCCCTGTCCTGAAAACATGTACAGCTCTCCTTACCTGTACACTTATTCTGTAGAATAAAAAGGGATTGTCCATGTGTTTAAAGTCTGCGAAGTTGCATGTTAGCAAATGCACACCTGAGTTGGATCTACTCAAGGAGGGAAAATCAAGCAAAAAATTAATTCCAAGGAAAGGAATTTAACAATTCAAGTCTGTATATATTAAAACAGTAACTTAGGAAAAGACTGAGTGAATGCATGTGTGACAAGAATGCCAATAACTGGTCACAGGAGTGTGAAACAGCCTTGGCTCTCCATGGAAAGTCAGTCGAGGCCTGTGGACTCCAGTGGGGTTTTACACCAGGTCCTCAAAGGTCCCTCCGAGTAATTTCAACACTCGTGAACACCACCCAAAGAAATTAAATGGGTGGCATGGCCGTAACTGGCTTTCCTTTCAACAGGTAACTGGTATCTATGATCATCAGTGGAGCTACATCAATCCCACCAGCTACAGACCCATCTGGGGCCCAGATATGAATTTTTAATGGATTTGTTATGCTGGATGAGGTTGGAAACAACAGGAGTCTGCACTCGGATGCTCAGCCCTGGCTTTTCACTTCTCCTTCCTCAGAGTGGGAGAGAACAAGAGGGCAAATAAGGTGAGCAATCTTAATCACTCCACTTAATCCCCCACTACCCAATGTTTAGATAGGTCAGTGACGTAGGAACTCGACTACACCAGAGCAGACTTAAATATCGACTTTGTGCAGCTACATATATAAATATATAAAGAGGTGCTGAGCTGGGAGTCCCTTGAGAAGGTCTTTGCGAACTGCCATGAGTGAACTCAGGTTTGAAAACTGAGGGCCACAGATATTCCACAAAAAACGTTCGCTTTAGAGAGGAACCTTGGTTCATAAAATGGTTTCTCATATTTATTTTGATTTGATTTTCTTATGGCTTTTTATGTTCGGAGGGGGGTTGGGACTCTTTGCTAGGGTCTTTTCTTATATGTTTCCTACATTTCACGCTTGCAGTCTCAAAGGCTCTGAAAACAGATGTCTGGTTTTCAAAGCAGGTTTTATTTTTTTGGCAATGCCAGACATTTTACAGTAGAAAATACAAAACAAAAACAAAGCCAGTGACTTCTGATGTCTTCTGTTTCCTTATCAACCTTTGTTACGCTTGTTAATTAGGGTGGCTGGGGGTATTTTAAACATTTATAATGTATACATTTCTCCCCCCCAAACATCTGTTTATTTTACAACAACATGAACCTTTGGAAAAAAATAGTAGCTGTTATTATATATTTTTTTCAAAGTGAAGAAGTAAACACACAGCTTTCACATTTGCTACATCAAACGGATGCTATTTATTTAGTTGCTTGAGGCAGGAGGCCTGATCAGAAGAGAATTTCTTTTATGGCCTAAGGTGGTGAACTATTTTTAATAAGAACAATGCTTAAGGAAAAGAAAATTCCTAAAAAAACCTCTCCAATCAGTTGGAGAGGAGAGAAGGGAAATCCCCTCTTGTGGTAAGGAAAGGTAACAAGCTGCTGCTCCACAACCATCCAGCCTGGGCTCCCTTCACCTTCCTGAGCTGGAGGAGGGAGATGTATCACCAGGCATCATCTCATCCGAGAGCAAATGCGAAAACACATCACCAGAATCACATGCCGAAAAGTTCCCGTTTCTCCCATGTGTGTGAGCGAGGACAACCAAGTCAGCTCTCGATGCCGGCGCTGGGGACATTGCCGAGCGGGTGATGTCCAACCTCGCGTTCTCTTCCAGAGCTTTGTGCTTGTTTTGCTCAATAGCGCATGCCCAAGCATTCATCCACTCAAGAGAAAATAAGAAATGCTAAAAATAAGAAATGCTAAAAATATTAAATGCGGAATTTTAGTTATTGGCCTCCCACAAGCAAGTGAAATGGCCCAAGGCGGAGGTAGCTGGCTGGGTGAAAATCAGCCAGGACCCAGCTCAAGCCTTGTTCCCTAGCTTTATTCACTTTACAAGTATAGACATAGCCCAAGGTCATCTTTTTTTTAAACTACTTGCCAACAACATGCAAGCTAGAAATTAGAATCAGCTGAATGAAAGCTGATGTAAACAATTTCAGAAACCAAGACTATTGAACCGGTCATCAAAAATCATAAAATACAATAAAAACAAGACATAAAGGTTTCATTTTTATATTTTCAGAGTTAAGCCTTAACTTGAGACAATGATATATTTGTCACTTGGTTTCTATCATCTTCAATGTGAGCAATTAATTAGGAGTGCAAAACCAGGAAAGATGACTGACTGTGCACAGCTAAACTGAAATACACAATTTGATACACAATGCAAATATTGTAAGAATATGGTAGAATTTGAAACTTCAAAATTTCTTTCAGACTGCATGACCATATTTGGATAACAGAAAAGATTCTGGAAACTATAAACTGAATTTTTAAGTAATAAAAACATTGGAGTTTTACTCCTTAGGCCTCAGATTTCAGAGTATTTCAAATGGTCTTTTAACCACAATGAAAACTTTGTCTTACAACCGCATTTCCCAGAAAGTGTTTCAGTTTTCTTCTGCGTACAAAACTCTCCAAATAAACAGATACAGTCTTCTTTGCAACCCATCCCTTTGGTGAGAAAATGCACTCTTGCTGTCTTGTCTAACAAATAATAACCAACATGTTAATGTGAAAAGATAAAACAAGACTCTGAAATGCTCATTTGGGTCAAAATGAATTTATTTCCCAGGGCACAGGAAATCCCAGCTGAATTGGTTGCTGTAGTGACACAAGAAACATGCAAACTGTACCCTCGATTAGAATCTGGAAGAGAGAGATAAAAGGTTTATCTGTGTGACAAGAGCTGTTTGATGGACTATTAGATGACACTTTTTTACATTTACTTAAATCTCACAGCTTCTGTTGCTGCTTTGTCACTAGAAACACCCCCCCCCCCCCCAAATTAATAATCTTGCCTTTCAAGGAAGGCTTTCTGGCAAACAAAAGTGATAAGAGCAAATGAATAAATATCATTAATATTTTGCTTCTCAAAGACACGTGCGTGTGTGGAAGTGTTTAGGCGCTATCATACACTGTAAAATGTAAATCTGTCCGTTTGTGTTTCTTTACATGTGTTTGTGTTTCACAGGCCCTTTAGCAGGTCAAGATTTTCAAGCGCTCATGTGTTTGTCAGTTAGCATAACCACGGACAAGCGGACACTACTGCATGAACCTATGGCCATAGTTCGAGAGACAGGTACATATATGCTGTACCTGTATGTGCCCAAACATAAATATGTGTATGTATATATTCACACATATCTCTATGTGTACATACACATGTAACCAGACTGTCATGCAGTAATGTGCTCATGCATATTTTTGTTTATATATATAAATACAGATCTATTTTCATTTACATATGTATGTAAATTATATGCATATGTATTAAATAATACATATATTGTGTGCATATGCAAAAAAATACATGAAAACCTAAGCTCACATAGGTTTTGATGGATCTTAATCTCCATTTAATGCTTTGTCTTGGACAAGAGGCTCCAGTGAGACACTGTGATGATCCGGTGTAATTCAACTGTGTTCTTGGTATGACTTCAGGGTGGTCACAGTCACACAGTGGTGGACTGGATGAATCAGGTAGATGGCTTTAAATGAGAGATGAGATAATAGAGGCTCAGACCTTGCAAAGTGTGATGGGGATAAGGAGTGTAGCCAGCTCCTTAATCAGATTTCCCAGATTACTGTATTGTATTTGTTTATGGGTTTAGTGCGGATAAAAGTTGCTGCCTCTTCTCCTGAAGTTCCTTCAACTACTTCCTATAGCACAGGGCTGTAACTCACTCCCACTCGCTCCACAGTCAGATGTGGAAAGACCTACAGGGAAAGACCTTTGCTTCAGAGGGCTTCATAAATTCTGCCAAAGGACAATAATCCTCCCAGAGATTAATTTAGCCTTTGTTTTCCTTTAAAAACACACACACACAAAGGGGAATTTCCCACACAAAGTTGTGTTATCAGAGTCGAAGTTGCATATGGTCATACCCAAGGTACTGCATCACTAAGCACTTATCAAAGCAGAATTAACACTGCCAGCAGCTTTGAGGCATGTGCCTTTTGCAAAATATCATAACCAAATATACCTACAGGCTTCTTCCCTCCACCCATTCTTCCCTAAGATGGAGTTCCCATCCTGCTCTTCAAGTTCATGTTCAAGTACATAATTCATAATTGGACTAAGCACTTTTCGCTCCTGATTTTCTTGTGTTTTACTGGTTGCATCAGGCTGGGAGCAGAACATGACAACTGATCGGATGATAGGTGGTCTAAGATGACTTTCCACCTATCTGATTCTTCAGCTAGCTGGAAATGATAGTGCCTTCCCAGTATAGCTTGCAGCAAACCAAAAGCTACTCTAGATCACATCGAGAACAGTTTTATTTCCTAAATGAGGTTATGACTCACAGTTTTCTGGATTTCGATAAGACTGATGACATTGCCTTTGTCATCGCTCCCTCTCTTCTGCCTCACCTGTCTGCCAGATTTTTACAGAGACAGCCAGGTTGCCTGTTTATTCTGCTGTTTCATAGCCTCAAGTCAGTGTGGTTTCACTTCCCAGATAGGGCTACCAGGCTGTGGCATCCAAAGATCTAATCCTCATTTTTTTCTGCTACCTCAGGGAGATAATCATCAGCTAAGGGGCTTGAGGGACAACTGGTCATGGTGTGGCTTCAGCTATTGCAGCTAAATGGGAACCAGATGGGAAGTACTGAGAACATATCTATGTTCCACATACCCAGCGGTAGCTATAATTTGCGTCTGAATTACATTTCCTTGGTGGTTCGTGGAGGAGAACGGTCACTTTTAGGGCAACGTTCACCTTATTATAAAATAAACATGTAGAATATTAATTATATCTCTTGACGACCAAGGGATCTCAGGAAGATTAGGTGGGATGTAGACATCTGAAAATAAGTGAAGTGAATAAGCTGGAATCTTAGGACTTTTACATGGTGACAAAAGTAGAGAGCTAATGACCAGAAATCGGTTAATTTACAATAACCCAGCTGGGTTAGACTGTAAATTTGGGTCCCAGGTGCTCTGAAATTCTCCAAGCAACATTTTGCACTTCTTAGTTTCTAGGAACATCAAGGAAAAATATCTATGTAATATGTGTGTGTATATAAGTTTAGGTATATGTATATCTGTGTATATATATTTGTATGTGGGAGAGCCAAAAAGTAAGCTAAAATGAAAACGCACCAGAAATAAACTAACACATAGAGCAAATCTGTTCTCCATGTCTACCTTAATACATGCATTGCAATTAAATCCACTTCTCAGCACCTGAGTCTATTCACTACACCAAAGCCAACCTGCTAAAAGCACTTATTTCACAGTAATTCAGCTATTAATTGGGATTTCCTCCCCTGCTCCCTCCATCCCAGCTCTCTTACTGTCTTCCTGGAATGATTTATCATGAATGGTGAAAACTTCCATGTCACCTTATAGTGTAGTGTAACTGGAAAGCGTGAATGGTGTTTGGAAGGACTCGTCTGATTTATGTTATGCCAAAAATGAGCACTTCTGCTCAGGCTCAGCCTTAACAAACGTCTTCATCCGCGGGCAGAGCAGTCACTGCTGCCAAATTATGCAGTAATGCAGACTCAGCAGGACTAGTTCTTCTTCAAATCATAATGCCACTGATTTTTTTTTTTTTTTTTTTTTTTTTTTTTACTTTTGATTTACATCTGTTTAAGGTTGGGTGAATAAGGTCTAATGACCACCAGAAAGGTTGCTTTTGATTTGTACTGCTGAGTGAGCATCAAGTTTTCTATTCTAGGGAAAATCTACCTGAGCCATACTAGATCTTAAAATATACTAGATATTAAAATGACAAATTTTTATTTCCTTTTTCTTTCAACTGGAGCACAAGCAGATATAAAAAAGTGGTTTTAAATACTTTTTTTTAGTGTTAAAAGGTGTTCTCGTAGGAAGAAAATAATTGCAATGCTAAGGAAAGGCATTATATAGCCAAGACTGAAAAAATGCCCGTGGCTTTAAAAATTTTTTATTTTGTAACGCACCTATCCATCCCCACTAAAATAACAGCAGTGTCACTGTTAAAAAGTAGAGGGGCTACATACTCACTGGGGATGCTCAGAGCATGTGAGTATCGCGGACTGTGGAGGCACACAGCAATGAAAATGGGAAGGACCTTGACGTAAGTGCGTTGAAAAAGCTGAGATCGCTGTGAAAGAGGAAACTGTGTAACAAGGCAAG
Source organism: Haliaeetus albicilla (assembly GCF_947461875.1). NCBI lineage: Eukaryota > Metazoa > Chordata > Aves > Accipitriformes > Accipitridae > Haliaeetus > Haliaeetus albicilla. Next base: position 5,537,640 of record NC_091496.1, read on the forward strand.
AGTGATTCTGCATTGAATTGCCGTACAGTTTCTACCACTTCCACTGCAATACCGGTTGCAGAGGCAGTGAGCGGGAAAGCTGTGATTAGAGCTGGGCTGTGCTCGCAGTTTCCACTCTCAGGGGAATTCCAGCATTCGGAAATTAGTCCTTGTTCTGAATCACAACAAAGCAGTTTTTCTCTCAGAATTTTCCAGGAACTAATATGAAATAATGATAACAGATTCAGGTCAATCAAAGCATTTAATTTCAGTTTTTGTTTTTGTTTTTTTTCTTCAAAACAATTATTGTGTCAAATAAATGCAGTTTAAAGTTATTTTGAAACAAAAGTAAAAATATTATAGTACAATACAATTGAATGCGGTTTTTTTTTTTTCTTCTGCTAGAAATAGTTACAACTTCATCTAGTTGCATTCAAAGCTTCTATTTTGATTAAAGCATTTTGTGATAGGGGAAGAAAATGGCAGGGTGGAGGAATTTTAAGCTAACTTCAGCTTTGCCAGGGGAAAGCAGAGACTCATGGGTCTCTGCAGGAGAGTAGTTCCTAAGCCTCTGTGTTTAATCTAGACTTATTCCCTACCCAACTTCAGAAAAAGACAATGGATATACCTTTTTTAAAATACTCAGAAGAAATCACTGCTTTTGAGTAGCTGCTGCATCACTTTGGTCAAGGATCCACTTTCTAATCGTGTATCTCTGGCTTTCTTTTGTAGCACATTAATGGTTTTAGAGTTTTTTATTTATTTATTAATTGGAAAAAAAGACACTTGTTTGTACAGTTTCAGCTGTACAAGCCAAAAGGCGGAGCTGATTCCTGCACAGATCTGTGCTATCAGCCTCAACAAGGCAAATGCAGAGAAACTATCCTGTAAGAGTAGAGTCACCCCAGTGTAAAAGGAAAGCCAGCATCCTCTGAAGGGTGATATTGCAACACCAGCACAAACCTGCCTGTCCTCATCACATGGATAAACAGCAAAGCTATGCCAAACAACTCAAATACCTCTCAGTGAGACATGAATGCCGATAAATATTTGTGGGGTCTCTTGATTTGTTTTGCTTCGAAGAAAAGGAGGTAGGTACTTTTGGAAATTGTGTCTAGGATGTAGGTGGAGCTGGTTGTTTATCCATTGATTGGGATTTTAATTAATGCTTTTTTTGGGGCTGGATTTCACTGTAAAGAGGTCATAATATGTGCTGTTTGTATGGAGAGAAAGTGGACCTCTATGTCCGAAAGTTCACAATCAAAAGTTTTCAGGTCTGGGCTGGAAAGCAAAAGTGTTCAGCTTCCAAGGGGGCTGATTTTGTGAAAGTCAGATGTTCGGAAGGCATCAAAAAAAATTACATTTCAACCCAAAATTTCTTTGGAAACCTTCTGCCTGACCATTGACACAGAGAGCAGAGGCAAGAGTAGGTCCCATTTATAGCAAACAATGTTCCATTGCCTGAGAAAGAATCATTCCTGGCCCGAAGATCTCACAACTCAGGCATGTGGTTTGCAAAGGCAACGTTACTGCCTACTGTTTGCTGAAAGAAGGTAAATGCACAAATGTACACGGGAAATCTGCGGCAGAGGCACAGCTAGAATTAAATCTCCTGAATGCCGTGTTAGTATTGAAATGGGAAGGTCTCTTTGCCTTCTGTTTATGCTTAGCAGAAGTTTTGCTGAACTGGGATCCAGGACTTCTCATCCAGAGACATCGACTTGCCCCGTGCCTCAGTTTCCCTATCTGCAGGGAGTATAATAATATTATTTACATCAGATTATCATTTGCATCAGGTGAGTCATTAAAATGCTATAGAATTCTATAGCATTCATTAAAATGCTATAAAAGAACAAGATTTATCCACTATTATTACTCATTGTGTAGGATTACTCACAGGGTAGGGGTTTTTTCCTGATCAGATCCCCACCATCCTTTTAATCAAAAGAATGATGTGACTAACAGAAATTTCTGTAACGTTGATAGTGAATGACAAATACTTTTATTCTGTGAATTCCTCTTCATATATTTAAAGAAACGACTGAATGAAAAACAGCGCCTCTGCAAACGTTCCTATGAACTACAGCCACTTATTGGAAATGGGCATGAGCAGCGAATTAAAAACACACACTAGATTTTGATCTCAGTTCAACAAGTTTTGTTTGGGCACAAGTCCATTGGCTTCTTCATCCAACCAAGCGAGACGCAAATCAGGCTGACATACGTATGCATGTCAGATAAAAGTGTGCAGGGTTATGTCCATATTAGTCATGCGATAACAGGACAGATACATGTTAGGGTGGAACAGTGTTAGCAAATTATCTCACAAAAGGCTATTTGTCTTCCTTGGGATGTGTGCCACCGTTTTAACAAGTCTGAATAAATCTACATTCCTGACTTCCCGTCATGGAGACTTAATCCAGCTCGGTCAGCGAAGGGATGCAGGCTACAATAAGCTGGTTGGAGAAGGAAAAGCTTTCAGAAGGTTTTGCATTTGCCCTCCCGTGGGGCCACGTTTCGGCACTCAGACTCACCAAGGTGCCCAGCAGCGCACTGGGGACAGGGGAAAGAAGGGACTTGCCAGAGACGCCTGCAATCCAGCTAGGATGCGGCTGGCTGGATTCCCTTCATAATCGCTGGCCAGATGTTGAAACATCAGTGATGTGTTTCATCTTATCCAGAAGTAAAGGCCCCCAAAAGATCAGATATTTCTGTATTAACTATGAAGGGACCTGAGGGGGACCAGCTTGGGCAGAGTGTGTTTGTCCTGTCAGATGCGGATAAATTTGGCTTGAATCATGAGTCAGAGCTCCCCACACCTGGCAACCTTCAGCAATGGCAAAGTGTAAAGCCGCTTCATTTTACCTGTTCTTGTATTAAAGGCCAGTGACATAATGACATGCCCGAGCCCTCTGCACCAAAGGTCCCTTCTCTGTGACAGCAAGAGCAGCATCACAGCAGAAACAGCTGGAATTTAAGCTCCCAGTTGGCTTTGCTTAAACCACCACTAATTTGCCCTGAAGTGCACTGGGAGCAATCCCATATTCTCTTTTCAGCAGCAGTCACAGCAGCCGGCAGCTAAAAGCTGTAGCAAACAATAACTCCTTAAACTTCTTCAGCTAAATATACAAAGCTGGCCTGCCTGCACCTTAAAATAATCAAGCACAGATTCATAGGGAGGGGTGAGCAGAGAAAGAGAGACCATTAGACCTATTTTCCTCCCCAAACCTCAGCAGAGTAGAACAGCTGACCTGGATTTCATCTGCCCATGCTCACAACCTGCTGCTTTTAGGTTATGAGCTCTTTTGTAACCCACCTCTGACACACGGGTATTTACAAAACAAATTTCTGATCATGGGATCTTGCTGCCAGCTACCAAATATTATTTACTACACTGATTCTAGGACAGCCGTAGATTGAGAGAAATAGCTCTGGTCAACTCCTAACCCTGTTTACTGGAGCAGGACCTAAATTGTGAAGTTTACATATTGTTTAATACCGTGACCTCTGCGCACTTGCTAATCCCTCATCCACCGCTCTGCAGCTTCTTTCTTGTCCGCAGCCTCCAGACTAATACCCAGAAAGATGCTTGGATTTCTGAAACTGCAAACCACGCAGCTGTCAAATTCGCAGGGGATGTTTTGTTGAGTCAGCACACCATGCCAGCATGACCACAGCTATAGGATCTCTCCTTCCTATGGATAATCACATCTTCACATGCATCAAGCACCTTCCCGCTGCAGCAGGATTTTGATACTAGCAGCAAGATTGCTTCTTGCTCTCAGGGCAAGCTGAAATACAACCAGAGAAAAGACTTTGGAGTCTATTATCCAGATAAATAATGTTTCAAAAATCAATGTTTATATCCTTCGAATCACTATATTTTCCCCATTGTGATGATTTAAAAAATACTATCAGATTTTATTGTTGGTCACTTTGTATTTGGAATATTTAATTTGTTATGAACTCAGGAATATTCTTTTTTAGCCAGGAATACCCAGTGCTTCATTGGTGCAGACTCAGAGTATGGGCTCACAGAGAAGTAGAGAGGACATAAATCCACAGTGTATCACTCCTCTACAGTATCTGCACACTGACATGTACTTATCTTACTACACACACAAGGTATCTCATCCCTCTTTTATGGAGAGTTTAGGTGCTTTACATTTTTTCTGCATGCATCGCAGGCAGTGCTCAGGATGCAGCTGATGTGTTGAAAGTTCACACTCTAGCTACATCTTAGTCATTACTTGTATAACTGTACACTAAAAATCACTGCGATGAAGATGATGGACCTGCACTACTGTCTAAGTAACAGTGGACCAGAATAAGACAGTAGCACTTTCCTTCCCTGTAAAGGTGTTTCAGCTGGAAAAAAAGGGGGCACACACTTGGAATGATGCTCCACCAAATCTGAAATGAAATTTCAGGCTTCTTAAAGTGAGTCAAAGAAGGTCTTTCCTGGAGAACATTCACTGAGAGAGAAATCAAAACAGGTAGACACATAGATCCCACATCAGAGCGGTTGTATGTAGGGCCCAAAACAGAAAACCTGGCAATGCCTGTCATGCAGAGTTTCACTGGGAAACACTGATTCAGCAGTTCTGTGCCATATGTAAGAAAAAAAACCTGTGTCACTGCTTCTACAACTAAGCTTATTGGAATATCTGATTATTAAGAAATACTAAAAAAAATTTACCTTGTATTCCCACTAGAAAATAATCTGTCCTCTCCAAGAAAGTGCCTTTTTGCCTTTCCATCTTAGAAAATATTTCCTCTATTCTAGGAAACAGTGGCTCTCCTCCAGGTAATTCAGTTTTTTAAACCTCATTTTTTCCTGAAATGTGGCAAAACAAAAATGACACTAATTTGAATGCGTTGAAATAGCAGTTCAAAAGGAAATGTTCCATTTTGAAATATCTTATTAAAAATCTAGCAATTCTCAACATAAATACTTTCCAGGACAGAAAAAAAAAAAAAAAAAAGACTCAGCCTCATATCTTTCCTGAAAAAGAGAATCATCTTATTTAGGTGAATAATTAGCCCTGTGAATGTTTTCTGTTTTTTTGTTTATTTTTTAACAGTGGGTACAGTGCTAAATAGGTGTGTAGGCCATGAATAAGTTTGATAGAAAATAACTGAGGGCAAATAACACAGAAAAGGAGGGGGAGGCTTTGAAATTAGATTTTGTAAGATGTTAATAGGAAATATTAAGCAAAGGCCTTCCCTGAAACATAATCATGTTAATATTGAAATTAAATACCTTTTAAATATAAGATGTGCATTTCCCAATATAGATTCTCCCAGGGCTTCGATTATGAGGTGGCAGGAACAAGCCTATAATTAATATTATATGGTGATTTCTGTTTAAAGCAGATTGTTCCAAGAGCTGTAATCACCACTACATAAGCAAGTTTTCCTTCAATAGCTAAGAAGGAATTAGGACCCAGAGCAAAGGTAAGCATGCAAGCTCTTTTAATTTTTGGCTTTTTTTTTTTGCAATAGTCTCATTGAACCTGGAACTTGGATATTTCTGAATAGTTTTAACAGTTGCAGGTTAGATCCTGTCTTGCATCTAGATCCTTTTCATGTATCTGGTCAACATTTATTCTGTATATTGGAACAGAATTGTCTTAGGGGAAATGATGCCTTCAAAAATGTTTGCTCTGTACCTTTGGCCTGAGGCATCATCCTTGGAGACCAAGTCATTTGAAGCAAAGAAATAACCTCTAAATGGAGCTGTGAAAATCACAATAACATCTGGCACGGTGAAACAGAAATTAGCAGTTATCGTCTCCCAGCAGAGCAATGGGAACCAGCTATTCTCTGCCCATCAAGAAGAAAATAATTAATGCTTAAAAAAAAAAAAAAGACACCTTAAAGAGCCAAATTAAGTTCACCTAATCAAATGCTCTAATACAGGGAAATTTGTCTGGATCACCATTTAACTAAGTGTTTATTCAAATGGGTGTGTAGTATTTAACATGAATCTGAGCTATTTGCTCCCTTTACATCCCATGGCAACACATTCCATAAGTTAATTATATGCTGTCTTAAAAAAAAAAAAAAAAAGGCAAGCATTTAATCCTTTTCACGGTGTCTATGTTGCTCATCAAATGCCTAGAACAGTTAGCATCTCGGTAAAGGTATCAGCTCAGCAATTTTTAAAACCAGAAGGGCTTATTTTGTCATCTTCTTTGACCTATTAAATGGTAAAGGCTGAGGAACTTCTCTGAAGTTATTCCTGCTTTAACTGCACTAGATCCTGACTTTACAGCAGAGATCACTCTAGATTTGAAAGTGGCTGGCAGTAAAAGCAGTTATTCCAATATTTAATTACTCTCGTTTGTTCCAGCCTGTGTTTGTTTAGCTTCCACTTCTACCTTTTGGACCTTGTTATATCCTTGTTTGGTAGAATAACTATCCCTCTCCTCCATCATTGATTTTTAGTCGAAGTGCAAGATCCTGTTTGCTCATGTCCGTGTTAGGCAATTCAGATCAAAATTTGCCCTTTTTCATTATTCACTTCTCCTGTGCTCTTTGTACCATGTATATATTTTTATCAGCACTGACTTGAAGGTTTCTTCCAGGCGTGATGGCAAATAATCATTTCAGGCCCACAGTGCTTAAAAGCGATGCTTATTAGTCAATGACCTACTCCAGTCGCTTCTGCGTAACAGGCCAAGGGCTTCTGCACTGTCCCTCGTTAGACTTCTCCTTCCCAAAGCTAAGACACGGGGTGTTCCAGATACCACATCTCCTTTCCCAGGCAAATTAGTCCTGAACATATAACACCGGTCTAACCCGGATCTCTAAAATTTATAATGCCTCCCTAACGGTGTTCTGTTAACCTCTGATGAACCTTGCCCTCTTGTTTGGAGTGTTGAATCTCCCTTGAAAGAGAAATGCTCCTGCTGATCGGAGACAGCAAGTCCTTTAGCGCTGGCAGAGGTATTTCCTGAAGATCAGCTGTCTGATCCTACTGGGGGTATTACATGACTGAATTAATCTCAAGCAAGCCAGAAGAATCCTTTTTGTCTGGAAAATTTGACCTGCCACCAGAAAAGGGACCTAAGGAGATACTGGTTAATGCAAGAAAGGGGACATTTCATCTGAGTTGCAATACTCTGAGGACATAATTTGGATTTTAGATGGGCAGAGCTTTTGCAACAAAACCTGTCAATGTATTCCTCAGTACGTGAGGAGCAGTATCGCCAGGTTGCTGCGTGGCCCAAGACATGGGACGTCTTGGCAGAGGTTCCAGGTTGCTCTCTGAAGAGTTTGCAGGGAGCGGATAAGACCAATTTTAGGTCACCCAGGATTATGAGACCATGTCCTTGATGGCTCTTCACAGATAGGTGCGGGCCTGAACTCCAAAACCTGATGCCCCCCCACATTGTATAAAAGTTCACATCTGAAGATTAGGCTTTTTTTCAAGTGGAATAAAACGTAGAAATATAACCCCACAGACAAAGAGCAGTTCTGGAAAGATAAAACATTTTTCATATTCATGCCCATGGTTTCTTTTTTAATTATTTTTTGCTAGCTTTTTTCATTCTGACCCCTCTATAATGAAATTCAAAACAACTTTAAAATATGCTTTTAAAATTAACAACAAAATATGAACTGATCCTTTAAAAGAAGGCATGCCACATTAGAAAACTCTCTGCAACATTGATATGGTAACTTAGATTATTTTAGAATATCCTAGGGCAAAAACCCACTGTGGTTTCTCTGAGCTGGCAGCGCAGATGGAAAGATAACAGTTGTGACCAGATATTTTGGGTATGAAAACACATAAGAGAGCTGTTTTCATTCCTCCATCATGTGACAGAGAAATGGTCAAGTAAACTCTTTAGCAGTTCAGTCCGCCTATGGTTTTTTAAAAATCACTTGAGATCTGCAACTTAGCTGAAATAAAACAACACTAAACCTTCTGCGCCCGCTAGTTAACATAGCCAACTTGCCAGCTCATGGCCAATAATGCTCCTTATTTCTAGTTTCTTCTCCATGCTTAAAGCTCCTAAAAACCCACCCAACATTTTCCTACCTTTATGTGCTCATGTCAGAGATCTCACCTTAGGCACACAGATGCTAAAAGGAGCTTGCTCCACAGGTCGAACATGGGATGCAGCAGATCACGTTGCTCTTCTACAAGAGGGATACGGAGGTTGTTGTCCTAAATAGAAGTAGAGGCACAATGAGGCTGGGGCTCCACAGAGCATTCAACCTGCTCCAAGTGGGATAAGAGACATCCTGAACCTTCTTCTGCCTGCTCTGGTTGGTGGATATTTGTGTGCTGGTGTTTTCTCTCTGCCTTCTGAGAGGTGGCCGCGCTGGACAGAAGGATTGATGCAAATAAGAATTTTTCCCACTGAACTTAGACAAGTCGGTTGACTGGAATGTTTTGTGAATTCATGCTGATCAAAGAGATTCGTTTCCATTGAGAAGAAAAAAAAAATGCAATAGGAAAATGGGAAAGGGGTTTTGGAAAAAATGTAAATGTTTTTTATTTGGATGCTTTCGAAGTAATTTGAGGTGATGTTTCATTTAAAAATATACTTCAGTTTTATTTAGAGTAGAATAAACATCCTTTCCAAGGGCTCAGAACTGCAACATTTCTTTTCAGCCTGGAAAAAATAGACTTCAAATAAAACTGCTCCTTTTGCTGCTGTTCTTGCTTTCACCTCTCATTTTTATGTCACTTAAAGAAAAAAAGAAACTCAGAAAAAGTATGACAAAAGTAACTCAGAAGTGGAGGCACCCAGAAAAAGCCTTTCTGGGTCTGATATCTTTTTCCACATCTCATTTATGTATATAGAAAACTGTTGGGCTTCTTAGCATTCTTCGTTTATCTAACTGTACTCGTGTCTATAGCAAAAGTGCCTGATCTTACAGGAACTATTTGCTGCTAAAATGAGAATGAGATCTCCAGGTAGGGGAAAGACAACATGCAATTTCTGCTACTGATGGTACTGTGGGATCAGTGGAAATCTGAAAACCAACACAGGCTCCTCTGAGAAGGAATGGATATTACTTTTTTTTGCAGAGACCCATGAAACTCATTTTCAGTAGCTCTTCTCTTTTCTTTTCCCTGCTTGACTTCCAAAAGGGAGGTCAGGTCAAACTTCTGGCTGGTATAATAGCTAATTACACCCCCTATTTGGCCTAGGATGCGGGATGAGGCATAAATTAGGACCTGATAGCTCAGTTGGTGCCATGGTGGGTTATTAGATGTGTGTCAGCGAGCAAAGTTCTGATCAAAGCTCGCGGCGAGGCAGCCAGAGGTCGTGAAGCATGGCTGGGGACTAATTGCTGGGCTGTGCACTAAAAGGAAGTTTGCAATGAAAGGCCATTAAGCTGCAGCCTTCCCAGTCGGTGGAGCAAAGCTACAAGAAATGCTGATTGCTGAGCAGGCAGGGAAACAAGGGGGTCCGGTGCGGATCCTGCGCTGGGTGATGGTGATGGCTCACCTCGTTTCGAAAGAGCTTTCCTGAGGAAGGGTAGGATCTGCTCCTAAATGTCAGTCCTGTTAAGGCTTATGAACCCATTCTCTTAATTTAAATGGGTTGGTCAAAAGAAGTGAGCCTTTTTAAAGAGCTGGCACTTACAGAGAATTTTGGCTGGTCATAAAATGAGCTGGCGGCAGCAAAACTTTGCTTGTAGGGCAGAGAATGGTGAGAGCAGAGGGTTTAGTCAGACAGTTGAAAAGCATACCAAGATCTTTGAATGACGGCTCCTACAGCCATAGAGAGAAAAAGTAATAACAGCTTTTTATTCTCAGAAGTTTTCTACACACTCTGTACAGCACACCAGTCGGATTTTGCCCATTTTAAAAACGGAAACTGAGAAAAAATGAAATAAGCTTAACTCTTTCTTTTTTTTTTTTTTTTTTAACACTCAGGTTCCCAGAAGTCAGACTGCCTGGGGTCCAAATGACATAGTTAAGCTGATTTGAAGAAGAACGAACAACCCTTTCCCTATTTTTTCTCCTTCTGTTGCAGAAGTTAATCAGTTGTGACCTACCAGTCACATCTTCAGTCTTGTTTCCTTTCAGGTCTTTTTCAGAGCTCTGAATTTTCCCAGTTAAACCTTTCTTGAGGATGGTATCCATCTCAATTTCTCTCTCCTCTTCCTCAGAAAATTTTGAATAAAATAATATAAATCATGGCTTTCTGTACATTCAGTGAAGATGGGGACAAACACTTCTGTTTTCTAAACACCAGTATAACTTTTACGTATGTGAACAGTTTAAATGAACTAAGTATTTAAGTTATAACATGACACAAGACCTAAATAGCAGAGACCAAATATTTTCATGTCTGTTTGGAAAGGGCATCTTGAATATAAACAACGATAAATACCTAAGAAATGTCTGGTGGCTTTGGCCAAATATGGATTATCGGAACCAAGGTTGGAATTTCCACACAGAGAAATTTCCACTCCGTCAACATTTATTTTCAGTCTGGTTTGGGACAAAATGTCACATTTTTGGGGAAAGGAAAAGAATCTCATGAATGCTTCAGTCAGAAATGTTGAAATGTATTTGTGTCACTTTGGCTTTCAGTTGCTCTGAGCTATGCTCTTGCAAATTTAGAGAAAGTGTAGCTTAGATCAGTCATGGCCAGCATTTCTTCTTGAGTTTTTTTGCCATAACTACATTTCTCATGAACCCACGTGTCCCTCCTCAAGGGATAGTTTCTTGATTCGTGAGTCAATATCCAGCCTGTTGGGCCATGTCACTTAATCTAAAATGAGAACTGCAGGAGGGACAAATGCTGTTGCAGTTTTGGCTTAGAAAAAGCTCTTACACAAACTCCCACCTGGCTGGGAATCACTTTTCACCCCTGTCTCCTCCTTTCCCTTCCACCTGGCTCACATTTTCCTCTTTCTTTCCCTTACCTGTCCTTGGGGCAGCACATGAAGGTGTCATTGGCAATGGTAATTATTGACTGGTATAATGCAATTACCAAGGCATATCAGCAGCCTGTCAATGAAGTCATGTCTTTTAAATGTACAGTTTATTATTTAAAGGCATATAATGAACCTTAAAAAAAGTAAGCTATGGCTGTAGTTCTCTTTCTTTGGATCAAAGGAATTGCAGTTCCATTTAAATGAATGAATTTAGGGAAAAAACACTGAAACAAAGATTAAAATCTCTGTGACACAGGTGACACAGAAAACAAGAGCAACATTTAATAGCTTTCCTAGCTGCCTGCAACCTATTTTCTTTTCAGGAAAATCACTCACTGTGTTAAAGCAAGAAGGGAAAGAAAAAATTTGTTGTTGGATTTGTCTTTTCTTTCCCTTGGTATTGAAGAAAATGAGAGGAGAAATCTGTTTCATGTCTCATTCTGTGCTTTTCATACGACTTAACTAGATTATTAGAAATGTTCAGTAATAACCTGTAGATGAAAGGAATGTTAACTCTTGAGCCTTTATTATGAATAAGGCTTGAAGTAATTTGAAAATTGTATGTGGAACATGATCTATTACATCTTATGGCAAATAGGAGCTCATATATTTAGGCTACAGCTAAAGAGTAACATCTGCCTATGTATTGAAGAACTAATTGCTAGCAAAAGAGAAACGAATATGTTTGTGACTTTGTATGGTAAACTGGGCAGTAAAGAGAATAAAGTCCTGATGTGGAAAATTGGAAAGTCAGTTGTTCTGTAGAAACAAACCATTCTTCTGTGAGGAGTAATGGAAGAGATCTTTTTCTTTTTATATCCTGAGACAGAAGGCAAGCCCAAGACTGTACGATTTTAAGTTGAACTTCCGAACCCATAACTGGTAAGTTGGTTTCAATAGATGTTGTCGGTAATACTGCCAACAGCAAAGGTGTTCTAGCAACAAACCTGCTCCCGTTGAATTCAAAGGCAAAATTCCTTAACCTGTAGTGCCCATCTTGGTATTTATATATTTTTGAAATGAGCCAAACCCCCAGATTTAAAAGTGGTATTTGAACTTCCCTTAATTCAGCCTTAACTTGTTACTGGGCTTTAAGTTCTGCTTGCTGGGAAGCCAGACTGATGCCATTTGAAAATTTCAGATCTGGATCCAGTTTTTAATTTAACGTACTCTCAACACTTCAAGTTGTTCAGTTCCAAGATTTTAGTTCAGGTCTTTCTATTCTCAGTTTTACAACTTTGTACATGCAATTGTTTGAAGTCTCTAACATGATTAATGTGCATGCAACCCTGTGAAAACATTCTTTGGTGTTCCTCCAATTTGTGGTTTCATACATGAGAATAAGAAGCAAAAAAGAAATATTATCCTTTCCTTGCACTGCAGCAAGTACCACTAGCCATGTAAATACAGCCCCAAACACAGCAAAAATTACTGAACTGTATTTGAAACACTGTTTGCAGACCTCAGCTTCATTTTACTAAAGTGGCTGTTGGAATCCTATGTCTTTAAATAAATAATTCACTTGTATGAGGAGAGAAACTTGAGTGAATTCTTCAAGTGATGTAAGCTGCTGTCGGGAGAATTACCAGAAGTGTACAGGTGTATTACTCAGAACCTTTTCACAAGGCTTTGGTAACACAATTACTTAGTCATGTTTAAACATCTCAGAAAAGGGTCCTTAGATGTAAGAACAAATCATGGTTAACAAACAGACAGGTAGATAAAGTATATGTATCTGGAACTGAGGAACCATAGGTATGAGGTTCCATAGATGTATACGTACACACAGCATTTGCAAATATACATAAACACAATACACAGACATTCTGGAAAATAGCGATTTAGAAAAGACCTCCACACAACATAAAGATTATTTTGTGCAGAAGACCACTTTCTGTATAAGTTGCTAAAATGCAGGATATAGTTCTGGCATGTAGAATCTGTGGGTTATTAAGTTTGAGTAGAAAGTAATGCTATTCACATACATGACATCTCTAAGACTGATACTGAAATAATATATGCAATTCTGGTATTCATTTCTAAATCAGGATGCAGACAAGTTGGAAAGTGTTGAAGACTACAGAGTAATTTGAGTTCAGGGTCCAAACCCAAAATGTCCATTCCTTAGTGAAGTTCTTTAGCCTCTGCTGCAGACACTCATGCAAGATGATTGTAGCAGCCTCTTCAGTGCTTAAAATTTTTGAAATATGACTGTTGTTGATCATTTTGGTCTGCCATTTGCTCTTCCAGTGTAGATATATGAGGATAGTCTTTGCAGTTGCTTCTCCTACAATCTGCAAGCATTTCTCCTGCCATTCATGTTCTGAACCTCAGACCAGAATGCCTTCATGTAATCTCCAATCTCAGTTAGATGGAGGCAAAAAAGTTGTTTGACAAGCCCATTAACTCACTGATAGCTCCCAAGTCCATGGCTTTTCATCAACCCTGCCAATATACCCCATAGATGATGACTATGTGAAAGGGGCAGAACAGGGTCTATTGGCAGTGGAGAAGTATCATGATAACCATGGTTTCCAGGTTGAAGCTGGATCTTGCACGTCTAGCCTAGAATAAAGAAATTACTGGACCCTATTGTACAGGCACATGGTGAGCAGGAGATGAACTTTGTGGATGGATAAATAATCACCCAGTCTGCACAAAAAGTGGTGCAACACCCACATGGAGAACATGGAGAAGATGCAAACTTATAAGGAGATCCTCCTAGTCAAATGGTATTCAAAGTTATAGAGGAGTCTGCAAAAAAAATCAGCATGGACTGACTTCTTCATCCACAGCCAATGCAAATCCTGGACTGTACCCAGTTATAAGGTAAGACTGCCTGGAGCCAAAGATACCTCCAAACTCCCAATACAGTCAGCATTTCCTGACCCCACTCTGCTCAAACTCCTTTTCCACGAAAGAAACAGCAAATCAATACCTAGTTAGTTTATGCATTTATGCACGACTGTCTAATGTCAGACTATAGATACATTTGTGGCAATGCATTAATATTGACATGGACTCCACTAAACTATTAGTGAAGTACTAGAGGTATTGACGACATCGAAATTACGCAAATGTGGCTACGCAAAAGATAATTTCAAGCCCGTTTAGTGGACTCCAAGTATTAACACAATACCACAAGTCACGTAAGCCTTCATATCCTTCAGCACATCTGCTTCTGCGTGTAAGTTATGGATAGCTTTTTGTCCCGTGTGTTCTGGGTGCTCTGGGTTTAACTCACTATTGACAGGTTATTAGTTTGAGCTGCTTATTGGAAGGTGTAATTTTACGTTCCCATTCAATGTGTGTGATGTCTCTTTCTTAAGAGAAGTTATAAATCTTGATTAAAATCCTGTTGAATGCACTGTTAGGGTGCCATTCTGGATTTACGTTATTGGAAATGAGAACAATATTTAATGCTAAGATATCGAGGTGAGGACAGACCTTTATTTGATGTGGGTACAGCTCTGGCAGTGTATGTGAGTGTACCCCATATTATGGGTCCCCTCTACATTTCATCCCTCCCCTCCCACCCAGAAAATCAGCTTCGTTGTCGGAAATTTCCGTTCTCCCAAAGCGTCTCCCCTGCAGGTTTGTACTGATTTGAAGCATATCTAACGTGGCAATTGAGAGGTTTGTTGGGTTCACACACAGCGCAGAAAGCAATTTTTACTTTCATACTTGATGTTCTTGTGCACATCTGACCAGAGTAGCCGAGTGCACAAGTTGTAATCTTTCCAAAAGCAGTAGGTTGATATCAAAGACTTTGCAGTGAAGCAAGGAATTGTGGCAGTACTTCAAGGAACAGGTTTGCAATTAACTGTTAAATACAGATTGAAGGAATGCCCCGCTTGGTTGCTGCAGGCTTTCCTTGCGTGCCAGCAATGACTGAATCTAAAGCACAGAGCACGGCAAGATGATAACCTGTTAGCAGGGGGAAAAAAATGGGGGAGAATTATTGAGTAGTTGATAACATGCAGGCTGCTTAATGGTTTCAGAATACTGCACAAAATAACAAATCAGTCCCTCTGAATTACAATTCTGATGACAAAAAATGAAAAGAGAAGGAAAATAACCAACTCATATTGTGTACATGTGAGGTTTCTTTAAAAAATCAAAGCAAGCTAGAAATTGCTCAGCCTACAAACTCATTCAGCCATTGAAGGAAAGTACAGATGGCAGTGCACATAATTTGGAAAACAAAACAAAACAAAACTGCTGAAAAAAAAGAATAAACTGAGATTGCTTTTATAGTTGGTGATACAATCTGGGGTCTAGTGCACTCAATGGTTCTAGTTTTAGGACAAGGGACATGGAACAGAATATTTTGATTCTGTTTTCTGTCCCATTCTTTAATTATTAGACTTGCCTGTTTGTATTGTAAGCTCTTATTTGGACAGCAGGCTCCCTTGTGCAAGGGATGTCTTTGGCGTATAGAGCTTTGTAGCACAATCAGACACTGATTTCAGTTGATGTAACAACTGTATAGGAGGCCATGATTTAAGGTAAAGACCAGGTGAAACTAGACTTCCAAGGATTCACTTCTCTAACAAAAAGAGAGAGAAAGCCTCAAGTGGGTTTCTAACTTCATGCTCATGGTGGTAGTTCTGTTTATATCAAAACCTCTGTCCTTATTACTTGTCCTTGGTGCTTATTACAGGGTGTCCTATGCTACTGTGAACTCTTTTGGTAAATAAGAGTATCTACCTCTTTTTGGTTGTATGTCCCAGTGATTGAGCATGCCTTTAATGAGAATAACCATCAGCATTTCTGAAGGGCTTTGAGATTTTTGTAGTGCCACCCTTATATGTATCAAGGGTAAGCCTAAGATCTGAAGATGTAAACCAGAAACTTTGATACCTAAAGATTTCTCAAATTTTAGACATGGTCAAACTCTTGGATTTCTGTGACTAGCCACTCCTGAGGGTCACAGGGCCTCACTATGTAAGCAACTATTACATTGGAGTAGAAAAGAAACTTTTGGGTACATTAAGAGTCACAGAGAAATAGGACTTGAAATGAGAGTTTGTTCTTGAAGATGTTGTTCTCCAGACTAAACCCAACTTTTCAGAGGACTGAGGATTTGTGAAGGATCTTCAAAACCAATTAGCATCAGCAGAATTTGCAAAGGGTTGCTCAACATGTGTGAGGTTTTGGAACCAAGTTGTTAATGTCATTTGCTTAAGCAAATGTTCCTGTACAGTTCATGATTTGGCATGAACCTGAAGATCAGCACTGAAAAAAAAGGAAAGTTTATAGTGAAAGGGTATGGTGATTCCTTTACTATCAGAAATTGGAAATAGCACAGCATTTGGTCATAGCTGGCCCTGCTTCGACCAGGATGTTGGACTAGATGATTTCCAGTTGAATTATCCTATGACCATATAAAAGCTTGCATATAGGACTGCCTGTTGTGCCACTGGCTGAGCTAACCATCAGCCTCACCTGAAAAATGAAGTCAACTTTGAACCATGTCCTCCAAAGAATAAACCTCACTGTTTTGGCATTCACATTCCAGGAAGCTAACTGATTTTCTACCATTTGTTCAGGAAAGTCTCCTCTGAGACAGGAGCCTCCCAAAGTTATATCTGAATGACAGGTTTCTTGTCATCGTTACTACAGGCAATCTGCCAGTGCAGTGTTCTGCAAAGATCAGCATTTGATCTCTTCCTCTCATGCAATTTTTTGTGTCTATTCCATCCCCAAGATCTTAACCCAAGCTGGGGGAAGAAGAAGGAAGGGGGGATGTTCGGAGAGATGGCGTTTGTCTTCCCAAGTCACCATTACGCGTGCTGGAGCCCTGCTGTCCTGGAGATGGCTGAACTCCTGCCTGCCCGTGGGAAGCAGTGAATGAACTCCTTGTTTTGCTTTGCTTTGCTTTGCTAAGCTTTTGCTTTACCTACTAAACTGTCTTTATCTCAGCCCATGAGTTTTCTCACTTTTACCCTTCCGATTCTCTCCCCCATCCCACTGTGAGTGAGGTGAGTGAGTGGCTGCTTGGGTCCACGAGGAAAATGGTGTTCCAGCAACTACGAATTGCTTAGTTGCCAGCTGGGGTTAAACCACAGCAACCTTGCACTCTTGCTTTCTGTGGAAATACTTGCTCATGTTGAAAACATGAATTTTCAATAAGTTTTGCTTGGAACCTTTGACTTTTAAGTATTTTTATTGTCATTGGAATCAGTGTTGATGGGTAGATTTACCATTTAGCTCAATATAAAATTGAGCTTCTAACTAATTTTAGAGAGCTTTATTTTGTTTTATCGGAGAAGTCAGCCAGCTCAAGCCAGGGAATTAATTGGAAATTGCTAACAGCTAAATTCAAGTTGAATTTGGGGGTTCTTGAGCTCCAGCTCTGCTGTCTATCAGATCCGATACTCAACTGCTTTTAAAGGTCGAAACTTCTTACATCCTTGAGTGGCGAATACAAATGTGCCCAGTGGACCTAAGGTCTGGTCATGAAGGAAATGATTAACATAAATCTTTCATTTTAATTTTGTATGAAGGAGCTCTACAGGATTGACTCCTCTCCTGTGCAAATAGGAATATCAACCTGGTACTGGTTAGAACAGCCCTTGGGTGATTCTGCCAAAACATGGTTAACTGGAAGAAGGTGGAGAAAGAAAACCCAGGGATGGTACAGAGAGAGATCCTGTGGGTCAAAAAAAGTGAGGAGAGCTGTTTAATATGTGATTATCATCCTTCTCCATTTGACCGAAGTGACTGTGTCTCAGGGCCTGTGCCAAAATAATTTTGCTAGATTTGCTGTGTGCGAATGTATATGTGGAAAAAGCTTTATGGTCCAGAATTAGTTTTATTTCCTGCCTTCTTTTTCTTTCTTTCTTTCTTTTTTTTTTTTAATTGCTGATATTACCATCAAAAAAAGTCTTGATAGATTTCTGAGAATGGAAGATATGATGGTAAATGAATTCATGTTTTCTGGTTAGAAAGAACTGGTCTGCAGCATTTTCCTTTTCAAAATTAGATCTTTCCCTCCATATTTAACCTGGAGGAAGGGATTCTTCACTCTCTTTTACATGGGAGTAAAACAAGGCAGAGACCAACTTTTTAAATGCTGGGTGAACTACAGGTATGGAGCACTCTTAAAAGCATATCCCCAGCTCTGAGCCTAAAAAAATCTGACCTTGAGCTCTGCTGAAAATGCAGTTTGTCAAGTAGTGACTTGCCTAAATGCCAGTAAACCAGAAGATGAACAAGCGGTCTGGCTGCAGGATGCCATGGTCTAACCTCCCGCTCAGCTTCGACCTCAGCATGGCTGTGCCAGGAGGCAGCAGAGACCTTCAGGGGGGATGCTGTGAGGCACTTGACCTTCTTCTTCCTCAGGGCAGCAGTTTCGCCTTTGTTTATCAGATCACAAATACCGTGAGATGCTTTATCAAAGTAGTGTTAACTTTTCCAGAGAAACTTTTACAACCCATGATGGCCATGCAACCGCTGTTGTTAGCTGGGTTGTCTTGGGTGAAAGGCAACGTCACTAGAAACTCCAAACTGTAGTATATGTAGCTAAATTGACATAAGGCTATCAGATTAAAAAAATAAATATTTTTTTTCTCTATACACACATATACACATACACATGGCCCAAAATAATGAATGCTATTTGTTTCTCTGACCAGCTTTCTTTAAGTATTTAACTACAAGGTTGTCCAGGGGCTAAAGCCAAGAAATTCCTGCCTAAATACCTATGCAACGTGCCTGCATTTCATAAAGTCTGAAAACTGTTTTGTCAACAGTTAGCCTGAGATAAATGGGTGGCTGGAGTTTTAGATCATGTTCCCAATCACTTGCTAACTGCAGCCAGTCACTGAATTGTCATGTTCCGGAGATTGCTTTCACATTCTTGTGAATTAGTGTAGCGTGCGTCAGCATTCCTTAAGAGGTATCGTTCAGCTCAGAAGCTTTCAGCCTGTGACGAGCTCCATCCTCCTCTGAGCAGGAGTTCAGTAGATGCAATACCACTTCTTTGGGGAAGAGTCATCAGTCATAAGCAAGCCTTAGCCTCTCACTGGCAGAAACAGTGAGAGTAGCATCTATTGACTAGACTTTCTAGAAGAAAATGAGAAAATGTATTTAAAGACTAGAAATTACAGCACAGTACAGAGTTTGATCCCTTCTTAAATCCAATTTTGTCTCAGTTCAGAGGTACCTGGATTGATTGTGTTGGGTCATCTCAAATAGTGCTATAAATTAAGGTCCCACAAAGGGTGAAGAGTGAGATGCACAGCACCTAGCTTTAAATATCAGTAGTGCTCACATCCACAGCTGAGCTAGTCTCCTTCAGCTGCCTTTATTGTCAAGTTGAGAAAATAAAGGCAGTATTTGGGCATAATTTTTCACATCCTAAAGTAGCTGCAAAAATAAACCAGTTGACTCCATTGCTTATCAATGGAGTCTAAGTAATCTATCTCAGAGGCAGTCTACGTTGAAGATGCCCAAGCTAGGTATGCATACCATCTTATACAAGGAAAAGCATCCCCTCCCTTCCTGAAGTCACTCAAATTATTGTGTGTATCACTTCTTAAGAAGGGCCCTAACTACAAGCAGTAGTGAGAAAGTAACTTCCTATCCTCTGGGAGCCGTGTAGTTAGACTGTGCAGAGAGATAGAGATTAGGCAGAACCTAATTCTGCAGCATCATAATTACAGCACTCTGAAAAAAAGGTGGGACTCCTAATAGCTGCTTCATGCACGCTGGAATGGTTCTGTCTTCAAGCAAATTATCATCAGTGCAGAATGCCATAGATGACATTGGAAAGAGACCTTGGAACAAGACCAGCATGCTCCTCCCAAGTGAATATCATGAGCCCCGCACTAAGAGGATGATTTTTCTTGCAGCTTGACCTCACCATTGCAGACATTACCCAACGTGAGGAGGAAGGGTAGATAATCCCTGTGCCAAATATCTTCTGGCCTGGATACTATAGACAAATTTCCTAGGAGATGGAAGCAGCAACAAGCTAAATTAGGAAAAGAACACTTAAGTTTTCCAGTGCTTAGACAACTGATCCTGCCTAAAGGTTATGATATAAATGCCACGGTGACTCTGCCAGTCACAAAGTAGTAGTCATAAGTGCTTCTTCCAGGGCTTTTGAGCCTGTTGATTCATGTCAGGCATGCTCTGATGATGCCTGACAGTCTGGCCTCTTCATGAGACCTAGGCAGAGGAGCAACTCATTGTAAACTGTGCAGCTGTCTAGACACAAGCCAGTGTGGTTCTACCATGTCCTGCCAGCAGAAAAGCAGTTCTGGGCACGTGTAGTCTTAAGTGCCTGGACAACTTAAAGCAAAATTAGTGAGGTGAGACTGAGTGACCCCTAGTGTTAGGAAGAAGATTTTAGGATGATAGTTTGGGATTTGGGAACACAAATTCCTTTCAGTCTCTGCCTGATTGACTGCATGGAGACAGATACCAGTCTCCACACCGCCATATGCAATTGCACTGTCTCTGACATCAGTGGGAACTTACTTATCTCAACACTGACTGATTTTGAAAAACTCAAGCCCTTGTGATTAGGCAAAGCAGATATAGGGATCGTTTTGCCCACTCTTGCAGTTGAACCCAAGATAAATGAGATAATCTAGCAGGAAACAGCCAGATACCCCATATTTGTTTTGAATTGGGTGATGGCCAGGAGATTGCACAGGAGGAACCATGATGGACTTCAACCCAAAGACTAGAAAGAGACATGACCACCATACATGGATGTGAAGTCTCGGTGTCCTCTACAACTACACGTGGGCAAGGTCTGGAGGTTTTCTTATGGTGAAGCATCAGCTTTAGTTTGCAGCTGCCCTTGGAGCTGTAACAACCCTTTCTAAGCCATTTTGTGGAGAGTGGGCCCTTGCTGCTCTTTGAAGTGCATGTGGATTTTTTGAGAAGCAGAAAGGGAGAAATATCTGCAGAGGGGTTTTACAGGGGTTAGAGTGGGTGCTGGCTGTCAATAAAGCCATTTAAGGGCATGTTGACCTCTTAAAGAAGACATGTTTCACCTTCACCTTAGAACAATCTCAACCCACCTTCCCAACGAAGAGGAGAAATCCTTAGTCCAACATCACAGTGCCATAAAGGAGTAAATGTAGGGTAGGTGGAATTTATCAACCTCTAGGTTGAAAGTTCACTTTTATTTCTGGCACATGCTAAGTTACCTGAGTTTTTTATTTCCCACATATTTCTAGTTGTAGTGGAAGGGATGGTGATTGAGATCCAGACCTCATGGACTGTGAACGAGAGCATGAGTGTGAGGAGAGAGAAGAAAAACTCACGGCAGCTGCAAGCAGAAAGCTGGGGTCTGAGACCTGTCGGGATTAGATAGAAAAGTATGAGGCATGGTTTCTGTGCTGAATCAATTTATTCCAATAGAGAGAAAACATTCAGCTCTAAAGAAATTAGACTGACATTTTTATGCTTTGAAAAGGGCTTTTTAATGGACTGCTGGGTAAGCTGGGCCCTTTGACATGCCTGGCTGGCAACTGGAAGACTTGTCTGTGCCTAGACACAAGGGACATCAGAGTTTGTTCCTCTCTCCACACCAGGGCTTCAGAATCTTTCATGGAAGGAAAAAGAGCTTTTAAAGAGCAGTAGTTGAGGGTAGAAGCAAGAAGCAAGGAATAAAAAGAATAGATAACAGAGCTAAGATCACCTCACAAGAAATAACTGCAGTTCCAGTCACTTTGATGAAACTTTATGAAGCTGAACGTGCCTGTTCCCTCAAAATGATGTCCTTTAAAAATGTGCTGGGGTGGGAAAGAGGTGGGGGAAGAGTTGTGATCTCAGTTTCGCAATAAATCATATAACAGGCCTTCTCAACCTGGCTCTTTGATATTTGCACATTAGACTTAAAAGAAAAATACCCTAAGTTATGTAACAAATATGAAATATCTTTCTTATATAATACCTATCAGAACATACAGTTGTTTATTCCTTTGAAATACCATGAAAAGAGCATATTTATGACACAATGTTCTCTATCCAATATGCTTAGCATTCCCTAAAAGGAAGCTTCATATTTTCTAATGGAGGTTTGACATGTGGGGTACTATAATTTTTAAGATGTTTTAATGGTTTTGAGGAGTTGAAGGATGAAGAACAGAAAACAAAGAAGAAAAAAAAAAGAAAGACAGGAAAGAAACCTGAGATTATGATGAAATCACATGGTTCAAGTAACAGTTATATTTTGAAAATGCCAAAATTGTAATTAAAAAAAATTAAAAGTCTCAGAAGCTGGCAGCTCTTAACATGAAATTTATGTTCTTTTTTGTTGACCAGACTGGATTCTTTCACAGAAAAAGATGAAGTTTCAAGACAGCAAAACAAAATTGTAAACAAATGCAAGATTTAATACACAGTAACAGTTCCTATTTCAAACATAGGGAAATAAAGCACTATTAATATAAATACATTTTTTTTTAGAGCAGGAATTTTGATTAGTTCTATTTCAGCTTTTTACTAACAAAATAAAGTCCACACTTCCACCATAAGGTGTTTTGATGCTTGTAAAGAATTTGGGAGGGAGCTTCCCTCCTCCATTTCAAAAGTTAATGTCGAGGGTGGCAGGGGGAGAAAAGTCGACCTCACTTTGGCAAGTCTCAGCATATCCATCATCACCAGGATGAATCCTAGTTTTGCAGCAGAGAGATTTCCACCACCTACTTTAGGTAGCTAAGCACAGAGTAACCCAATTAAACACAAAAACACTGCCAGTAAAGATTGGTTCCTGGATTTGCCTTGCTGGATGACCTACAGATGAGTGACTGGGGAGGGAAGAGAGGGGACTGTTACAGAGGGATGAACCTTTCTGCATCAGTATGGATTTTGATGGCTTGAAGTTATATTGCAACTACCTAATCTACCTAGGCACTTTCAACTGGCAGGAGAGTGGCACCTCTAGAGATGCTTGAATTAGATGTTCTAAAGATACACTTGCACTGGGGCACCCAGCAATACCTCCCTGTTCCCAGAACATGGCATGGGGCCACATTGCATCCTGACCCACCAGTGCACCTCCCTTTTCTTCTCCATGCCTGGTTTCCAAGAGAAGAGAACACTTCTGTAGGGTACACAACCAGCATCCGTGGCCAGGACCCTATTTTGAGCAACCAGGAGCTGGTATCCCAAGGCATGCCGTGACAACATTCCTGCTGCCAACTTCAGACGTGACTTGAAGCACCTCCTGGAAGAGCCTACTCTTTGGGGCCGAGCATCCCCGTTAGCAATCTTACTCGACTGTTGTCTACGCGGCCACATCAACTGTTTAAGGACTGTTGCAAAGCAGTCAAAAGGCAGATTATTTTGATGTGGGAAATCTGATGTAGGCCTGGTTGTCCACCTCCTCACCAAGGATTTCTCTCTTTCACTCTCTTCAGCCCAAACAGATAAACCACCTCATCCCCTTCTCAGCAGGATTGCCTAAATCTCAAGAGAACAGCAAGAGTATCAGGCTGATACTTTTGCTACTCAGGAGAGATGGTGCTGTTCCACTTCTCTGTCAGCACTGAACCATGCTTGAATTGAAACATCTAGTCCCAAATTGTCATTTCCCTAAAGGCCACAATGCATGTGTGGAATTAACTATATAATTAGATTATCCACCATCATGGCCCTGGCAGGATGAAATATTTTGAGCTTAAGTAAAACAGCTGTATTATGAGTTAGGAGTAAGGTAACATTTTACAGACTTTTACGCTACAACAAAGAAAGATAAGTGTGACATGAAAGTAAAAGTCTTTTATCTGTGTATGTCTTTGAAAAGTCAGTCTGCACAGACTCAAAGCATCTGTTAATCAGATTATGGGCCATATCCTTCTCCCAAAACAGTTAATAGCAAAGCTCTCATTGATTTCCTCAGGACAGAAACATGCCCTAAAGGAGCACTCTACTTCTTCATAGACCTGCTTGTTGGAGAAACATTTGTACTATTCACAAAGGCAAAGCAATTTCCTGGAAGCAGAAACTCCTACCTGCACTCTTAACAACTCAGGCTATTTTAGGAAGTGAAAAATTCCATCCAGCATTAGGATTACATTTTCAAAAATGTTTTGTTCATGTTTCTTGTGCTGCTTCTATGCCACCCATGAAGGAGGGGGAGCTGCTTTTTGATTCACAGGAGTCATGCTTTCTGTGAATCTTTTTTCCCTGTCAGATCTTCTCTTTCCCACTCTCTCATATTAATTGCTGGTCCTGAGCCCCCAGTAAGATGCATATGGGGAGGTGAAACATTTGTACCAATTTTCAGAGAGGTGATGGGCACTGGGAATGTCTGTCCATGTCAGACTGCAGGATCGTAGCTGATGTTCATGTTGTTATATCATTCTGACAGGGTTACATGCTTTTACTGCTTTTGTTCCCACAACTGCTTCTTCAAGGTCATCCTTTATTTTAACACTTCTGGTTTAGTTCTACTTACAAGCCCTTGCGTTGTATTCAGATCTTGCCCTTTCTTATACAGCAATCAAAAAGAGGCAATTGCTGCCTATGTGTAAGTTACACAGCTTAAGTTACTTGTAGGGTTTTGGTCATTAAGTAACAGTAACATAACCTGCATCATCTTAGTGAAGAAAACCCTCAAAGTAGAGTTTTGGATATTTCCTTGAAGAATGTGTGATTTTGGGCTCCTCCATTACTTAATGTGGCTGCTAAGCCACTGTAAAAGGGGAATGATTTCTTTGTGTTTTAGTCCCCAGGGTCTGATAATTGGGTGTTTTTGTGACACCTCACTGTGGACACTGGAAATCAAGAGTGATGTTGGACAGTCTTGGTCACGGTGACTTGCACTCTGTGGCCTATCCATTTGGGGGGTAAGGATAAGATGGTACGAAGAGTGCTTTGCCATCTTGGAATATAGATCACCTTCCAGCCTAGGCAAAATGCAGCTTTGTTAGCTGTTGCTTGCAAAGCTGCCCGGTCTCCTGCCCACCATGACACAGAGGGACACTTCTCCATTCCACTTGCACCAGAATCTTTGCTGTTACACTTTGGGCTGCCTCAAAAATATGTCAGTAGTTAATTTTAAATCTATTAATTCCCACAGCTCGACAGCGGCAAACAAGTTTTCAAGGGCTTCCTGAGTACAAAATCTGGACCGAAATCTCTAGCTATATAATTTCATCAGCAGGAAGTACCATTGCAGACCTCACTGCTAGTCAGATAGAAACCACAGATTCTGCTTCTGTTGATAAACCCCCTACATTAAAGACTTCAACCTTCAACAATTTTCAATTCCAGGCAAAAACCCTGACAATTTTATTTCCCATGTGCTTCTCATTTTCCAAGAGAAATGCAATGTCCTCTCCCACTGCATATCAGTTAACTCAGCCCACAACAGCAGGGAAAACTTTCGGAAGCTCATTTTCCAGAATGCTTGTTGCTTTACTTTGGGTGGAAACAACTTCTTCCCCTGCATCTGTCCTGAAACTGCGTGTACATTTAGTCCTCTACAGTTTTAATTCACAATCACGCAGAAGCTTTAAACAAATTGCCTTCAGGCTGCTCTGTTTCCACACCAGCAGCCTCTTTCTATTTCCACTTGTGTTATAGAGTCTCTGCATTAACATAAATGGGAACCAGGACAGGCTCTAATGAAATTGAACTAGTTTCTGTTACTGTCTCATACAGATCCCAGCCTAAGTATATTTATTATTACTATATTTATTATATTGCTATATTTTTATATTTATATATATTTATTATATTTATATAGTGCCTGTATTCCCCTAGTACTCAAATATCTGAGGACTTTTTGGGACTGTATTAAGCTATGTGACTAATATATGTCACATAAAAATCCTATATGCCCTGTATAAAGTGCTGCCACAGAATGGGATCTGGACAGTTGTCTTTGATAAAACATTATGAAACACCTAATTTTTGCTTTGAATCCTATTATTTCTAAACCTGAAGATGATTGACTTAGTGCTGTAAGAAGATGTCTCCATCCAGTCAGGACCCCAAATCAGCCCTTGCTTGACAAAGGAGGGGGAGCGTCTCTAGTGGTGATGTAGTGGAAGAGGAATAAGGGTCAACATGGCTTACTTAGGATTTAGGCAATATAGAGTTTATTCACTTCCCACTGCCTGGCCTACAATCCCAGCTGGATGAGTATTTTCCCCTTCATTAACTAAGTAGACAAGTTTACCTTCACTGTAGTGCAGTGGTTAGAGCACTTCTGAGGAGCATAGTAAATGTGTTCAATTCCTGCTGAAGCACAATCTAAGCTTCCGTTTCCCTGAGAAAGATATTAACTTTTCTCTCTTTAGAGAGTTTGAGGTGGTCTCTACTCCTCAGGTAACGACATCTAAAAAATGATTCACCATTCTCTTGGCAAGAAAGCCTAAAAAAACCCATTGCTCTTTAGTGATTAAGGGCTCATTTGGATGGGAAGAGTCCTACATGTCAGTCCCTGTGTTGGACACTTGTTTTTTGCATATTGGCTAATGACTATTACATACAAAATGACCAGAAATCACCCTTGCAATATGCACTACTACCCAGGCTGTTTTCTGATCACGGGCAAGCTATGTAATTACTCGGCTCTTAAATCATGTCCCTGCTCAATGAATCTTGTGGGTTGTTTTTGTTGTTGTTGTTTTTTTGGGGTTTTGGGTTTTTTCTCCCCCCCTTTTTTCTGCAGGGACAGTTTCTAAAGAAGGATATATTAGCATACCCCCATCATTCAGTCCACCATCAATTAGCCCATAGGTTTCCAAGTAGAGTCCTTTCTTATATGATGTGTGTATGGGTACGCAGAGAGGAACAGTGAATCTGGTCTCCCTTGTCCTGGACAACTGGTCTGACAAGATCCTGCTCTGTTGTGAAGGGCACATGAGGGGTGTCATTTCTTTTCTCTTTTAAATACTCTTTCTTATTTTCCATGTCAAGCATCCACTTTGGGAATCTTGAAAATATGAGGGTATCTCTTCACAAACATAAACCAAAGGTCTGTGTCCCATCCTAGCAGTTATGGTCTGAAATGCTCCACAGTCAGTGTCTCAGCACTTTTATACATCTATATCTTGAAAAACATTTTGAATAATGATTTGGCATGTGGAAATGGTGTAAAACTGCCTTCTTAAAACACTGGCTGGCTTTTGAAACCTAAAAGTTCTTCTTTCACAACATTTTTTGGATGTTAGCTCCCATGGTGGCAAATCTGATTTGTTTTTCAATAGCTCATTTACTAAACTTAACAAAAGGAATGGAATTTTTGTATCTTTCCTATGTATGCTGAAAGGTTTGAATGCCTTTCATGAATGCATGAATGTACCCACAAACAGTGAAAAATGTTCAAGGAGGGGACAAAAGATGGTGATTTACTGGAGGGAGCAGGCTTATTTATTTGACTGTCTTTTTTATTATTGGTGTATTTTAGGAGATCTACCCTTCTTAGACTCCTTCCATTGTCAGTCAGGCAAGACTTTTCCTGAAGGTGTTTCTGAGAGGCCATTTGCTTTGCATTTTTTGAGTCACATTTTGGCAGTGGCAGCGTACATCTCCCACCCATAACCCTCAGTATGCTTGAGTTGGACTTTAGGGAGGGTTGAAGGGGCTACATTGCCATCTGTAGGCATCTGACACCCCGAGGAAGGTGACTTTTCTTATTTTCTCACGCGACTCACTGAGCAGAGAGGATGGCAAATGTGGGTTTTCTTTTCATCTTTCTGCTGTTTGCTCAGACATACATGTTTTTCCCTATTTCTGCAAATAAAGTGGTTAAGTTAAAGAACAGCCCCAGAGAGAAAGCAAGGAAGTAATTTTGATGACATTTTGTGGTCAATTGTGCACTGGCATTGAAAGGGAGTTGGCTGTGGAGCTGAGTTTTTTTGGGTGTTCTGACATTTGAGTTATGATATGAGTTGAGGTAGATGCGGATGTTAATGTCACTATATCTGGTGATAATCTTGGGTTTGAGTGATTTTGTTGATAAGAGATGGGTGCCTTTGAGTTACCTTAGAACAAGCTTCAGGTTAGGTTCATGTAATATGATATACGCTGGTATCTGATGCAGTTTTGTGAAAGAAATCTGGAATTGTGTGCTCTGAGCACTAAATTCACAAACAGTGATTACAAGATGGGATTTGCACTGATTGGTCTCTGGCTTGTCTGGATGCTGGTTGGCAAATACAGTCCAAAAGTATCTTTTCTGGCCCAGTGCAGAAAAACATTAATATCAACCGAAGCTGGAAGGAGGTGTTTGGCCTGAAAGGTTTAATAACTTTCAACCTATTTTGAGTTGTGTTGGTGAGCTTATATTGCTTTCACTATTTGCATTGTTGTAAAAGCAAAAAAGTCCACTTTGGGGTCCCAGACTTCTTGTTTTATATGTTGTAGGTGGGATTTATCTTCTCTCACTTTAGCCGTCTAAAGGTTAGGCATCAAAGCTTGCTAGTCTATGAAGAGAAGTACGCAGCTTCAGAAAACAATCCATGCTGCCTATTTTAGGGGAGGATAAATGGTCCTGCTGATGTCCCACATCTTTTCTCTATTTACAGCCATGGTAGACCAGGTGATTCATGTAAACTGAAATTCAAATCATCTCAGTGAGAAGACTGCGGCTGAACTAATCCCTCTCAATTCCCTTTGCAGTCCATGGAGAGCACAGGTATTTTAGACTCGCCCCACTTGTTTGAGACATCTATTTCAGAATAAGATGTCTGAATGAGGTCCAGTCATGAGGACTAGCTTAGGGGGAGGCACTGACTTTAGACTTTGACGTTTACTTGGAGGAATCTTTTCCTAACTAACTCTTTTTCTAATTAAAGATAGGAGAACTCAACTTGATCTTCTATGTAAATATAAACAAAGATCACAAAGTTACACCTAATCTAAAATGAGAATTAAGACAATGCAATGGCAGCCCAGCTTGAGCACATGGTGAAAAATGTATTTCAGCCTCTTGGTAAATTGTTAAGGATCAGCTGGGCTGTTATTTTTTTTTATCATGTCAAAACCTTTCTGAAAAAAACTGTATTTTTGCAAATAAATATTGAAGTAGCAATAAAATTAGTGTGTTATTACCACACAGAAATGAATTTTATGGCAAGTACAGGAAATATACCACATATCTTCAGTGCCAGACCACCCTTTAATCATAAATCCAGCTTCCTTCTAAACTACCTGGTAACATCAGGAAGATATGGTGAGATAGGTCTGGCAAGAGATGCTGTTAATATCATCAGTCAAAATTAAATATTTCTCTTTGTCTTGGCTGAAAAATGTGCATTTTAATTTTTTTTCCTGTTTTACCAATTAAAAACCAATGTGTTATCAATTTTTTCCATCTAGTGTTTTGGTTTTCTTATTGATTTCTTTTTGGTGTGAACACTTTTTAACTGCAAAAATAAAATTCTTCCACGCCAATCTTTTCTTATATGTAAAACACTGTACAAGCTCTTTTGCTTCTCTCCAGCCAGGATATATCTGTTCCTGACTATTCAGGATACTCTCTGGCTCAAAAGTTAATATTTAAAGAACCCTGGTAGACTTTTGCAGCGCCAGACCCTTTTTCTGATCAAGAGATTCATTTTGACAGTTTTAGGGAGGCATATCAGCTCCAGTAATGGTGCTGGATTTTTGGAACAAATCCAATACTTTTTTCAAAGTACTTGAACGTGTATTCACTTTTCGTTTCCTGTAAGTCTGCTCGCAGCTGAGGCCTCTTCCCTCCCTTTTGAATGCAGGAATGAAAGGGCTTCTCCCATATGCAAACGAATGGGAAAACTTCCTTCACAGTAATAATTGTAAATATTACTGCTCCATTTGCATCTATACAGCCATATAGCCAAATCATCATCATTTTTTTTAACCCTAATATGATGACTAAAATAGCTTTCTGTTTGATTTCCCAAGTAGCTGTAATTTACCTCCTTCAGCTGTATCAACCATTTTGTCATTTCATTTCTGGTGTAGTTTGGAATTTAAGTGGGGATAGTATGGGGCAGGGCTGCACCTTTATTTTGTTCTTGTTTCTTTGTTTTAAAGGGGAAGGGTTGTTTGCGTGAGTTTTTTTCTGTTGTGTTTTTTTGTTTTGTTTTGTTTTGGTTTTTTTAATAAATTCTTATAAATTGAATTCTTACTGTTTACCTACACACCCCTGGTACCTTTAAAGCAACCATCACACTTTAAATTTTTAATAGAAAAGGGAGTTGTTTTGGTTATGTGCATGTACAACTAAGTAACTCTTCCCTTAAAAATGCATACAGAAGCAAAAACTGTAATCTTCCTTCCCACACTCTCATCCTTTGACCCGGATCAGTAAACACAAATTAAGGATTTAACCTCGCAACAAGGAAATCGTCTATTTACAATGGTCAATTTAGGTTAGACCCTTTATAGTCTTCTCTTATTTTCATATCTCTGCACTGTTTTTCCTCTAGACATACGTCCACTGGAACACTTTAGTAAAGCTTTGCATTGGCAGAAGTCCCCAGAATAATCATCTGTGAATAGAAGAATTAATCTTATTTTGCCCTCAAAAAGATAAGAGTGTTACCTCACTTCAGACTTGGAGATATCAAAGTATGGAAAAGTCAAGTGACTTATCAGGTCACCTAACAGGTATTTTGCAGACTTATGGAAGATTTTGGAAGACTAGATTTTTATGTCAGCTCTTTGGCCTGGGAGATTTAAGCTGATCTTTTGGGTTACTAGAACTGTTATTTAAATGGCATGGTTCTCTACATAGATTTAAAATCTGCAGAACACAAAGCCAATAAGTAAAGCATGATTTTGGCCTAACTTACAACTTAAAAATATGAAAAGAACACAACAAAACAAACACAGAGCCACATGTAAGAATTAATATCTGATGTCATGTGTACAATATTATACAAAGTCATCGTAGCTATAACTGGTATGAGAATGAGATGATGGTGTCATCTAACCATTAATACTGTTTGAATTTGGGTGGGGGAACTGCACAGGGGAGCTGCAGTATCCTGACCACAGGAAATCCATGACTTTTAATGTTGGCTAAATTTTCAGAGCAGAGGGCTTCGCAGAATGAATTAACTATAGTAAGAAATTACAAAGTAGGAAGTGAAGCCAATTGTCACTGACAAAAACTTGGCCCTCTTGAATTCAATAAGCATTTTACTAATGGTTTCACTGTGGGGAAGAAGTTCACCTCCAGGATGTCATGGAAAACATAGGCACTAGACGTTGGAGGAAAGAAATCAAAGAAAGAATATGGAAATGGGATGCAGGCAAGCCAAGCGGGAGCCAAGTGGAGATCCGTAGGGAAGCGAGTACCCCATCCTTGTTTTAAACAACAAAGTCATTTCTCATACTCATAGTTGGAAAGGGGAACTTTTAAAATGCCAATGGTACTCTAATTCCTTAAACCATGCGGCAAATTAAAAAAAAAAAAAACAACAAAAAAACCAACCTTCAGATTTTTTATTTCTTATATTTTCATTATTTGTAAGGGGAGTGAAAAGGGGATTTATTCATGACTTTAATGTTTGGATCTGGCAATCATGCCACAGGGTTTGGGTACAAAATTTGCATTGCGGATGCCTGTTCCCATGGGAAACCTGCTGAGAACTGAACTCATTTCAGAGGTCCTTGTAGCTTTCGATAATTCATCCATCTCGGCCAGAACCACCACTCAACATGCTAGATTCTTTATAAACCTTCCCTAAGTTTGTGTGTCCTTCAGGATCCTTGCCTCATATCTTTTTTTGATCTCTATTTTGAACTGGACAACTTCAACACCTGATATCACAGGTCTGGCCAGAACACGTAAAGCCTATGGTCATCTCATGTCATACTTTTTCTGCATCACTGGTCAAGTATTAATCCAGAGAAAGGTACATGAATCCTACAGTATCAGATATGAAAGGCAAATTGTCTTCTTCTCATTAGGCCTCCTCCTGATTTCTAAGAGTTGATGTGGCCACCCTCTGAAGCATGAGGTTCCCTGTCTCTCCCTGTCACAACTCTGGGTCATACAAAACACCCTGTCCCTTTATCATGGTGTCTTTTTGTCTGTTTTTGGGGTTTTTTTTGTTGTTTTTTTTTTTAAATATTATTTTATTTTGACTTTTGCCTTTTTATTTTCACTGGATGTCCCTTTTCTTTGTTGCAGAAATAACCAGATTATCTGTTCTTTTCAGATTGTAGGGTCTACTCCAAAGCCCATTTAAGTCAATAGTTTCTTTCCTCTGACATCAATGAGCTCTGGATGAGGCCCAAAATGAACATGAGTTAACTCGGTTTGATAGGATGGGTATTAACTATACTGATTGCTACTGGAAACAAATTTATGAGCCTCTCACTCTAGGAGCCAACCACAATAATTTTAATTATACAAAAGGAAGTATTTCTTGTGTAAAAACATTCCAACTACTTCCATTTCTTTTAAGCTACTTCAAAAGTGGGCAGAACTACAAAGTAGTATTGAAAACTCAGGATGGGGTGGAGGGGTATTTCCCTTCCTCTGAAATTCCTCCCCCATATATGCATACTGCTAAACCATCCCTAGCAGGGATTACTTTTATCTCCAGCTCATGAAGAAACTTCTGAAGAGCTTTTTGCTTTTGTCCTTGGAATACGCCACGTTGTGCAAAATGGCATGTGAAACTCTTGAAGAAGGAGCTCGAATGGCTCCCGCCATGTGCTTTCCCTCTCCTTCATTTGCCAGTATCAAAGTTCCTGTTGTGCAGGAAATAATATAGGATACCTGCATCTCTGTTCAAGAATTTCAAAGTGAGCACCTCGCTGAAGATCATCGAGCTACTGAAGATGTACGCAAACCTGCTAAATTGCATATCCTGCATATCAGGTGAGTAAATACGGCGAATTTATCCCTCATCTGTATGTAGCTCTGCCAGTACTTTTTATTGAAAGTTTGTATCTGCTGGGAATCTGAACAGATTAGTGTCAATAACCATACTGGTTTGATCTAAAGGATCAGCACGTAAGGGAAACGAAGAGTGGTAATTTTCCTCTATCAGCCAACCTGTAAGTCTTTCTGCCAGTACTAATAGCAGCCATAGTCCTGTGTTTGAGCAGAGGTTCGGGTTACTCAAAGTCAATTTTGGTTATGACTGACATACTCTCCAACAGATCACGCAGCATGTAATACTGCAAATGTCTGCCTCGGTTTCCTTTCTGCACGATGGTGCTCCTGTTTTAGGCTGCAAACTAAGTGAGGGATTGTTTTGTCATTCAGGAACTGCTTCTACTTATCACGGTGGGACTCCGGTCCCAGTTGGACCTCTGAAAGTTTCTCCCTTCTTCTCTCATTTGGTACTCTCATGGCAATTTATGTGAAAAGGAAGGCAGGAAGGAGTAGGTTTTTTCTCCTCTCGCATCTACCTGCCTTTGTTCATGTGTATTTGTGTGTATAGCATAAATAGTAATGGTATTGAGGAGTGTTCTCCTGAGATGTTTGGTTCAACGTCTCTCAGCAGACTAGCAAAACAGTTTCTACTCCATGGAGTGAAGAAATTACCACTAAATGGGAAAAAAAATCAGCAACTCTACTCGGCTTCTGTGAAGAGAATCCTGCTTCTTTGTATTCACACAAACCCAGAACAGTGCTATCACCTTATCTTTCATCTGACGATTTAAAAGGATTTGACAGATTTTAAGCCATGAAGCATCGCCGTGTCCTGGGAGGCAGGCAAATCTGGGGATGAGGGGATAATCCCAGTCTCTCCCCCATAATCTTGTACCACGGGACTGCCTCACCTTTTCTCGTTGGAACAACCCCTTTACAAGGTAAGCATGGCAACTTCTCTCCTGTTCTCCTTTGCTTCTGAACGAAGCCCAGATCTGGAGGCAGCAAGAGAAGGGACAAAGGCAGCCATGCAATGTTAAAGGCAGCTGTAAGAGGTTCAAGTGTTGGTAGGAAGGCTGGAAGAAGGAGCCAAGAGCTTGACTTAAAATGGCTGCACCACGAGGCTGGTAAATACTCCCTCTGTCTTTTCTCCTGTGAAACTGGAGGAGAGGCAAGAAAATGGGCTCATATAGAGGAAAACAAGTAGTTATGAGTGCAGGAATATCCTGCTACAGCTCGGGAGGTAGCTATTTAACCTACACAAGCACAGAAGAGCTCTGTGACTTCCTAAGGTAACCCAGGAAGAAGGGAAAACACAACCCGAGCATCTTGACTCTTACGATACTGCTCGATGTGGCTAGTCATCCTGAATCCTCTCCCCTGCCAAAACAAACGGAGTGCTCTGACCTCTTAAATATATTCTGCTATAAGGATAATATTTTCCACAGATAAGAGTGCCATATGCATTATATATGAAGCTGGAACTGTCAATAGTCTATTCATGCTTTCCTTCCTCTTCGCTATGTGAGACAACTCTAAGAAAACAGTCTTGATGTAAATGAAAATTAAAAGAGATATAAGGAGAAGAACTGCATAATACAAGTACAGAGGTACTGGTTCAGGGAAAGGTTTTACCCCTGAGAAGCAGCTGGTGCCTCGCTTTCCATCAGAAAAACACTCCCACTTACAGGCTTTTCAGTTTTAGTCTTTGGGTTGTAACAAAGCTCCCTGCTGTTATCTTGTTTTGCCAAATACCTGCACTGTAATAGAAGGAAAGATCCACACACCGATGGGGATGGAATGCAAGTATGGACTGAGTGGGGATGTTTTGTATAAGGAAAATAAATATAAACATTCTCAGAAGGGAAATATAGATAAGGGAGTACATATTTTATGGAGGCCGAGCAGGTGAGCTTAGCTAGACTCAGGAGAGGGACTTTGCTCTTTCCTGTCTTGTGCTCCGCACCTGCACGTGGGATGCCAAGAGGAGGAGGATACAGCCATCACTTTCCCTGGAAATTCACTTGGAGCTGGAATGACCACCAGTGCAAGCTCCGGGGGGATTTTCATTTCCGAACAGATGTTTGGGTATCAGACCCACGTATAAGCAATATTGTAGCTGACCTAAGAAACCCTGCCAGCTCCTGTGGGCTCTGGGGTCTCTATTGCCCTCAGCACCCCTATTAATGGGGTCTCCAGATAACAGAAATTCACTGAATTTTTAAATTATATGATGGAATTTTTAAGTGATGTTACCTGAAATAAATTAGAGAAATATTTTCTGTTAGACATTAAGTTTTCTTCTCCAACTATCAGAACCTGATTTATTTTCCAGTTAGGGAAATAGTTAGAGTCCCTAACCCTTGGTTAGGGACTAAGAGTTGAAAATAAATAAAGTGGGATTTTGGAACCTAAATCCAAAATTGTAATCCCAGTAAATCCCACTTATCTGACCTGTAACCGTATGATGCATAGGTCAGAGCTGTAGGAGCATCTGTTACAGGATCTTTCTTTGGCACAGAGGTTAATGAACATGGCATGGCTCACATCCGTGTTATATGAACCTCACCCTTCAAAACAGGCTAGTTGCATCTAAATTGTTTATTGGGACTAGTCTCTGGCCTGTGCCAAATCCCAGACTGTCCCTGGTAATTGTTGGAGAAAATGCTACCTGGCCCCAGGCAGTGACTTTCTAACGATGTAGTGGTGTGTACTGCACTCTTGATACAGGCTTATAGGACTCAACCCATAACTAAGGTCAACTGAAATATAGGGTTGGGATTCAGTCTGGCATGGAAATGCTTACATTTAAGTGTTTTGATGTAGATAACTGGATATCCAGGATGTAGTTGTTGATAACTGGATAACTGAATGGAGTCTGGAGAGCAAGTCAATTAACAAAATCTTGGTGTCTGTTTTAGGGGAAATGAGTACTTCTCTAGGCTCCCCTGAGCACACTAAGGGCCTGATTCAGTTGCCCCAAGGCATCCCACCTCATCTCCAGCTGTGATTATAGAAAGATACTTGCCTTCCGTGTCCTTCTCACATCTGAGAAGTCAGTACCATAAGGAATAAGCCATACTCAGCAGGACATAAGACACACTCAGGACCCTCAGTTTATGTCTCAGTACCCTAAGGCTTCTCAAATGCAGTAAATGCCAATGTGGGAGCTGCTAAGTCCTACCTATATCTTGACTAATACATAACACACTGGCTTCATCCTAAGTGGAGGGGCATCTTCTTTCTGTTCATAATGACAGTAATACAGTAACTTGGTAGAGTTAGTGTCCTTTGGGATTTGGAAGATCCCCTTTCAGTCTCCATCTATTCCTGTGAATGTCCTGCCCTATTTCCATTCCCTCTGTGGCCCTCTCCCACCCAAAAGGGGAAGCAGAGGTCCTGCTGTGCAGACTGCACACTCCTGGGGGAGCAGAAGCATGGTCTCCACACCTTCTTGTGAAGATCTTCCACTCAATGGGGAAAAAACCCCAAGAAAACCAAAAAAACAAGATGCCTTGAATCAGGACAAAAATACCTACTAGTTAGAGACAGATCTGCAGAAAATGTCATTCCCTGCAGCCATAAGGTCAGCCTGCAGGCCATTTGCCCTGGCTTGCAGTGAATACAGCACGGTGGCAGCAAGGAGGGAGAAGCTGAAGAACAAAGAAGCTGCGGAGGTGGAAAATGCAAGGAGACTGCTCTGTGGTGGCTTGGTTTGCTGACTGCTCTGTTTGTGTACTGTGGCATCCCATGGGATTCCCACCCCTAAAGTGACAGTGGAGCAAGGACACTTTGCGTGGCATCCTCACTCAAGCTCTGACGGGGCACTCACAGAGCTGGAAGGGAGGAGGACAGTTTCAGCAAATCCTTGCTGCTGTGGGTATATTTTAACTCAATGACCGTTTGGATAAAATATTCTCATTTCATGAATGTTTGGGCAATACCAGCTTTTAATGTGTGTCAGTCCCTGTTTCTGGATACCTGCTTCCCTGCTGTGCCAGGGCATCTTTTTACAGCCTAAGTTAAAAGTCCGTATCTCAGTTTCCCAGGTCAGGAGGCAAATAGAAATGGTAGTGATGTTAAACAATTTAATACCTTAGCTTCCTCTGGCTCACAGGAAGCAAGGGGCCAGCAACTATGGCAGAGAAAATGAAAACTGGCTCAATCTGATAGTTTCCCCCTTCCCACCAGGAGCTGCAGCGCTGCACTACCAACAGCAGATATTGTTTGGTGAGGATACCAACAGTGGGGCATCCTCCAGAGATCTGAAATCCACTGCACTGCCGGCATGACCCAGGGTTGTCCAGAGAAAAGTAAGACGTTCTCTGCTAGTTAGTTCAGTGTCAGTATAACTAGTAAAATAACAGGATTTGCATGGATTTTTTTTTTTGCAATGTATTTGCTCATTTTGTAGTAAAACAGGCGTTATTTGACACAGGCTGTTGGAGTTTTTAAGTTCATGCAAAAGAAGAACCAATTTCTGCTGTTTATCTATAATGCCTCATATGGGATTTAGGTGAAGGGATTTCCCAGGCTCTGTCTGTTTAAGGGTTTTAGAAAAGGTGTCTTGAAATTAACCTTGACATAGATGCTTCCTGTTGGGTTCTTCTGTTGTTTGGGATATGTTCTGTCACAGTATTGAATTCCTTTGCTAGAGAAGCACATAGGTTAATATTTATTCTCAGAGCTGATGGAAAAAATAAGGGGAGGCATATTTTCTTTTTTATTTTTCATTTCTGTTTGTGTGTGTGTGTGTAGGAAATAAGGAAAAGGGTTTAATTCAGAATTGCACATAGAGACTGGAAATTTTATCTGATGATAAATAAATGATTTTTTTGGGGGGGGGGAAGTCATAGAAATGATATACAAATTCTTTATTTGAAATGTTTCAGTCCAGTTCATATGTGGCTGGATAGTGACTGTCTCTTCTCTCATAGC
Organism: Haliaeetus albicilla; assembly: GCF_947461875.1. Lineage (NCBI taxonomy): Eukaryota > Metazoa > Chordata > Aves > Accipitriformes > Accipitridae > Haliaeetus > Haliaeetus albicilla. The sequence continues at coordinate 5,575,270 of NC_091496.1, forward strand.
TAGTGCAGTAACTGTCAGAAACACCAGTTAATGGGGGAACATCCTACAGGTGGTGGCACCAGGGATGAGTATGAGCATCGCTAGGAAAGATCACCTCCAAGCAAATCTACCCCATACCCCACACAACAGATTTTTCCCAACTCCTCCCTTCAAACACAAACCATACACTCATCCCTAGTACAAATAATAGTGAGGCTTTGCAGTTTGCCCTGAAGGTCAACAAACCTGGGCTAGCTCAGGGAAAGAGATCAGACAACATTAAAAGCAAAAAAGTTGGCTTCACTTGCAACAATGCTTTACTACTTAACAAACATAGCCCTGATCTTGCAGGGAGACCCTTGCAGGCAGATTGCAGAATTCAAGGCCTAAATTAATATTTCAAATGAGCCAGACCCTTTCATTTTAATCAGAACCTCATTTTAATTAACTTATTTTGCCAAGAATAAACAATTCCTGAATAGTATTGTAACTTTTCCCCCTCCACACATACTTCAAAACTGTCAAGGTACACAGGGAAAATATTCATTAGACATTTCAGGAAGTTACCACACAGCATTTACGCCATGACCTTATTCTAATTTCTTCCCTCTCTTTCCTCTGGTGTTTGAAAATTTTAAATCCTAGTGACAGGCAATTCCAGGTGTTCATTTCTGACAGAAGTGACAGCTTTGAATTCTGTGGAGGAAACCAAACCAGAGAGGGAAAGATGAAAAAAAAAAAAAAAAGAAAAAAAAAGAAAAAAAAAAGAGAAGAAAGAAAACCTTTTGCTTAGATTAGGTCGAGAACCTCTTGGCACTGTCCACATTCTTCTCCAGCACCTTGGCTTCTTGCTTCCCATCTGAAAGGGAACAGTAAGAGCAGATAATCAACCAACCCCGGTGCACTTTCACAATTTCTGTATAAAATTTCACTTAATGCAATTGTGGCGCCAGGGCTGGGCGTATGATGGTACCATTCAGAATATGTTTATATAACATGACTGCATGCCACTGCGATCCTTTAAATTCTTTTCTAAGAGCTTTACTCACTCCAGGTTCACTCATCCAAAACCCTTTATAATCTCAAATATCTCTGTTACTTTCTCCTTTGAGCAGCAGCGTTGCAGACAGGGGGCAAGGGGAAGGGTGGGAAGAAGAGGGGAAATATGTAACTGATGTGGACACTGGGAAGAGTTTGCTCTTTTTTCCCCATTCCTGGGGCATAAAGAACTTTTCTGCTTTAATGTAAATGCACTAGGATCCAACTAGTGTGGTGGCTCTAAAAGAATATAAAGGGAGGATTTGAGCTGCTCTGAGAAATCCTTAAAAACAGTCGCTGTGTTTGTACCATTAGTTTAGGTGCGGTACAGGTGTGAACGCATCGACGTGCCCCGGCTCCGGAGGGTTTGGGACCTGTGAGTACGAGTGTGGGGCAGCCCGGGGGGGCACAGAGAGCACGATGGGGGGTGTTTTCTCATAGCTCCGCGCAGCCTGCGTCAAGTAGTATCTGCTTATCTCTTTCCATTCACTGCTAACACATCTCTTCCAGCCTCTCCTTGTTTCTTCTGCAGCTGTTTCAAGCACCTTTGTGCCTGTGTCTGTGCTTGGGGGAAACACCCTGGAATCATGTTGTCACATATTTTTTCATTCGAACCCTTCCTGATAATGTCCTTTTTTATGAGGCAATGAGAATATGAACAGCCTTCATGGCAGGGAGGCTGCTGTCCTGCTGAATTCCCAGTGTGTCAGAGTGACACGACATCATTGCTTCTTTATTTTCCTTTTCTTTCTCAATTCTTACTCTGTTCTTTGTCCATCTAGCATTCCACAATACATTTATCGGTGATATCAGAGGGGTTATAACAGTGTATTACAGATTGGACGGTAAATAAAGACATGTCAAGTAGACTTTTCTTAGGGAAAACAGTTCCTTATAAAGCAAATTTTTTCAATATGCATGCTCTTCCAAGCCTATTAATAGGATGTTTAAATGCATATTCCAGCTTTTGACTCAGCTTGCATAATTTCTTCACACTTTGCTTTAAAACAATATTATTGCCAGACGCGAAAATAAGTGTGTCTGTTTCCAGCAAGAACAATGGCAGTCTTTCATTTGGATGGTACATTGCTCAGTCATTTTAACCTAGGCTTGGGGATTAAGGCTTGCAGTTTCTCATCATATGTCAAAAAGTACATTAGGCAAGTGAAAGGTATTATACTGTGGGGTATGTTACTTATGGCAACAGCAGTGCTGTATAAATAGGAGTTTTGTAGGGTATGTTGCTGTTGTACATTATCCAAAAATTCATTTCTGAATGAGGAAATACTTCCAACAGGCAGGTAGCTATCATGTAATCATGGCAAAGAAAAACAGTAAACTCCATCAGGATGCAAAGCATTGTTCTTTCAGAGTGGTACTGCTGATTTCCATGGAGTTACTGGTGAAGGGAAAAGGCATGGAGACCCATCCAGTTACCCACTTTGCAAGCTTCTCCCTGTGTTAATTCAGCCTCTTGGGACTCAGTTTACCCATCCAAACAATCTGGCTTCTCTTGAGGACTGCAAAATGCAAGTATCAAGAGCAAGAGAGTTGCATTGCCAAAGGGAAGGGGAGCATGAGTGCTGGTTCTTGTTGGGTCAAGATTTTATCCCTTGTGCAGTGCAGAGGTCCCATGGTGTGACCCATAGTACACAGCAGCTAGCTGTGCTTGTGAGCACACAAAGCTTTTCACAACCAGATTGCACCATTTTTTTTTCAGGGCAAATAACTGCAGAGGCTACATGTAATCAGGAAGACACCAACATTTAAAGATCATTTCTCTTTTTACTGTTAGCAGGCAAAAAGCTGCAGGCATTAACTTTTGCTCAGTCTATCCTAAGGGAGGTATTAACTGTGTCACAGTGCATTTCTTCACTCCCCTCCCAGCTCTACAGTCACAGGGCACCGTGTGCTGGTCCTGCACACACTTCACCTTAAAGCAATGTTTTGTGTGAATTTACGGCACAATAGTTCTTTTCTTTCTGCTGGTCTAATAGACACTTATTTCACGCTGGGGCATGGATGCCTCCCGTGGAGGCAACACACAGAGGTATTTCCGTCAGGAGGACAGTTACTATCCACTGCCTACAGAAAATGGAGCATATTCAGCCCCCATAATATCTGTAATATCTCTAGATTAAAAGCATGGTATGGAGCTATGTAACTGCTGTCGGATGTTGCAGGAGACTTCTGGCTTTGTGTTTGTCACTACTGTTGGTCAGGACTTTGTGAAGAAAATAAAACTTTTACTCAGAGAGAATAAATTTCCATGTGTTTTCAACTCATAATTTGATTTTTTTTCCCCTCAAATTGTCAATATGCAGTCTGCAATGTTGAAAAGGAAAAAAAAATCCCCTGCTCCTCTAGCTTAACATGACTTTTTTTTTTTAATTTTTGCTAATAAAAATTTAGAAAAATAGAAATAAAATGGACAAATTTTATTTGAAAAATGTTAAATTAATCAGAATGTATTTGTTGCATATTTGTTGTTTGTTTTGTTTGTTGTTTTGGAGTGGAGCAGGTTTTCTGCAATATCAAAAACCATGGTGGGATATGGAACTATCATTTACACAACTCGATTTACCATGAGTCGTGGCATATTGGAATTGACTGGGAATCCTCCTTTGAATATCTGATTATCTGGATGTGCTGTGAACACACTGAAAATAATATGAACTTTAAATGCATGCCTTAATTCTTATCATAGTAGTGCAGGAAAAGAAAATTTATTTCCATGCTGTTTTCTTCATGGGCTTTTTACTAGCAAGTAAACACATCCAGTGATCATTCTGTGGATGTGTATGTTTTAATAGGCATTTTAATAAAGTAATGTAGAATATGTTTACTGCCATTCATTAAGAGTTTGATATCAAAATGTCTTACAACCTGTCTAAATTCATAATAACTGCATACTTGTGAATATTTTAGCTTTGCCTACAACCACCTTGGAGGTTTATCACATTATGCATAGAAAAATATTGTGGGAAAGCACAATAAATATAATCTCAGCAGCTATTCCCTTCAAAGACTTTCAGTTTTATGCATCTTGAATTCTAAATAGGTTTATTGCCAATTATACATGATGATGAAGCAGTAACACGGAGTATATGCCATATTTAAGAGACTCACACCAGCAGATGCTCTTGTAAATATATTTTGCTTCAAACCAAGAAATCAGTATTGTGAAATCCCCCCAAAAGCTTGCCGCTGCACTTTCTCAACTCAGAACTTGTAAGCATTCTTGCTCTTTGATGGATGGCTTCTTATAAACTCTGGCCAAAAGCAACCGCAACACAAAGATGCTTGTTTACGCCCAGTTTTTCCATCTTGCAGTAGTGCTGGAGGTGTAGAGGAAGCTCAGGACCTGCTGTGATAACATCCTGTATCCAAACAGAATTTGCGGTCTTAAAAATCACAGACTGGGAGGGCTGGAGGGGACATTGAGAGGGTCGTCCAGTGCGACCCATCCTTCCTTGTCTTGCTGACAAGTGTACAGGGGAACAGATTACCTTTTTCAGTGACCTTTTTTACACCGCAGATGACAGATACCATATTTCTTCCCTTGTCAACCTTAAGTAAGCCCCAGTTTTGCTATCATTTCTCCGGCGGTATGTCATTTTTGTTGTTGGTCTTCTGGATGCTCACCTGTCTCACCTCTTTTTTAAACCATTTTCCTCAATACTGAAAACTGCATTTCAAATGAAGCCGAGCAGAACCAGAGGGCTGTTTCACACGTTTTATTTAAATAGGCAGTGCAAATAGAGACAGAAAAAGAAGGAAGTATATTATACTTAAATTTACACATCTGGACGGAACACAGAGAGAAATTAAGGTCTTGGTCCTGTAGATGTAGATAATCTCAATTAAGTTCACCAACTGGGATGACCTACGGGATCTTAGGTTTGGTTAGCTCCAGGCGTGCACCTAAGTATTGCTGCAGGTTTGAAAAGCGAAAGGCTTTCCCAGCCTCACACCAAAGTAAAGCTGTGAAGAGAATCCAGCACTGCCTAGTCTTAATTCAGTGCCTTAACCACAAAACCACAGTTGTTGGTTTTTTTTCTTGCGAAAGAAAAGGTTTCAGGCCTTTCAGAAACAGAAAATAATACCCACCTGTCCGTTACAGAAAGTTTAGCTAGTTTTATCATAGTGATTTCACGGTTTGGTTTCACTGTTGTTCTCAAAGCTGGCAAAACAGAAGCTACCTCTCCAAGGTCTGTGATAATTTCAAATGTGTTATTCCATTAGTGTCTCCCTTTGTGACTTGGCCCAGGGATCTCAAAGTCCGTATTTACAAGCACACCAAAGGGTTAAATGATTTTGAGGATATTGGCAATTGGTAAAATTTTTACTTGACTCCTCACTACCTGTGGTTGAGCAGCCAACTGACACAGCGCAAGCCCTACATTGCTGCTTGAGTCTCTTAATTCATCGAGATTTCCTTTAAAAAAATCTCACTTGTTTTCACAAGACTTGGAAAACATTAGTCTACACCTGTGAGCGCACATGGCTTTCTATGCCACCAAGTGAATCTTAGAGAAATTTTGATTCTGAAAAACATACAAGGCCCTCCCTAATCATCTATCTTGCTACGTATAGACAGGAATGAGACAAAATGTGCCAGAATCCAGAATAACAACTATGTGGTGTTCACACTCGAAAAGTGAGCACAATTTTATATGGAAATTTCAGCCCAAAGGTATGATTTTTTTATTCAACCCCTTTGCCCCTACATTGCACCCTATGAACTTTACTTAACAGGGTCTATCTCCATTTGTGAGTATTAGCACATCTAGTGTTCGCATTCTTAACATCAAATAAACAATAATGAAAATTCATTGCACATCTTAGAATGTGTTTCAGGAAAATGCATGGAAATGCCTTTAAGCCTATCCATATTAAGGACAGCATGTAAGCAAATAACTTTAATCTTGTACTAAGTATGTGCTTAAATAAATGAAGATGCCTTTCCAGCCTATATTTTTCACATTGCCTATAAGCGCATCAGAACTTCTCTAAGCTTCACTTATTGGCATAGGAAGGATCTTATTGTTACAAGCCCGAAGTAGGAGGTCTAATAAAATTCCCTAATCTGATGAACCACATAAAAAGAACCAGAACAAATATAATTTTATATCTCTACTGGGGGGGAAAAACAGATGATGTGGCTTGAAGTTTGCTCCCCTATCTTTTATTAGGCTGTAACTTATACAAATTATATCAAGCACTGCAATAAAATGAAGCTGGATTTATTTGTAGGCACAGATCTTCTTAAAAAGATGTAATTTTTTAAATCCTGTAGGAAATAGAAGTTGTACATAAAATTACACCAGATTTAGAAGAAAAGCAAATAAAATACAGATGATGCTATTATAATGTTTTAAAATATGTATTCATCACGTCTTGTCATTTCCCCTTCTGAAAGCACATTGTTTCAGGTGTTTCAATAAAAATAACAGTTTGCCTACAGTCTAATAACAACTGCGTAAGTGAAACCCCTACCTGAATATCCTCATAATGAGACAATATGAGATAAAGCAGTATGCAGAAGAATAAAAAATTCTAAACAAGAAGGAAAAAGATTTTGGAAACAAACCGAGCTTTATGTTTCAGGCGTCAGACATTCGCTCAGAGACGAATGGGTAGGAGGAAGTTTACTTAGTGGTAATCACTCGGTTCTGATTCAGCTTGCTGAATTTTAGGTGCCTAGGTATCTAAAAATTAGGTGTCTAGTCATGTCTAATTATCTACGTTCCTTCTGTAGTCAATAAAGAGAGATAGGCAGCTCTGGAAGGTGATTCAGTCTGCCTATCTCAGGACATTTATCTTGGGATAGAACGAGTCTCTTTCTTTCCCTGTGCCTGTTTCTGTCTGTTCATTACAAAGGGAGCCTAGGTGGTTAGCTTAGATTAGATGCCTGACTTGTAGATAACTAAATTTAGGTGAGATGATTCTCCCCATAATTAATTACTCTTATTGTTGATACTGGGGATAATTTCCACTGATATCAGGACGTGATGTTTATCTGTACACCCTGTGGGATTTAACCAACAAAGTTTTCCAAATGGTAATAATGCTTTCCAGAAATGGAAATTCGTGCCTGAATTTGTACTTGCCCAGGTCACCCCTTCCAGTGGCTGTGAATAGTAAAGTAGTCTGTGCCTCCCATCTTAACCCATTGTATACCAGTGAAATGAGCAACTCCCACAACCCACCCCAGAAATAGATGCATTTCAGTGAGGAGGGCAATAACTGATTTATACATCTGCAAAACCAGCAGCACTTAAGTTCTGCCTATTGTTCAAGATGGAGGTAATCATCTTCTAGGTTGTTACAAAATCCAATTTTCTGCTAAACTTCTCAGTAGCCTCAGATGAAAAATGTAACGGTCCTTAAAGTGTAACACAGACCTGGGTTCAGTTCTGCAGATGGATCACTCCCTGGGCCTCTTCTTGTATGCTGTATGGTGGGAGAAGAGGAGGCCACACAAAAAAGGAAGGTCTCTCTCCATCTCCCCAGTTCTTTAATAGAGAAGGTCCTATGCCCTGAAGCACTACCAACAATCCCTATGACACACTCCAAGGCACTTGACCTATACCCTCAATGTCACGATAGTAAAAAAAAGCCCTCTTGGGAAAATAACAAATAAAAACCACCAACTGTGACACAATTTTCTCATTATTTCAGACATTATTAATTAAAAAAAAAAGAAGTGCTGGTACGGGTAGAGGTAGTACAGTAGGCAGGAGGAGACATGGGTTGAATGCTAACACAGATGTGGCTGGTCCAATGTAGAGACAACTAATTCGGACCAAAGTAGGTGTAAGCCAAGTGGCAAAGGTTGGTCAGAAGTAATCAATTCTGGAACATAAACAGAGTTTTGATATTAGGCTTTCTTTTTCTCATTAAAACCTATAAGGAATTCAACAAAGTTTTCTTTTTTTCATTCAGCAGAGCAATTTAGCAAAACTGGAACTGGCTCTGGGACATGGTTGGTTAACACATGTCACAACTCAAAATGTGAAGGAAAAAAGGTTCAAAGATTTTAATATCCTCTATGATATTTCAAAAAAAATTCTCCAGATTGGATAAAGAGTTCCTTTGGCCTCCTCAGCTGTTCTAGCATGCAGAACTCAAACCTTAGGGCTTGCTATTTAGTGTCTTTAACCGCCAGGTGAATGGCAAGTCAAGAGTAGGGCAAACTTCCAAGAAATTTCTAAACTCACTTCTGGTCTCTGTAGTCGAGAGCCTAACTCCTAGCACCAAGGAGGCACCTCAGTTCAACAGGATGCTTCAATCTTGACTTGTGTCCTGAGGCTGGGCATCTCTAGCCCATCAAATTACTGACTGACATTGTCTATGGATGTAAGGCAAGTTCTGAAGAGAAAGGTGATGAAATTAACTGAGGAAAAAAGGAAGAAATAAATCCCCTACCTTTCCGATGCACAAGCCTGTTGGCTGGATGAAGTTTTATTGTGCCTCAGAGCTTGGTTTTTTTGTTGGTTTTTTTTTTCCTCTCAGCCATCTGGTTGGTCTAAGAAAAGCTGTGTCTTCTCTGCAAAGCTTATCTTTCTGTATAAAACTGTAGACAGGCTAAAGAGGTCTGTCTGAAAACAATTTGCTTTAGCAGTGGCTTATAAGAAATGAATTAGTAAGTTCTCAGCCCCCTTCTTCCTGAGTTATGTTTGTATATTGATTCTGTAATAGACATTACTTTGTTTTCTGCAGAAGGACAAAGAACTTAGTAGCTCATGGATGGTTCTAATCTTGGACATGATTCTTAAAGAGCATAGTTAAATATTCTATTGAAGAGATTTTGGGTGTGTGAGCAAATGTCTTTCACTCATAAGGAGATTAAGTTATACAGAGTTAAACAACCTATTACTGCAAATTCTTTGGGGCAGGGATAGTCTTTCTGCTCCAAGTTTGATGGCTTAGAGCAATAAGCTTGTGACTCTTAGCAACTGCTGAAACATAAAAGATAAATAAAGGTGTTTAGAGCTCAGTCATAGACCTTTGTTCTACTTGGTAGCTGTTTATGTGGGTGACTCCCATGTACTTCAGCATTACTGCAGGCCACATTGTCACCCAGGTACATATTGCAGAACTGGCCCAGAAAAAGCAGACCGTGTTACTTCTCATTGCTTTCTGTGGACCAAAAGAAGAGAAAAAAGTCAACCTACAGGGCTATTATTCTGGCCTTTCTTTGATCACTGACTTCACTTAATTTAAAATTAAAGAAAGATCAGAAAGAATAAATGCATATTAAATTAATAGCACCTATTCAAAAGGCTTGCATATTGCAGATAACAAAGTAATGTTCACAGAGAAGATAGAGATACAGAATAGGATGGAATTTCCCCTACTTGTTATCATTTTCAGATGTCCGTATTCATGCTCATTTAATCATTACCATAATCTGTATAGAAAAATGGCCATGACAATCTGTATCTCACTATACACACATACACATGTATATTAGCTGGAAAGGAAACACAAGACCTGGTTCTTTTCTCCCTTATCTAGGCATTATGTATACAGGATCGTTTGTCCAGGGTGTGCATGACCCAAATGTCATTCTTTGTGCATAGGGTCTTCAAACTTCCATCATCTTTTGTCCACAGGCACTGCCTAATCACCAGCTACCAGGTTATATCAGAACTGAAGCAAAGCAATGTATTTTTTTGCTGTGGAGGCCAGAGTTGAGGGTTCATGCCTTGGGACCCTATAATTGTATGTGTCTGTGTCCTGACTGTCATAATGTTCAAATAAAAGGAAACAGACTTGAGTTTTGGTCCCCACATCAGTCATTTATTGTTTCACAAGTTATGGAGTAAGCAATGGGACGAGCAAACCCTGGGGTGTTAGAACCAGAATCCAGTTTCCTCTGGGGTTTTTGAGTTCTCTAACTACCCAGAGAGTCACTGAAGCCTTCTGCGTTATGAACCTTGAATAGACCTGTGTAATTAGTACACAGACAGACTGATATTATTGTTATGTTCTCTTCCCATGCATTGTTTTTATATGCGTTTCTCCTGTCCCAGGAAACAAAGGCAAATGACACAAGAAGAAAAACAAGTTCCACCTGTGTCCGCTTTATTGTACTATCCTTTATTGGACATGTTACCTGTTTCATGAAGGGATGTAGCACCTTGATCCCCTTCGTAAATAGTCACCTCTCTCAGATCTCTCCACGTTTCACTCACAGGGTGAACTCGATGTCAGTGGTGTGACCAACTCAGCGGGCAACCTGGAGTGTCTGGGCATCCCTGTAGAACAAATTCACACTTTGGATTCAAAGCGACTTGAGCTGCTTTGGTATTCCCACCCTCAACACATGCATTAAAAAAAATTGTTTTCACCACCTCGAAGTAATGATATTTTAGGGGGTCATGTTAGGTATCAGTGGAGGTTTTGCTTTTGAAATAAGTGAGACCAGGATCAGATTGTCGTTGTTTTGCCAGGAAAGATTTTGAAGAAGGGTGTTTCTCAAAGGTAGATGGAGGTTCTGCACAGTTTCATACTGTATAAGCCCCCTTGATTAAGCTCTTTTCATTTTCAAATTACTTAATTACCATTCCTCTTGCTTTCAAATCAGAATGTGCAACAGCTTATCTCAGTCATATAAGAAGGCTAGTAAAGAAGGCTGTATCACCAGGAAATTAAAAAATAAAATAATGATAATGCCAGTCGGCCTCAAGAAGAGAATGAAAATTGACTTTTACTAACGTTACGTATTAATTACACTTACCCTTACTTAATGTCCTCATTATGTTATACAGAGCAGTGCTCAGTAACCCTACAGTAAATGACAGTCTTGTCCACGGTGTCAGTTACAGGTTCCCTTCTACACTGCTGTCTTTAAGAAGCAACTTTCATTTATACTTTTTATGATATTTCTGTTCCTTGTAAAGAATTTATCTTTTTCAAACAACATGAAAATTCATATCTATGGGACAGTTTGGGTCAGATTTTGGGCAGACATAAGTTTCAGATCAATCTAGAATACACACACGCCAGAATGGGAAGCCAATAGGAAACTAAAGGGAGGTGATTGATTCTAGTTTCACTGATTTAATAAAAAAAAAAAGAAAGTATAGATTTTTCAGAAGCATATTGAGAAGGGAATTTGTTCCAAAGGTTGTTAAAAGTTTCTTAGTAGGCATTGGGACATTATGAGATTTTTATGTTGATTTTTTTGAACATTTTGGAGTGTCTAGTAAAACAGAGTTAATTTTTTGGCAAAAACATTTTTTTCAGTTAAAAAAGCAGTCAGTTGTACCGAAACGTTTAATGGTGCCACCTACAGTTTGCCAAATTCTTCATTCAAGTGAAAAAAAAGAATTGTGCTTAGTATTATAGTATTACATTTCAATATTTTCTAGGGAAATGTTGTTTCCAGAGAGGAGGGGTTTTTTTTTCTATACATTTTCTGCATATTTATTAAAGACAGCATACGTAAGAAATCTTATCATGCTTGAAATAAATCTAGAATGCATCATATCAGAATGAGTGGGAAGTGTTGGGCAGTCCCTGATGATTTTTTAAAAACATTTTCCTTTGGTTTAAAAAAAAAAAAAAAAAGATTTAATTTTGCATTGACATCCCCCCCCTGAAAAAAAAAAAGGCTTTTTAAAATCATATTTTACTTTTTGCAGAAAATTAGTCTATTATGCAGGTACCCCAACTGTCAAGAAGCTCTGTGCCTAAACTTACAATAAAGAATATATGCTATGTAGAATGGCTGAGATTTCCCATTATTCTCACAAACACTGGTGAGGTAGGGATCCACCAGGCTCTGTGAACACAGCTCTTATCTACTTCAGTAAGATCAGTTCAACCTTATTCAGTTCAATAACCCAAACAATTTTCTCACTTACTTGATAAAAACTCTTTCTTTCTTAGGTTTTCTTCTCTAGTGAAATTGCACTGTAGATTTTAAAAAAATTGATCAGCTCTTCTGTTACATTATTGTCCAGGACTGAATTTTTGCTGTAGGATGAGTAGTTCAAAAAGTAAATAGTTAAGGGCTATAGACACAATCCAAGCAATGCTGATAAGGTTGATTTTGGTTGTTAAATTCACATTTTTAAAAACTGTTTTTAACTATTTTCTCCAGTCTCTAGGACTCCTCCCTGATTATTTATTTCCACAAAGACACTCTTTTTTGGGGGTGACTATACAGATTTATGTTGAAAGAGCACTAGAGATCAGAATCTGGCCCATTGCTAGCATGCACATCACTTGTCAATGTTAGTCTCCTGAGCATACTGCACTTTGTGTACACATTGAAAAGTTACAAGTCCAGTGCAAATCTATATCCTGTTCGGGCTAGCCTTAAAAATCAATAGAGTTGGCAAAGTTCTTCTGTCTGTGACCTCCTAATACTGTAATTACAAAGTCACAATAGATGTAATTGCTCTATAAAACTTCCACATACCATGGAGGTACATAATCACTGAGAATGAGATTGACAAGGTATACTTTGAACGTTATGGTTTTTTCTTTTCCTCGGGACAGTAAGGCTCCGTTTAGGGTGTGTTGTGGCAGGAGGACTGGGTATTTTTTTCTTCCTGGAATGATGAAGTGCAAACAGTTCTCTCTTTCAGTCCTGGAGGTTACAGGTGTGCCACCATGTTATCCATATCACTCTGCAGCATTCTTCGCAGCTATCATCATGCCCGTAAAATAAACTAGGCTCTTGCTCATGCCTGAGTATATACACTGTTAAAAATTTACTGTCACCTCCTGATTTATGAACTTGCTTTGCAAACTTCTGAGCTTAGCAGTGGGTGACACGGCTGTCTGAGTAGTTGCAGCTCTCTTCTACACCACGATAGTATGATGTGTGTTGTTTCAAGGAGCTCCTGGGCTCCTATGTCCAAGGACTGGTCATTAGGGCAGAGCCACCTCTAAGAAGTTCAGTGAATGATGAACCTCAAATGGCTCAGGGATTCAGGCTCAGGCAACGTCTTCAAGTTTCAGGAATTTTTTGAAATGCTCAAAGGTTCTGTTTAGTCAAAGCCCATCTCAACATCTTTTCAGAACTACCCTATTTTTTTAAATTATCTTTCTGTTTCCAGCTGCAGGAAGAAAGGGCAGACTTTTCAGCAAGTTGTGAATATTTATAGAGGTTAGCTATATAAAAATTGTTTTGCCCCGAGTTTGCTTCAAACACTTCCTATTTTATTTTATTATTTTCATAGACAGGTTTATTTCTTGCTAATGCTGAATCACAGATGGGCTTCTTTTGAAATGTATGGGAGTGTTATCAGAGACAAAATCTGGCTTAAAAAGGACGTGCGACAAATAGTCTGCAGCGAATGTACAAAGTGTTGGGAGAAGCTTCTGTGGTCTTTTGACAGACTGGATCTGTCACTGTCAAAGCTGACTTTCTGATGACACCTAGAAATCAGTCCTTCTGACTCAAGAGTTCTTGAACTTCCTCATGATGTAGAGAATGTCTTCATAGGAGGAGAATCTCACAAATACTTTAAATATCCAAAAGTTGGTTTCTGTATTTGTTTTAATCACATAAGGCTTTCACAGCGGAAAGGAAGAGGTACTCTCAGAGGGGAAATTATCTGGCACATCTTAGATGGCTGTTTTATGATGAGCTGAATCACCCTCTGCACATGCTTCTCTCTCCCTCTGTTGATATTAAAGAGACCTCAAAGTGATCAGCTCAGACTTAGTTGCCCAATTTTTACGTGTTTACGTCTGCACACCCCTTCAGAGTAAAATAGTTCCCCTCTAGTGACATGAGTTGCATTAGGGGAGAGTGATTTTGTGTGTTTGTATATTGTATTTTCTCATGATCTGGTCATGGGGAATGAAGAAAAAGGATTAGCTAATCGGCTAATCACCATGCTACCAATGACTTTGGAGTACTAGAGCTATTGCTTTGTCTTTGAACCTCTCTGAACAACTTTGCACTAACCGTGTTTTGTTCACTCATTTTAAAGAGCACAGCATGAAATGATGACCCAGCCAACACGGGCCAGGTCATCTTCTGGGAAGAACAGCAGTAGTGTAGGAATTACTCTGATTTACACAACGTAATTATGCTTCTAAAGTGAACCTGTCCAGTCTCACAGACTCTCTGCCTATCTAACACTTGTGTACAAGTGATTGTCTCCCCTCTCTGTGAGACAGTTTTCAGCCTGATTAGTGTCCTGTAATGAGCTCTGCTTTGCTCTTGGCTGCAAGAATGGGTGCAACAGCACATAGTGGGATCCTGCACTGGAAAGATCCCCGTTAGAAAGGACACTCCCCAAGTACAGCATGATGGATGTCCTGTTCTCCTGTATCACAGGACCAGCGCACCACAGGGCTGCTTAGAACATGGTTAGACAAGTCCCTAATTTGGTGTGATACGTTGGCTATGCATTTCCATCTTGTAGCTTTACACATGGGTTCTTGCACAATTGAGGAATAAGAGAGGAAAAGTGTTCTTTTGGAGAATGGGAGGCTTGGTAGGACCATCTTCCACTGCTTAAAGGAGGATATGGAAAGATGAACCCAGACTCTTGCTAACTGTGTACTAAAAAATGTCAAGGGGCAATGCTGACGTTGCAAGAAGGGACATTTAGACCTAAGGACTATGTTTACTATGGAAGTAGCTAAGCACTGGAACAATTTGCCTGGAGAGGCTGTGGGATCTTAATTCTTAGAGATTTTTAAAACTTTAATGGGCAAGGCTCTGAGCAACCTGATCTACCTTGGAAGCAGGAGATTGAACTGGAGATCTCCTAAGGTAGCTTGCAGCTTGACTGATGCTGAGATTCTGTGATTTTAGGTTGAGAAGTGCGACAGATATGATAGCATCCATGTAATACAACGTCTTGTTCCTAGAGCTCTGATCTGGGGAAGAAAACCAATGTCCAGTGCTGCCAGAGACAGGAAGAACGTATGGTGAGATCCAAATGGTAGAGAGAAAAAGCTGCGCAGTCATGTCCGTATCTCTTGCTACAGGCTCAAAAGCCGGAGCTACCATCTGGGTCATGAAACTCTCCTTGATCTCTACTAGATCCTGATTTGAGTCGGCTCTGCAGAAAGATTTACAAATGTGACCTTTTAAGACTGATTTTGTAAGGATATGAGAACTCTGTGAGCCTTCACTGTGTATCTGTGAGATGCCCAGGGTAACCTCTGAACCCTTTGGCAAATTTCAGCTCATTGGACAAATTTTGCAGAAGAGTTAAACTCCCAAAGGAAATTAATTCCTAGGCATTTTTTTTTTCTCCTTTGAAGATAGATATCTGAATAGATAAAAAGAGAACTAAATAATGCACCCATTTGAGGACTTCTGCAAACAACAACCCACTTTTTAATCTGTTTCTGTATCTATATATCTATCTATTACATACTTGTATACTCCCTTTATTATGAATAAGCTTATGCACAACACATACCCAGAATAGCAATTCATGCATTTCACCTGATTCCCTTCTCTGGTTGCATTCCCATTTAAGGATTAGGATCTTAAATGCCTATATAGGAAAGTGTGAGTCAATGACTATGTTAAAACCATAGTTACACAGAAGATAAAAACTGTTCTCTTTCTATCAAACACTTATACCTTCCAGCTCTGGTGTACATATTTTCATATCTGAATCAGTTTCAGTAAAGTGTTCCAGCTTAAGATTAATTGATATTGCAGAGTGACTGTAACAAAATTTGTTTTACTTCAAATTTCTGGTTTTTTTTTCCTGAGATCCTGGTTCCATTGTAACTCCTCTATGCTAACTGGTGTGGAAGCATTACAAACATTATATTAATTTATTATGTTAATGTATAATTATAAAGACATTAATAACTTTAATAAAACAAGCTGTGTGGTAAAGAAAGTGGGAATGTAACTAATCTGTCCATGCCTCGTGTTGATTATATAAAACTGTAGTCACACAACTCAGAACTTAAACTTTATATCATCAAAATAATGATGCCTTTGAGAAGGAATTTATGAATGAGATACAAACTGGATTCTGCAACAGAAAGATTTAAAATAATCTACAAATGTTTCTTAGGACTAAGGGAGTTACACTGGAATGACCTCAGATGAGATTCTGACCTCCAAAATTCCTCCAATTAGCCATGTGAGGGCACGTATAGAGATTTTATTTTTTTTTAAATGTGAGTAATTAATCATTTTTGCAGCTTATCAAGAGAAGTAGAGTCTCAGCCATTTGAACTTTAAAAATCTGGACTAAATACCATTGTGAAAAATACCCTCAAGTTTCAGGACAATTCAAGGGGGCTCAGTAAACTTATCACTGTTGAAAAGCCATAGACAGAACCAGGCAGGAGTTAGATGAAATGATGGTAATAGTCTTTGTGGGTGTTAATGTCTTCAGGTGAAATCCTTACCCTGGCCTGGCCTCTTATTACACTTTTGACTAATTTGTACCATTAGAAATGCAATTTAAAATGCACTATTAGTCTTAGAAATGCCAATAGAGCTGTGTAGACGGAATTGAGGAGAAGGGGGGGATAAAGCAAGAGTTCCTCCATATGGGCATGGTGGAAAGCAGATGTGATATCTAAAAAGTGTCTTTTTTGCAAGAAGGAGTAAGGCTGGTGGGATGGAAAGGGACAGCCAGGCAGGAGGGGAAGTTCAGAGCTTTAGTAGGAGCCATCTGAAGAGCTCTGCAACTGCCCAAGTCTAGTTTCACCAGGAAGAGGGGAGCAGCCATGGGGAGGGAGGCTGAGAAGTCTCTTTAACCTTAGCGGAGTAACACATTTCCCATGTTTTTACTGGCATTTGGCCCTTGGCAACTTTCCTGCCTGGTTGTCTGAGACACAGTAGTTCAGTCTCTGCCCGGAACAACTCCAGCCAGTTCTGTCCTGATTGACCAAATGTCAATGATTTCCTTTTTTTTTTTTTCTGTCTGTGTTTGTTTTGGTAATCTCTATTCGTGGAGGAAGTCTGGATCTGATAGATTTCCTGTTTCATTTCCTACCTGTGTTTTATGAGTGATCATCTTTCCTTGTTCTCAAGCAGCAAGTCTCCATGCAGTTTCCCTTATGAAATGATTTTTGCCATCCTTTTGAATTCCTAGCAGAGACACTGAACAGTGAGGGAAAGACTTTTCTGGTAGGTATAAAGCACAACTGTGTCTGAAAACACAGTCCCTATTGAAAAAAAAGAAAGAAAAAGAAAAAAGTGTGTGAAAAAGATCATGAAAGACAGTATGTTGGATTCTAGCTTAGATTAGTCCTTGAATGAGTAGAATATATTTTGATAACACTCATCTGACTCTTGCTCACACGCACTGCATTTCCCCCCTGCAGCAAGTATTGGAATGGAAAAACCAACTACAAAATAGAGAAGTTCTGTATAATTTTTCAGAGAAAAAATGAAGAAGCAGTATTTGGAAACAACTGGTTTATGTTTGAGTTCAAGATCAGACTGGGGTTATGGTTCAGGTTCAGATGCAATTTTAATAAAGTTTCCCCATTGGTTTTTAGTTACTGTCTTTAAACAGGCTGGGATCACCTAAAACTTCTTGGTTTGTTTGTGTTTTGTTTTGTTTTTTTTTTTTTTTTTTTTTTTTTTATTGTTCGTTTGTTTTTTTAAACTGTCTTCTGAAACTTCAAAATAACCTGAACTTGAATTAGAAAAAATTTGGAAATTATCTTTTAGTTTTATCAAACTGGAGAGCAGAAAGATAGTTACTTTGTACTTGTAAGTTGATGGGAAGGCAGGCAGCGTATTTGTAGAGGATGGATCCAATTGCATCCTCACCCCAATATAAATCCATTTATTTCAGTAGTCTTACCCCTGTTTTGCATTGCTACCCACGAGAAGAAAATTAGATTCTCAATGCACTGAGGAGTATTTGTAATAATTAATCATGTGATGAAAACTTTCTCCTGTGTGTTGAACAAGTAACTATTTGTGGAGCTCACCCTGTGCCCACTTTATTGAATCACTGTTTCCTTATGCTAGTTTTTAATACATAGTTACTTCTAAGGCTTAGTTTAATGTAGGATTTGGAATGCTAAATTCATATTTGTGGCCACTAATGGAAATAATAAATTATATAACACTTCAAAATATATTTTTAGCAACAGTTATGGTACATGAAGAAAAACTGATGAACCCCATGCAAAGAGATATTATGATACTCTTCAATTCTGTATCTCAGTGTACTTTTTCCTACAAATACACATTTCAGGTGCTCTACTAAATCGAGTCATTATTAATAACTCAGAAAATTTTACTTTGAATCTACTAAGATGTTTTTGAGCTAATGGTATCAGAAAGAGACATTTTTTCCATTTATTTATTCCTGTTGCATGGATTCAGAGGGGCCATTTCATATTTCATAGCCGGAATAGCCATTGATTTCCTTCTGGCATGCATGTGAAGTTCTTTTTATCACCAATGGGAGTCATAGATTCACATTAAGTTGAGAACAGGCCCTGATTCACAGCCATTTTTCTGCAAGTATAACTGTAATATCAGAAATATACCAGATGCTTTTTATTTTCTTTTTAAAGATATATTTCATTGGAAATTCTGCACAGACTTAATTACTGTTCTTTAGAGCGGCTGAAAAACTCTCCAGGGACCTTTTTCATTATATTTTTCATAACAAGATACAACATTTTTTTGGCTAGCTAGACTCTTTCTTAGCTGCTAACCTTTCCATTTTGCCAGTTCTTTTCTTGGACACCAAAAATTTTGCCTGAGCGATACTTCATCCTATATTCACACCTGACCATTTAAGTTTTTGTCCAAAACCTATGAAAAACAATGGAAAAGTTCCCACTTACCCCGGCTGACTATGGATCAGCCCTACAATAGACCTTATGTCAAAATTCAAAGAATTTTGTGTTAGCACGGATGTTCCGTCTTTTCTGAGAATGAAGCAAACGGAAACCCTACATCTAGATATTTATTTATTTTTGTCTCTCTTGTTGATTTTGTTAGTTGTTGAGTCAGCTTTTCCATTGCTACAGTTTCCCGACACTTCATTAAATTCAGTCAAATTCAGCAATGCATTTGAAACTGTTTGTTTCTTATATTCCCAATACCAACCATATTGGGAACGTTGGGCTACAAATAGCAAAATACTAAAGTATGAGCATAATTTACTACAGTCTCTGACCTAGACCAGTAAGATCACCATTAATTTCTGGAAGATAATTTATTTACTTACAATTTATAGAATTATACTGGTTTTATTCCACTATTTTCTCTTCTGCTCCAACTCCATTTCATTTTTTTTTCTTTTATGGTTTAAATTTTTTCAGCTTACCACTGTGATAATTAGACTTGCTTAGTAATATACTGCAGCAGATGTCAAAAGAAATCTTATCTTTTTTAAATGCTTACCCGGGGCATTGACAATAATCTGGAGTTTGGGAGATGCAGGGTATAAGGGAGGAAGAAGGAGTTTTTTCTCTCCCCATTTCAGTACAGTACTATTTGCATTAAGGCGATATCCAGAGGCCCCAGATAACAGTCCACTAAAGCTGAATTCTGCTTTATGGGTACAGACAGTCCAAAAAGTTTAGTGTTTAATCAGAGAGTGAGTATAAAGTTTACCGTGGAAAGAGGAGATGGTGATGTTTGAAGAGGCTGCTCCATGGTCACAAAGGAGCAGAGCTGAGGATACAGCCCAGTTCTTCAACGTACTGGTCCAGGGCTCTGCCAGTGCCTGATCATGCGGACACCAAGAAGAAGGAAGATGCTTAGTCCATATTTGAACTTATAAAGTGCTGTAACACTGGCTCAAAAGGAAACCCCAGCAAAGCTAGGATATCAGCACTAATCTCTAGATGTCTCCTCTTTGTTTCATAAAGAACTGTCATTAAAGGAATGTTTATATATATATACACACACACACACACTTATTTCTCTCCAGCTAAACTGATGAACTTGCGTTTTCTCTGTTTCTTATTTTGATACTTTTACTGATATCTTTTCTGATTCTACTCCACTGATTTTAACTGGTTCTTTTCACATTTACATTTCCATTATTGCTCTTCAGAGAAAGAGGCTGGTAGGTTACAAATGTGGAAACATTCTGTAAATGAACTACATAATCTGTGAATAAATTGCAGTTTCTTCAGAAAGACTAAATGAATCATCTAGAAAGACGTACAAGAGAGTTCCTATTTTCACAACCTCTATTTTTTATAAACTCATAAATGTTTCAACCAACAGACAAGGATGTCAGAATGGAATTGCAACATTTTGCTAAATCATTTTACCTCTGTTTTTTTGCTCTTAATTATAGGAATAAAAGCTTATGGTGATAATTATCCTTATAAAAGAACCCTTTTCTCTCCTGTCCTTTTTTCTTCCTCAGTACAAATTCGTACATCTTTTTTCCTCTAAGGATTTTTCTAGTCTGTCAATACGCTTTCCACAAAAGTAGATGGCAAGTGACAAAATGCATTAGAGCTATTACTTTCCTCAATTACTTAAATTCCCAAACACTGAACTTTTAAGAGTTTCATGTCCTTTGGGTTATGCAAAGCTTGGTCTATATCAGAATACAGTGAAGACAAGCTAATAGCACTATGTTTACCTACTTCTATATCTCCGATTAATCACCTAAAGAGCCCAAACGATAGTCAACTGTAAACATTACTAAAAGCAACTGGTTGGCACCATTTGTTTTAGTTGGGGGGCACCAAAGGAAATGAAGATTTGCTTTTGTTATTCGTTGAAACATATACCAGAATTATTTCAACATCTTCTAATCACTGATGATTTATGAGGCTGTATTAAATAATTTATTATATAGGTGAGCTCTTCTGTTTTCATGTACAGCTCTTCAGTATTATGGGAGCAAGTGGTCAGAACAGTTTTTAAGCTACTATTTTAGCCATGTGTTTTCAGAATGGTGCAGGATGTGTCTAGAAAATATACTGGAGATGACAGTTTTATATGTAAATATATAGTCATAAACACAAAACAAAATATCATTTCCTATGTGTGTGAGCACACACGGAATCATACAAAAATCTTCTTTCCTACTGATTTTAAGAAGATCTGTGCTGTGTGCAGCTCCACTGAACTCTCAGTCTGGTCCCACGGTCTCTGCTTATGTGAGGGGGCACTTGCCTGTGTGTTCAAGCCTGGTGAGAGCAATGGCACGTCCCACATGAATATGACCATTAAGGTCTAATAAAAATAAAAGCGATTGAGTCCAGCAGTTCGCCCAATGCAGTTGAAACCCTTCTGAAGCTAATGAGTGTCCCGTGTTTGGGAGACATATGTGACTGCAAATGTGCCTTAGTCTTTTCTTTGCATGCATAGGATCTCCATACTTGATCAGTAGTGGGTTTTGGGGAAGCCTGGGACAGCATTTCAGATGTTTTTATAATGAGAGTGAGATCATGAGTCCAGTGAAGGGAACAACAAAACCACCACAGGGAAGTCTTATATTTCACCCAGCATAACTTGATTTTTTTCTTCCTTTCAAAAACATATAAAAGAACTTTCTTTCCATTCCCAATAGCCCTGACCAGGTAAAGTATTATTTTTATCATCAGTGGGGTGGAAACTTTGGGAAGTTATTTGCTAATGAATTACAGACTGTGCAGCATCTATATATGAGTCCCTTGAAAGCTAATTATATATATATGTAGACATACTCACACACACACTCACAAACACTGTTTCTCTATACATTCAAGAAGTTTGAACTTGTAAAGGGCACTCACTCATGTAGTATTTGAAAACATCATCTGGAATTTCCATTTTGATCCTGTTCAGGATATAGCCACCTGTACATGCATAAGCACAGAGACCACCTATGAAGCTCACACAGTGAGATTTATAATGTGGATCACTCACATTTTTTAGTTAAATTATGGTATGTGGCATTTCTGCTAGAAACAGGTGCATTGATTCTATCTGTAATCAAATGACTACCCTCCTATTCATCCAAAGAATGCCTCCGAGAAACAAAATGCTTTTTACACAACCCAAATAAATGATTTCTAAGAAAAAAGAGACAAGAGAGCAGATCTTCCTCCATGGCTGGTCATACTCCTTGGCCTCTCAGCTGATGCTGCTGATAAATTTGCTGATAAAATTGGGAGGGACTTTCACAGGTGAACTTGACTTTTAAAGTAGCTTTGTAAGACTCAAACCTCCTTACATTGCAGATCTGCTGATCCTTGTTGTCTAACTGTGGTTACATGTGCTGACTCCAGTTTCAAAAATAATTTCTTAATCACTTTTGGCTCATCTTGGTTTTTCGCATTGCAAAGCCAGTGCAGCTGTGGAAGGATGGACCAGATTCCATTCTCCCTCACACTTCATCAACATCAATGCTAATTAAGTTCTAGGTTTGGGGCCAAGTTACACCCTGAGATACAAATGGCCTCCAGACTGGGGCAAGGGTTTTTCTCTTTATTTGTGCAGTGCCTGGCATGATGTGGCTCATGGATCATGTCTGAGAATCCTGGTAATTACTGCAGTAGAGATAATAAATAGCAATATTATACCAGTTAGGAAAATGATGGTAATTCCTTCATGCACAGCAGTAGGAATGGGGTCAGCAAGTCAATTTTGTGTCTATATGGCACAGTGCCCTGCAGTCCTGGTCTTCTGACTGTCCGAGCTGGAGAACACGGTGGAGCTCACCATCATTTTTCTCCTGTCCTCATGCAAAGAAAAGCAGAGGACACAGAGAAGTGGTTCATGTTCATATGTCATCCTGGGAGCAGGGAAGCACTGCCAGGTCTTGCAGCACATTTTGTGACTGCTGAACCTCTTTGCTAACAAGGTAATTCTTCCCTTTAACATACTTTGCTGCAAGCTGCTTCTCTCGCTTTGCAAGGCTTTCTTCTTCAGCAAAACAAATGAGCTGCTCCATTGAATGCTTTGGACCTGTGATACCTTTCAGGGTTTTGTTTAACTCAAGCAGACAAGTGCTCATCCCAGTACAAACCTGCCTCTCCCTCTCTCTCTGTCTTTCCCTGCAGTGTTACTTGAGTCCCCATTTTGAGATGCTGTAATAGCACGGAATAACTATTTAGTTGAATACAATCACACAATTGTGTGACAAGACAAATGTAATGTAGAGCACAGGGGAAATGTGATCCTAAACTCAGGGCACCATTCTGCACCAGAACAGTTGAGAGCTATGTAGGTTTTGAAAGCCAGTCTCCTCTTGACAATTACCTTCAATTAATGGTACACTGCACTAAGCAGAAAATAAAAACTATGCCATTAAATCCTTCGGTGCAGGCTGGAAGGGTTCCAGGTTGGCTCTAAACTACCCTAAAGAGCCTGTGTTCATATTACATAGTTATAACTTTACAGGCCTAAAAGAATATGAATCAACAGTCATTTATACTGTTCCCTGCACTTCACAAAGCTTATGTCTGTGAGTTTTAATCCTGATGTAGCCAGGATGGATGGAGGCTGTTTTGCATTGAAAATTTAAACCTGTCCACAAACATCCTCTGCTACTTTAAAATCAAATAGCTACTATATAGTACTTCTTTCATTGATATGTATTTCATAGAAATCTACTGAAAGAGTAAAAACATGCTTATCTTCTGGAAAGTCTTTGCTATGAGCTTTGCACTGGAATCCATGCACTTGAAACCAGGCCTTTTATATATATATTTATGTTCTCTGATGCATGGGCTTTGGGTAAGGTATGCAAACGAGAGAGAGATCTGCCAAGATCATTGAGTGTAAGGTGTCCCGGGATGCACCAACCCGCCTGTCCCAGCCCACAGTGGAGGGAGAGGTGGGATCCTCGGGAGCAGTTGTCACCTCCCGGCTGTCCCTCCCTGACCTACCACTGGTGGTCTTTGGCCATGTGACAATTTTGACGTACAGAAAGGTCAAGAGGATTGGCTGTCCAGGCTAGAGCTCATCTAAAAGTCATGATGAAAGTGTTGAGAGGCGAGAGGCCATGCTCTGAAAAAAGTGAGGCCTTCTAATTTTAATTGTCTGTTTTGGCTTTAGGACTTACACCTCTATGAACTAAAGTATTTCCTAAGTTGCAACTTGGCTAAAATTTTTCTGTCGAAAAAAGCTCAGATGTCAAAATGTGCTTATAATTAAGTAATATCTTTATAGGTAAACACCTTATTTTATTTAAAAAAAAAACAAACAACAAAAAAAACAAACCCGCAGCACAAGAAAAAGCAAAGTATTTTTTTTGTTCCTAAAAAAAAAAAAATTTTCTTCAGGTTTCAGCCAGAATGTTTGGCTTTCAAAGGCAGACCCACTTTTGGTTTGGTTCGCATTTACTAGTTTTTAATTAGACTTTTCAGTATATCGAACAAATGTAAACAATTTCCTCTGATGTGTTTAGAACAACTCTAAATATCCTCTTTAACACTTCAAGCACCAGACTGGGGAGGTCTTTCTGGATTGTTGCTTGTGCTCAGCCCGATTATGGAGGTAGCCTTGACTTTTAGAGATGCTGCCCGGTGCTCAGCACCTTCCATCGCCACAGTCTTCAGTAGCAGCTAAGTTGGAGCAGCCTTTGGGCTACAGGTTTCTGCACTCATAGCTGTAGTAAATAACTGTGGGAAAGAAGGAGGACAAGTTGTGAACCTCTCTGAGGCATTGCTGAGTCCCCTCCCTGAAAAGAAAAGACCCAGGAAAAATGTCTCTAGAGTGACTGGGAGTGACTTGGAGCAAGAGGGGATACCACCTCCTCTCCAAGGCATGGTTTAACATCCAGACAGCCCAGGATTGTTATCACAGCACAAGTCAGTGATCCGGTGCTGTCCTCCCTCTGAAAAGCATGTCAGAGATGTCCCCTGGGAAATGAAGTACATTTCACTTGAGCTTTTCACATGCGAAACTACAAAGTTCTTCAGATTCTCCCAGTAAGCAGTGTGAAATGTTCATAACAGGTTATTGTGACATTAATCTTTTCCAGTTTAATTACTAATAAGTTCTTCATGTACTTTTACACTTTTTCCTTACTTTACTGTGGCAAGTTTTTAGCTTTCCTTCCTTCTTTTTACCCACCCATACAACAGGTACAATGATTTCTCCTCACGTTTTTCCTCTCTGTGACACCCAACTGACATTTTTGGCAGCTCTGAAGGGAGACCAGTACACTTCTTATCTCCTTGGGGCATTGCAAGGCTTTACCAACATGCCTCATAATTTTGAGATATTTGGAAATTAACTCTTGAAATATGAAGTGCAGCAGTGAAATCTTATCAATAGTTTCTAGAGTGACGGTAGTTTCATTGTATAATGTGAACGAGTTTAACTGCCTTGTTTCCCTAAAACTCTTCAGACAAACTGTACTTCACGTTAACATTTAAATATTAATACAACTTTATTTGGCCTGAAAATATCCACTCTGTTTAGAGCTTTGCTTCCGAAACACGTGATTATTCAGACCCAAAAAGAGAAAGATGTGCTCAATGCACAAGATGTCAAACTAAGATTAAACCCACTAAGTCTACAAAGCCTGCTGCAAAAATGATAACTATCTTTGTCAAAATCCCAAGCAAAAACATGTACGTCAAGTGAGATCGTCGATAAAATATGAATATCAGGGTAAGACGAAGTTGTGGGTTAGTTTCAAAGAATTTTTTTCCTCTGAGATGCAAAAATTATCTCAAATCTTACAACCCATTTCTGAACACTGCATTTATAAATTCTGATGACATGTGTAGTTTCCTTCTATGGCAAAACCTAACTACAAAAGACCTGTTTATTAAAAAGTATCTGTGTGTTTCTGTGGTTCACTGAGAGATTTGGGGTACTAATTTTTTAATTCTAATTTGTCTACCATTCATTGCATGCATACCCACAAACCTACAGCTTCCTCACACTGGACATGTTCATTATGAAAGATGAAAACCTGAAGATGAGGTATTTTCTTCCCACAGAGACATCATCCACCACAGCATAATTAAAAGGGTTTTGACTAAATGATATGATGGGGATTTCTCTGCTTGGGAGGGCTGTTGTGAGCTGCAGCTAACCCTATTGTCTCAGGGGGTCCTCCTGTTAATTCCAGCCCAAATTCTTCCCCATTCCCTACTGTAACTATTTATCTGGGGTGTGATAAGGTTTAAATTAAGCATTTCTTACACAGGTTTACTTGCTAGGCATTGCTTGTGGACTCAGAGTTGTACAACACAAAACACAGAAACAAGCACCAGCTTTTGCTTCATGGATAGTGCAACTGGAGTCGTTGAAGCTTAGTCTTTATGGGAACAGATTCTCTTCCTACATTGCAAAGTGTGAAAAAAAGCACTCACTGATGACTAACTGATTTTACCCCAGGCATAGCATGAGCTGGAGAATTCACTGTGTAACTATGTCAAAGTGAAATTTGTTTTAGATCCTTTTAGGTCTTGGTTCAGAGACTTTGGGCAATAGAGACCCTACAACAGTATGCGATGAACTACACCAAGATGTGATGTTCCAGCCTGAGGTGAGTGGCACACTATAGTCAGGGTGAAAAAAACAAGGGAGCTTTGGCTTTTAGGCATTTGTTCAGTAATTACAAAAGGTACCGGCATCAGGATCATCCTGCCCACGCAAGGGTCACTGCATTCTAATGTTTAGTGCGAGGGGAGATGAGGGCACTGAGATTCTTTCCATGTGCTGAGAAAAGATGGGATAATACCACCAAATCTTTCCTGTATATGGCCAAATGTGTCTCTGCAGAGCCGTATTTTGGCACCAAAGCACTTCCCTTGTCAGAGTCCATCCAGGTTCTTAAAATCCAGCAGTACCCCTTCACCTTCAGAGATCCTTCAGTTGCCAAGGCTTCCCTTCCTTCCCCCTGCCATTCCACTGGTTTTTCAGTCCTCTAGATTCATTCTGATCCTTCTACCTGCTTTCTGGACACTCTGAATTGGTCTCCTCTATGTCTGGGTAATCAGCAGCAGTAATTAATGAAATTGAGGTATGGCTCATACTCAGGTAAATATGAACACTTACATTCCCTCCCCTCTAAGTCTTGCTCTGATTTGGGTTTTCACCATAGCTTCAGGTACCCACTTGAGATCAACGCATAGCTCTTTACCAAATTAATGCTGAATAATTAATTAGTAGTAAGAATCCTTGTATGGAGGCAGATCAGTTGGGCAGTTCTGGAAGTCTGTTTTTGGACTTGCCTATAGTCCTGGTTTGAGCTGGGATAGATTAATTGCAAGTATCCCATTTTTCATTCCTTGACCAGGCTTAAAATTCATTTAAATCAATCCACTTTTGAAGCATACAGGACTTTTTGCCTGAATAAAACCCAAGACAAACCTGAATAGTAATTCCAAGATTTGTATTATGTGACAGAAAGGAAAGAGTTCTAGCTCAAGTATTTTGATGATTCAACTGTGAACTGTACAAGTGTTAACACATCCTGTCATTACGATTTCCCCACTCCCACCTGCTTCTTTGCTTCACCCACCTGTTGCATCTTGCCTTTTAGATTGCAAGTTGTTTGGGGCAGGTACGTTGTTTACTCTGTGTATGTTGTACAATGTCTAAGTACGACCCAGTTTAGGCTCCTAGGCTCTTCTGTAAAAATAAAAGTACAAAGTGTAATGAACATCAGAGATAAGCAGAGGTAAGATACTGATTAGTGTTAGGATAGGAACCTTTAAAATGTATTTTATTTATTAATTGTGATATAATTAATGTGTGATAATGATCTTGGTGTCAAATCTGATTGGAAAGTAGACACCTGTTGATTTTTCTGCAAAGTAGTCAAATGAGGTCAGCATTTTATGCTTTCTCCCCTCCCTTCCCTGCAGCCGAGGGTTGACCTCACCTTGGTTAACATGAGATAAAATTACAGTGTCTGGCCCCACCAGTGTTTTGTGGTGGGAAAATTAACATGTGTTAACTATTCACTGGTGACAATGCTGGAGTGTTTCAAGGAGGGGAGAGAAGGCTATCAGCTGTTTCCTTGGTCTGATATTCCATGAACTTCACCACACAGGCTGACTTTCAAGATGAGCTCTTTTATGGTTGTCTTTCCTGCTTATTGTGAAGAATTTGTAGCCCATTCCAAAAGTACTGCCAAAGACATCTCTGCTGAGAGGTAAGGATCCTAGCATGAGCTGGATTCAAGCCCTTGCCCAAGAAGATATGGGCTCATCTGCCTGCTGTGTTGGTCCCCTCCACCATGTATCTGTTTGAACAAGAGCGTTGCTGCCTGTTTGGCAATAGAGTATTTAGCAGGCACCTGTCATCAATCAAAGCAATTGGACAGAATGGGAAATTAATCACAAGTGGCAGGTGAAGCACCTCAGTGCAAGATGAGCTTTTCTGCATAATGAAAAAGAGGATTTTTCTGCTAGACTTCACAAAGGGAAACATTGGGTTTAATTCTGAGTTACACTGTGTTCCCCTTCCCTCTGCTGTGTAAATGGAAATGGTGTATGATCACTCTATTGCCAAATGGTGTAAACTTCAGTGTGGTATAGTGTCCTCAGACAGTCCTACAACAGCGAAACAGGGCCATTATTTCTTGAAGCACTGGGCATTCAAGTTTCCAGTGCTTGGCAACATGATTTGGATAATTTCAGGACTCATTGTGACTGAAAAAAAATTATTGCACTTATCACCTTTCTCCTTCCCACATGGGCCCCTGAACAGGTATCAAGAGAACTGCAGTGATTAAAAAGACAGAGTAATAACTTTGATTTAGTCTGATTAATAAAGTAATAAGGCAGCTTGAAACCTAAACAATTCAAATGAAAGTCCTTCTCAATATATCAACAAGTTGAGCTTACGTCACCAATTATAGCCACTTTTTGTTACCCTCTCTCTTGAAATGGAAAATGATTCATTCTTTCATTATGACAGTTATGACCTGAATATCGTGCTGAGCTAATTGAAGCTTGCCTTTACATTAGAAAAATCTACAAGGCACAGAGATAGCCTGTGTGGCTTTCAATAGCTGCTGTCCTAATGTGTTTTTTTTTTAACCAAAGCCTGTTTTACTCCTGTAATTGAGTGACATAAATTCATACAGAATGAAACTAAATCAACGTATATTGACATTAAGTCATAGAACATACATTTAACCAAGAAATGTCCAGTATCATTTTCAGCCCTCCAGTGCGTAAGCAATGATGAATCTGTTACTGGTAAAATAGTGGCACAGGAATATTTATTGCTCCAGCTTTTAGCTCAGGGGAGTATGGGGGTCTGTGGTAGATGTTGTAGGATGCTTACGAGGATGGCAGCTGCAGCTGTAAAAGCATGAAAGAAGCAATGGTGGCTAGCAAAGGACTCTGAAGAATTGGTAGTCCTTTAGCACACCATCAGCTGAGAAGAGCTGGGCAATATACACTTGACACACTTGATAAAAGACTCCTTTTTCACAGTAGAAGTCATTTCAGCACTCCAGGCTCACAGCTCTTTTTTAAATGCAAGGCAAATACTGGCTGGCACTAAAATGGAAGGGTGCTGTATTCATTTTGAGGTGCACTGTCCCTTGAAGGATACTCATGATCTAGCTTATTGTCCAGTATGTAGGACTCCTCTCTTTTTGCCGACATCTTCTCAGATGATGAGAGTGATCTGAAGCACAGGAACATGAGCTCAACATCCAGGGTCAGATCAAAGTTAATCTTTCCCAGAATCCTGTTTTTAACAGTGAATGATAGAAGAAGATATTGAGGAAAAGAGATGAAGAATAATTCATCCTTTGATAGTCAGTGATTTACATCACCTCTAGCTGAAACTATCTGGATCATGTGTGATAACTTTAATAGACTATTCTGTTAATTTAATTTCTTCCTTTTGCCTTCACAACATCCTGTGGCAATAAATTCTACAGTAGCAAGAAAAAAAATTATTTTCCTCATGTTAAAGGAACATACAGTTCGTAAATGCATAGATCACAATCATCCTCAGCAGATTCTTTTCCAAGGTAGAGTCCTACTTGGTTTAGGACTTCCTTAGATTTTCCGACCTCAGCTGATGATAGTGTTATCTTTCTATAACTGTAGGGAAGAGAATGCTCCAGCCACAAAGACCTACCTTGTCATCACTTCCAGGCTACATTATATCTAATGATAACCAGAGAGAAGTTTAACTTGTTAGAGCAATCAACATCCAGCCTAACAAACATTGAGACCATATCATACCAAGCCTTCATGCTTATTGTCCTGTGACAAGAGCATTGAAAGGACTGTTTACTGGTTCCTGGATTACAAAACCACAATGTCCCTGTGAGCAATTCCTCCAAGCGCTGAACCAGAAGACTCTTAGGAGTCTTAGACTCTTAGGAGGACTCTGTAGGACTCTTCTGGATTGAATTTTGCAGGAGATGGGGCAAAACTTTCAAGTTCACAGTTACAAACTGACTTTCCAGCAGAAACGCAGCTAAGCCTGTGTACAAATCTCTTTCAACAGCTACCTCTTTAGTGAGACATATGGGCAACTTCTTAAGGAGCCTACCTCTCTTCCTCATAATCTTCTCCTGTAGATAAATTTTCACCAGAAGTCAGAGAAGACCTTGGTTTCCATTAGAAAGCATGATACATATTAGAAACAGATAAGTGGGTCCAGATCCTAAGGGGATGAGTGCTTAGGAAATGTGCTCAATAATGTATTTTAACGGCTGCTTTAAATAATAATAATAACAGTAACTAGTAACTGGCCCAGGCCGATCTTTTTTTGAGATGTTGAATTGTTTTGAAGCACTCAGCTGTGTTTCAGTGATCCAGAATTTGGGGCTCATGAAAACACTCAAAAGTGAGGCACATTCCATAACAGGGGTAAAATTACCCTTGGGGTTGCTGAGACTGGCAGAAGTGCCTGTTGAAATATAAAATGCGTTTAAGTCAATTGGGAATATCCTGCTGAAAAAGAAAATCAAAGACTAGGGAGGGGAAATGTACTGTCATTTTCTGTTAAGGAGCTCATTTTTTGCCTTCTTTTAGAACCATTAGAAATTACTTCAGGCACAATTTAATAATCTACATCAGTATCCCAGGAGTTAAGATAGCAAATGATATTATGGCAAAAATGTCTTAAATAAAATAAACCTCGGTAAAACCAGAAATGTTGCTTTTTCATCAGATTCCTGAATAATTCAAGAGCTGTAACATCCAATTTTTAATTTTACTTAAATGGGGATATTCTTCCTCCTAAATGACAACAGTAGTTTCGTATAAGGCATATGCAGTGGAACAGAATTAGGTTAAGATTAGGTGTTATGTAAGAGATTGTGTAATATAACTCTTTCACATGTGATTGTGCAATTGTCAGTATTAATTATAAGCAATTATCCGTGTTCTTTGGATACTGTTGTTCCCATCCTACCTCCCCGATTCTGTAGGTCGCATTCCAAAATCTTCGTACGGGGGAGAGAGGTAGGGAGCAGAGGGTGGCAGCGACGGAGGGAACTCCTGCCGTGTTTCACAGCCAAGAGAGCCACAGCTTTTGTCAAATTCATGCCATTGCCCAACAGATGTGGGCTGGCTGATCCTGCCTCAGCAGCCCTGCCTAACTTCCTCCCGTATCCAAGAATTTAGCTTAGCTTGGAAACTCCTGTCCTATGCGAACATTGTCCCTCAGCCGTGACACTGTCCTGGCACGAGGTGACAGTTGTCATAGGTGACTCACATGTGATTCAAGAGCCACAGCTCGGACGTCCTTGTCTGCTGCTTCGTGCACGCCATGGACTAAATGCATAACAGTGAGTCAGGCTGATTCCAACAGAGATTAAGTGCATGTAGAGGAAGGATATGAGATGACCTGGAGTTGTTTTTACACTCTTTTTGCCCTCAACTTTTAGCATAAGGACTCTGGCAATGGGGTCTGTTGGTCTTTCAAGCATTCAGCTAAGTGGTATAACACCTTTACCGGTTAGGTAGTAAATAATGCAAGTTTGCAGGCCAGCAGGCATTTATTTTTTTATCACTCTTACTGAGGGTCATAAGATAGGTAGGATAGCTGGGGAAAAAGGCTGGGAGGTATGGAGGGACATTTGACTAAGCCTGCTTTTCAGGTTTCTGAAAGGTGGTCGGGGTACTGACCCAGGGAAAATGCGTTCCATCCTGAACTTCTTGAATTGTCACTCAAAATGGATAGGATTCATCTGACCAAGTGTAGACGATGACAATGAGGGCATCTATGTCTTTGCAAGTCATTCCTGTTTCTCTTTGCAGTCAGGGGAAATCTGGCTGATATATCCTGTGAAGCCCAGAGCACTATTCATCACATTCTCAAATATTCTTCTCAATTAGGTCAGATGAATCATGCCTAGAAGTGTCTGCTTTTCTCCCCTAACTGTAAGGAGAGCCAGAGAAGAAAAGGTCAGTTACAGATGTCAAAAATGCCCATGTATGCCTGAAATTTGCTGAAATGAATCATATTCTAGTTTTCTATTCCTCAGTATCTCATGTAAAGAGGAGATACCAGTATAGCCCTACCACTGTAACATTCACTACTTGGAAAATACTATGGGTTTTTTTGTTTTGTTACAAAAGCAGAGTTTATACTATAGCCTATGTATTTTACAAATCAAATAACAAGTAAAATGATGTGCTACTAGGCAAACAAAAAACCATCCTAAGCTTATTGACACAAACTTTCTTCCCAGTTGATGTTATCTCTTTTCAAATTATATTAGATTATATCTCACCAGAGGAGCAGGCTGGTTAAGTGTAGAACTGAGTCTGATGACACACCAGTTTTACTGCACTTAGCTCCAAATATCTGAATGGAGATTCTGCTGGGATGATATCACCTTGTAACTAGAGCTAGATGCACATTCATGTCTTCATTTTTGCTCCAGAGAAACCAAGAAGCCTACTTGTGACCTTGCTTAGTAGCAAATTGTTGTCTAGCTTGGAAGGACAGAAGGAAATAAAGAGAGAGAGAAAAGGAAATAATTAACTTTAAACCTATAAATATAAAATTGCGGTTATTGAGGCTAAGCAAGCAATGTCAAAACCACATTTGACCCTCTCCATCTGTCCTATGTAATACCGTGACACAAGCCCAACAAACCTTGTGCCCCCAAATACCTTCACATGCCTTTATAGTACTCTCCAAAGCACTCAAACCATAGCTTTATCACCCTAGGGGAAAAAATGTCACTCTGAGGGGCTGTGCAATAGTCGTTGCACTATTTCTAGCCCTTTGAACTAAACCAGGGGACAGTAATAGCAGCTGGACTAGATGTTCATTGTAGCTCCCTTCCAACTGAACTGTTTTATTCTATTCTAAAATATTCTATCCTACAATATTAATAGTAATTAATAGTATACCCTAAGACCAGAGATGTCACATTCAGCCCAATAAAGACTTGAGTTGAGTTTGAAAGTGGCTGGTTCACCCAAGAGGGGACAAACTCCAAGCGTTGGAAAAGTGCAAGCAAAGTGTTTGTATTTGGAGGTCCAAACATTTTTAATACTTCTCAAAGCACCTCTTCAGCAAGATGAAAGAAGGCTAACAAAAAAAAAAAAGGAAAAAAAAAAAAAGAAAACTCTGTTTTATACGAGATTATATCATTCAGCTCCTCTGATTTGTGTGCCACTTTCATAGCATCAACAATGACCCATTTTCAGGAGACCAGTGTACTGAAAACTGTGCAAAATTCAAGGAGAATCAGGTTTTATAGCTGTACTGACACTCAGGTTATCGATGCATTGAGCTATTGATGTGCACTTTAGCTCCAGGAACATAAAGTGTGCCAAAGCAGTATTACATGTGAGAGTTATTCAATAACATGTGGAACGTAAATCTATCCCATATCTCTTTGCATCAAGAACATTAATTAATCGTGTGATGAGAATGCCATTTTCAGCTTACAGTGCAAGCTGGGAGAAACTGCCAGTGATTCTTCTGGCTTTAATAACTGCATTTACTTCAAGAAAGGAAAAATTCAGTTATTAAATTGGAGGATTTTCTTGATCATCGTGAGATTGAGCTGTAAGTAAAGCTCTACAGTCTTTATATTACAGTAATGAAAGCGTGGATGCTTCTTTCAGTATCAGTATTTGGTTTTGTTTTGTCAGACTATGCAAATTCAAGTTTAGGTATTGTTGCAGAGAGGGGAACAAGGTACTGCGTATGCTCTGGGACACGTAGTATAGGAATAACCAGACAGTTCTCCCCATAACCAGTTAAATCCATCTCTAATACACCAATTTACAGGCATATGAACCAAAATGGGCCTGATCCTGTAGCTTTTACTTAAAACTCTTCTTCCCCAATGCCATTTCTTTTTGTGAAAACCCAGGGTCAGCAAATCCTGTGTTTGCTACTGCAGATCATGGTAATGAGAAAAGTAAAGATTATATCGATCTCAAAGAATATTGAGACTGTGAGATCCTGTAATACAGTGTGACCTGGAGATATTGTCTGCTAGAAATAGAGAACAAGAGGGCACATGCTTAAATCTTATGAAAATGGGTCCTCACAATTTATGCAGCAATTCCAAATGTAATATACAATAACTAAAAAATCCAGGGTCATTTATTAACTGGCAAAACCCTGGCTACGTATCTTTCTTAGAACAGCACCTTTAATGAACTCTCAGTGCTGCAACCTAATTTCATCATGTGCTAGCGTGTCTCATTGAAGAGAAATCCTGTTGATGTCTGGCTGATCTTTGAAAGCTAGAGATAAGAAATTCTTTGTCAATGTCAATAATGGTACAATGAAATAAACTGTATACATGCACTGATAGGACTTGCATCTATAGGGGGAGCTGCTTAGGAATTTTTTCAATGGGCTGTTTTGCTGTGCAAAAAGTGCCAACTCATGCAAGCATTGTTTTTTTTTTCTGAGAAGGTATTTTTGTCTAAGAAATTATTACTCTAAGGGAGGGTGGGGTAGGGCAAAGAGAATGCCGATCACATGCTATTCACAGCAATAAACTGGGAAGAAACTTGTTTGAGTCCCTGCTCTGAATCACATAGTGATATAGTTTTCTAAAACAGATTCACTAAGCACAAGCCTTTCAACAGCTTTTTAGAAAAGTGACAGAAACCAAAGACTTCTGTTGTGGAATAAAACACAAAAAGTAATTTCCTGATATTTTTCATATGATATTAGGGAGAGGGTCTTTCTATAAGTACACACTCCTGTGAGCATGTATGGCTAAAAGCATCCTACGAGATATATGGTTATACCCCACAATTAATATAGAGGCAGGCATAGTTTGCCTGCGAGCTTAGAAGATGACCAAAGTCCTCAAATAATCCACCTCTTCTGCCCTGTAACAGCCTCTCCTGTTCCCATTGGGACCATCCCCATACCCCACCCAGGTGTAAGTCCCCCACGACAGCCCTTCCCCGGGTCCCAAGGACCTTCACACACTTCTGATGTCTTTTGGGTCCACTATTTGGGGAGGGAGTTGGGGCACTGGAAGAACAGCGTCCAACCTCGAGAAGACTGCTGAGAGTTGTCTATGTAGTGGATGTGTCAGTGCAGTAGAGGACTACGTGACAGGGTGGAAACATATATTGCTGGTAGGCTTTGGCTTTCTTTTATGGACTTTTCAATCTCTGTGTTAAACCTGCTGTTTACTGCACAGGGGTAAGAAATAGAGACCACACAAACTTTCAGATACCACTGGTATGCCACATATTATTCCACAAATCGACCCTACCTTGTAGTATCTGCGAAACAAAGTAATGAGTGGACAAAGTAAATTTGAGGGTTGCCACTGTCCGGTGATAGATCATGCTTAATTAACATTAAAGTTAGTGCCTAAGAGCTTTTGTTTCCCAAGCTTTTCTACTCGAATCTGCAAGGGAGTAATGTCGTGTCTCATGAAGGAAAGGACTTTTCTCAAAGAGCCTGGCTGTTTCATTGACTTTGCCCTCAGTACAACCATATGGGTAAACCCAAAGTGCTTCTGTATTTGGACAAAAAATGAAAAAAATCGAATTGTAGAGGTGCTGAACATGACATGCAAGTCACATACACACAGGCAGGCTTTTTAGCACACTCACCCAAACTTTTCTTCCCGTGAGCTGGGTGCTTCCCTTCCAGTTACAGAGGTCACCACAGCATTTGGCAAGGACGTACAGGCGCAGGCACATCGATATATTTGTACCATTGCTTCAATGACCGGGCATTTAATGAGAGGCAGTGTCTTGTAAAAAAACAGATAAGGGGTAAAGACCCTGCCCTATCCTTTGGAAATTCCTAAAAATAATCTAAAATGATTTTCTATGCCCTTAAAGACCAGTGCAGGAAAATACCAAAAGACAGTTGTTCTTTTTTGTTGTTTGTTTTTTTTTTTTAATCTTTTAAATCTTTCCAAAATATTTCTCTGCACTGTGCTGGAGAAAATTGTAAAGTATTTTTCCTTTGTTTGAGAAGTTACATATTCACGTAATCCTAGAAACGTTTCCTTGTTGTGTAGTAACAAAATATTCCCATTTTCCAGGAAGAACAACTAATTCTGGTATTTGAAAAAAAATTCTTTTCTGCTGTTGGTGGCTTTTAAAACTGGTGGAGATTTAAAAGTCATGATATTACATGTACAAACATTTTTGAAGGCCAATATCCAACTGATTAGATCTCTGAAAAACTAATTAACTAATTTTCTTGAAACTCCACAGCAAATTGAAGTATTATCCAAAGCTTAATGCTGAAAATTTGGGGAAGGTTTCATCTATTAAAAAAAAGGCCAAATTATTAACACTTAACAGAGCTTGTTAATTATTTCAGTACTGCAGAGCTATCATACCCTTCAATGAATTATATAAAGTAGTCAATATTTTAAAATAAGTCAAGACTAATTTAGATTATCAGAGTTGATTCTTATCCCATGCACCCTTATTTGAAAATAGTGTGACACTGCTGTTTCACATGAGTTAATAGTGCTTCACAATTATAAAAATAATAAAAAGATTGGAGCTAAGGATGCCAATATAGTTTCTTAAGTCTGAGTTTCAAGTAGAACAGCTAATGGCATTTGCAGTGTATTTCTTGAAAACAAGCACAGCCTGCTTTGAAATGAAAAAATCATAAGTTAAACGTTATATGTTAAATGTCTGAATTTGGCTTTGTATGTCCAGGGACTGTTGGCTTATATTGCAGTTGGTTTTTGGATGCAAGTTATCTTGATGCAGAGGGAAAAGGGAAAGTATCTGATTTCTCACAGTTCAGCGCTGCAATGTGTCCAGTCATCAACCGGAAAACATTTTGCAGTTTGCAGGGGGCAGGGAATTTTTTTAAATAATTCACCCAAATGTTCAAGTTCACATGTAAGATTTAAATACAGAAAAATGTCTTTCCTGTTATTGGCCACAAGTAACAACAACAAAATTTTCACGATAATATTAATTGGTGTCTTCTTTAGTTTCCCTCATCAGGAATTCAGTTTCATTAGAGTCATGAGGTGTCAAACTCCTTGGAGTAATTTATTCATTTTACATGAATTATGCTGATTTTTGCTTTTACTGTCTCAGAATCTGCTCCTATTTGTGATATAGTTCTTTTTTAACAATATTTCTTTTAATGGGACTTTTCTAAGGTTTTCTTTCTGGGAGGATTTATCAATGCTTTTTAAAACATACTCAACAGTCTTTTTTTTTTTTTTTCTAGAAGCAGGTAAGAAAAACTACTGTGAAATGTTATACTAAAATCTAACAAAACCAGAAACCCCACCTTGCCCACCATAAAAATAGCAATGGTATATTTAAGGAAACATTTGTCAGGGGAAGCAAAATGAAATACCATCCTTACAAAATGTCATTTTGTTTGTACAAGAGCCAATCTGTTTCATTTGTTGATGTTCACATTAGGATCCATTTGATTTAACCATATCTTCACTTTGAAAGGAAAAATGCAATATATTATTAATGCC
The DNA here is from genome assembly GCF_947461875.1 of Haliaeetus albicilla. Lineage (NCBI taxonomy): Eukaryota > Metazoa > Chordata > Aves > Accipitriformes > Accipitridae > Haliaeetus > Haliaeetus albicilla. The sequence continues at coordinate 5,613,045 of NC_091496.1, forward strand.
TCATAGTATATGAGTCAATATTGCTCCAGTGCTGTGCATTATTAAGAATAAGTTAAAGTAGGTCAGCACAGCACGTGAAGCTAAATAGACTAATAATGCATTCTACGGGTAGACATTCATCTACCAAGGAGTCATGCGTTATGTGCTGGCACCAACACAAGATAAGCATTTTGATTTGTGGATTTTCAAGATCACATTTGTACTGAAAAAAGAAATAGCTTCTTCAGTTTCTCCAAAATTCAGCCTCACTTTTATTAAAGGGTCATATCTGGGTCTACTTTTGCTCAAAATTCAGGGGTTTGCTGTGGAGTGTTTTGGTTTGATTTTTCAAAAGCAAAATCTAGTTAAGATATATAAAAAAAAGACATGAGATGATAAGTGAAGATCATAATTAAATATATACCTCAAGTGTTTACAAGTTAGTCTCAGAAATTTTGTAGTAGCTCATGAGTGTTGGGACATAAAACAGACAAGAAACTAAAATGAAAGTTATCACTCTGGTTTTTGTCCAAATTAAAAGATGTGCTCAAAGCAGGCTGCAGAGCACCAAACAAGGAAGAGTTACAAAGTGAATGTTGCTTTGCTAGCTGATACTGCATTTTAAGCACCGATCAGTGCAAAAATGTTTTTTTAAATTGTCATCAGCACCCTTTTAGGGACATTCCTCTTCAGAAAGTATTGGAAAATAATAATATGGCATTCCATTGTTATTAAGTCTCAAAGTCCACAGATCGCATCTGTTTAGGTTACAAGTTAAAACTAGGTTATCATGCTCAGGTTTTTGTTTTCTTTCTTGAGTATCATTCATCATCAATAGGAGAGATATTATAATTGAAAATTATCCTACAGTTCCGTTCCTGATCTCTGAGCCAAGAGCTGAGTTGTCTCCCCAGAGCTAACAGTACTAAAATGCAGTTAAAATGATCAAGTATGAGTCAAATACACAAAGAGAAAGGTTTATTAAGCAAGGAGGTGCCAGCCTTTGATGGACTTATACTTTAAGCAGCGTGCTTCACTCTCTGCTGGCTGCATTATAAAACCAAAGGGGAATATCTCCTCTTTTGTTGGTTTTTAAAGGATAGATTTACAGCCATTAAAGTTAAATTTTAAGCATGTTGGCTCCATGTTTTCCCAAGCACCAAATAATCCCCAGGACTGTATTCATTTCCATAGCCTAAAAACTGGGGATTCTAGAGGGAAGGGGTGACCACCGCGCGGCTCCTGACCAAGACGCAGCCAAACGTGGTTCCCAGGCTGGGCTCTGTCCCCTGGTTGTCTGTGCCTGGTGGAAGGGTGACCCCCATCCCCACTGTGCCGAGAACGGCCGCTGACATGAATTCTGGGTGTTTCACCTGGACACTTGCCGCGGACTTGCTCTTCTCCCACGTTGAGTCAGAAGGAGCTGGGGAACCACCAGCATCTCGGTTCTGCAAACTGCTCCCACGGCTTCAGCTCAACCATATATGGGGTTGACTTTTGAGACAGATGGGGGAAAGAAGTCCGTAAAAATTGATTTCATACCTAAAAATGATAGAATTCATGCATTTAGCCCGTCTCTTTAGTGTCTTTACTGTCTAAATAACTTCTGCCAATGGCTGCCCATCATCTGATTTTGTTGTGTCATAACAGCCTTGGAAACAGCGCAACGCAGGTAATGAAGCCTGAAGTGATATCAGGATATCATATTATGATTGTTTTCAGGCCCTAAAATCGAGTTAATAAAGAGGAACTTGCCAAAAGAATTGGGCACTCCCTGGTAGGGAAAAACACAGGATGAACTCAGTGCACTTTTTAGCAGAACATACTCTTACATAAGTGTTTAATGATTCATGTATATTGCTTAAAGATGAGCTACATACAAGAGAAAAACAAGAAATCATGTGAGATTTTCTTCTGCTTTGTTTGTTTCAGTATATGAGTAAATAATGAAACGTGTTCTTAAGTACATAATTTTAGTTTTGATTTTTTCTTATTTTTCATGTATGCAAATAACAGATGTCTGTTAGAGAATAAAAAGAAATAATAACATAATCAAACTAAAGGCAGTGGAAGATAAACATTTTAAATTCATATTTTGAAAAATATTTCTTTGTATTCCACTGCCTACTAAACACTTGAACATCTTTGTTATACGTTTGTAGCAAACCCTATGTTTGATTTTTCAATGAAAGTGCTCCAGAAGCACTCCAGAAAAGACATGCTGAAGCCCCTCAGCCTCCAGGAAAAAGCAGTCCTAATGCTTACAGTATTTCTTAAGTTAAAAAATATAAGCAGAAAAGTATTGTATTGAAAAGTCTAAAATCGGTCAAATTAAATTGTGCCTGGAAGTTCCTTTCTACTAAAAAAAGAAGGCACAAAGAACAAAATCTGCATTCTAAAAAAACCTATGGTAAGTTAACCTAATTATGTTCCACAAAAACAAAGTAAGCATTGTAAATCTGCCCTGAAACACCAGTTTACTTGTATGTATTATTTTACAAGGCACTTATTTTATCATTTAGGTAAACTTTGCAAAACTACTTCAGCATGTTTGGGGTTTTTTTTAACATAGAAAGAGGAATTGTCCCTTTTGAGTATGTCTTGAGAACACATTATTATAAAGCAGCTTGGAGAATATGGGAGATTGCTTATCTTGCTATATTTAATAGGACAATCTTAAACTGTAAGGTCTGGGTTTGCAATAAGAAAAACAGATCTCCTGCCATCATGTGGAATGTAGCAGTATCTCCTTTTCGAAATGATCTGATGTTTGAATACCACGACAGTAAATACATCGTGACAGCCACATTATTTTGTGTCTCATTTGTAAACTGAACCATGATTACAGAAAGTGAGCATTTTGGGGGGTCGTGTCCTTGCCCATCTTCACAGAAACATCCTCTGTGATTGCGAGGGGGGAGCTCTGCGTAAGAAGCTCTGGTAAAATGGACCCATTTCTTTTAATTCCTGATGTCAGGAACATTAAGTTACATGAAGGTTTTGAGACTCCTCCCAGCAGGATTGTGCCTATATTATGTATCTCATTGATTTCAATGAAGTTATACCAGGAGGAGGTTTGGTTTATACTGCGTTCTCATTATAGCTATCAGACTGTTTGAAAACATGCCAGGCCTGATACTTATCTAGTGGTGTCACTTATACCATTTTAAATCCACAGAGCAGAATGAAGCCAAGCTTGCCTGGAGAATATCTTGACCAAATTCCAGAGCCTTTATGCATGCAAAATGAACATCTACCCCAATTTTGCTGCCAGAGCCGCTGGACTTTTGAAGGAAATGCACGCCTCCTGCCCATACAATTAAAGGCAGATGGACATCCCAGTCCAAAGGGAATGCAGGTCTTCAGAGATTGGTCTTGATGGGAAACAAAACAAAAGTAGCCCATCTCTAGTTATCAGGTCACCGCGTCCAACTTCACGCTCAGAGCAGGATCAACCAGAGCAGATTGCCTAGGGGCTGCGTCCAGTCAGGTTTTGAATATCTCCAAAGAGGGAAACTCCACAACCACTGATCCCTTTGACCGTAATCTGTTCTGACCATGAGTTTTGACCTTGGGTGACCTTAACCCAATTTTTCCATCTTTCTGCTGGTGTCTGTCTTTCTCTACGCCCCTAGAGATACCCCAAATTATGGAGGATTCCTCTGCTTATTGCTCTACTCTGCCCAGTGCTTTAGTAAAGACAGTTTTTAGCTTAGTTTTCAGTACTGGGATATTCTTCTCCTCACTATTTATCATTTTATTCTTTCCCACCACTCTCTGTGGTACTTTCTCCTTTCCCTCTGAAGTCAGTTCTCCTGTTTTTCATGGTAGTACCTCACTGACCCTTCTTGTTTACAGCCTGACAATTTTCTGAGATGACTCAAAAGGGTCTTCTTTGCTCAAGGTGAAAGTCATACTTGAATCCTTCTGGAAATAAAAATTGCTGATAAAATGAGAACACTGGCTTCCAGCTATCCCTGAAATTTCACATTATGCCCTTTGTTAAAGCTGTCACTCAAGAAAGTAGCTTAGAAAATCACCTTATGGCAACATATTTGCTGCTAGATCAAGTCACAGACCTAAGTGTTGGAAAGCAGAAGACATCCGCATTCTCACATCTCTCTTTGCACAGAGCTGGTCACTTCAGCCTTTCTGTTGTGCAGCTGGACTTTATGAAAGGCTCACTGGATCCAGATTTCATCAGATAAGATGTTCTTCAAAACATGTCTTGAAATGGCCAAACCATGGGTTAGTTACCCCATCTTCAAAAACCAGACAGATTGGATTGCTGCTCAATACAGTGATTTTCAGTTCTCTAAGACCCGGTTAAGATGGAATCCTACCTCTTGGCTATAATCAAAGTAAACACTCACTTTTCAGAGTAATAAAGGAAATTTTCATTTTCATTAGAAATGTCAATCCCTTTTAGACTAAATTCTGGAATGACATCATAGAAATTATGAATGCTCTCAAATGTAAGGAGAAAGTTATTTCTAAGTTTTACAGTAATTCCTACAGCAGATTTAGCTTCTCAAATAATTTGAATCTCCCTTGTTTTCCTCTCTTCCTTCAGAAAGGTTTAATTTCTCTTCATAATGACTGACATATCAGTGCTGTTATATTTTAATATAAAGATTTTAAACATTTCTATGATAATGCTAATTGAATTTATATTATCTTTTTTTCTTCCTCTGGCCAAGTGCAGTTGGCCAAGTAGTGTAGGGTGAATATGAAATCTTTTAAAAATCAAACAGTTTTGCCTAAGGAAAGTTGGAAAAAGATGTAATCCAATGTATTTTTCCAGTAATGGTATTCCTGGGGGTTAAGCACTGAACTAAGAAAAAAGCTGTATTGAGCCATAAGAGAACTTGTCTAGCATTAGGTAGCCAATAGATATTGCACCTCACAGACACCCCCTGCCCCCATGGATTTCCAGCTGTAACTGTCTATAATATTGCTGCAGTCCAAGCTGTGGTTTGGAGAATAATGGGATTAATGCAACATAAAAGTTTTCCAGAGGCATGTTTATTTGTCACGCATCATATCGAATACCCTTCAATGACAATTTAACATTGGACCAATTTTCTTGGCCATGATGTGATGTTTGCTGCTTTTGTGGCCCCTGTAAACCATTTGCGAATTCTTCATTCCTTCAATGGCAACAATAATTTTATAGGTGTCGTCTAAGGAGTCTTTTAGCTATGGGGCTTTAGCTTTCTTCTCTGTAAAGTGGGATGATTCTTAGTCCACGGGATTGCTGTGAAGTCTAAATCAGTTGTTATTCTTGGCTTAGACTCCAGCCTGAGAGGTGTCCTTGAAGAAGTCTTTTTTTTTTTTTTTTTTTTTTTTAAAGCCGTTAGTGCTAAATATTATGGTAATTCACAGGTCAGATCATGAACTCTTTACTCAGGCAAAATTTAAATTGACTTAACTTCTGTGGTTATGACTGAATATCAAAAAAGCAGTATTATTTGGATTTGTTATTTACAGTGAGAAATACAGTACATATTTAGTTGTCTTTGTTTCTTTAACAGAACCTTGTGAATTCTTATCTATTTTCTTGTGTACACTTATTTATTTCAAACTGTTTATACAAGATAACTAAAATGAGTAAGAAAGAAAAAAAATCTCGCACGTGTTTAAATACACCAATGTGATGCATTGGCTTTTTACAAATACAAACAATACAATGAATATGTAGACTTCCTATTACAAGTTCAAGTGGAAAAGCAACACAAGACCAAATTAATCAGGTCTAAAATTCTTTCTGCAATCTCTTGCCAGACAAATGAGGTTCCTTACGGCCGATGTCAATGGTATTCTAAAGTTTTAAAATCAATAAACAGGCTGTAAAATTGCATCTGTAATCAGGATAAGAAACACAAACATTTACAGAGTAACATGCAAACATAACAAAATACTGCAGCCGGCTAAAATTGAATGAGACGCCCTGTTCAAATGCCATTATTTTTAAATGCATGTTTAATTTAGAATCTCAGCTGAGATAAAATGCAGACAGAGCCATGCTAAATTGGTATTACCAACTGCCTGAAGATATCTCCAGATTAACCCACCTATCCACAACCCATCTATAGTAAAAAATAAATTAAAACTAAATGACAGAATTCAGGCTTTTTCGTCTTTTTTTTTTTTTTTCTTTCTTTAGTACTGTACATCATTGTCGAAACATTCAGAGATAAAGTTTAGCATTGCAGAGAGCTGGTTATTATTTAGACAAGCTACAGCATCAGCACAAGGAAGTTCCCAGGTAAGCGTGTGTATTAAGAGGTCTCTGTGTGTTGCAGCAAGTCGCTGCGAGTGAAATGTTTTGGAGCACTCTAACAGGTGTTTCGGGAACACATTGTTATTTAACCTAGAGCTCCTGCTCTGTAATCTGCCCAGTTTGCTCACATATCCTGTAATGTATGACTGATCTTTCCAGAGCTTGGGGAAATAACCCACAGCAGTGTGAGTTGACAAAACCAACAAGAACAACAAAAAGAGATACAGGGAAAAAAAAACAACAACCAACCCAAAACTGGAATGGGAAAGTGAGTGTGAGGAATGAGGTGGGTGATGTGGTTCTTTGGGATAAAGCAGTAAGGATGAACAAGAGGTACGTCTCTGGGAAAATGAGCTGCCACTCTAAGGACTGGGGAAAGAATGACACTTTGAGGTACAGAGGCATTTTTTAGAGCAAGATCTACCTTTTGTTGTTGATGTCTTGGGGATAGATGTGTGTGGCATTCAGTTCTTAAAAGGAAATATTTGGTTCGACCAAAAAGAAAACTGAAGAGAAAGAGTGTCTCAGTCTATAACATGCTGTAGATTTTTAGGTTTTCAGGGGAGTTTTTGCTGTAGTGTGTATTTTGTCTTAAAGTCTCTGCTCCTGGAAGTATGTGATTACGGAAGGATCTCAGATTTCAGTACAATAGAAAGAATGAATCCCTGAAGTGAAGGGTGGGTTTGGTTTTTCAAGTCCTTGCTATTCCATGGACATGATCCTTCAGCAAGTTGTTTTTCCTTTCTATGCTTCAGTTCCAATCTGCAAAATGGGAATGAGTGTACTTGATTTCCTCATAGGAATGATGTGAAGATAAATGCATTCAAAAACATGCAGTGCTCCGATAATCTATTGCATACTTGACTACCATAAAAAAATTATTAATACAGGACAAATGAAATGAAGCTTGATGATGTGCCTGTACCTGAATACCCCTAAGGGCGCAATAATCAAAAGCCAAATGAAGGAAATAATTTGATGTCAATCTCACACATTCTTGGAACTAGATTCTGGGGTTTTTTTTGACATTAATGGCTGACAGGATTGCCATCAAGAACTGTGTATAAGGTATGTCTACACTTTAGTTGCAAGTATAGTGTTGAGATACCTGTGTTAGCTTTAAGCAGACTAACGATCTAACCACTTTAGCTTAGAGCTCTGAGCAAGGTATTACCTAGGTGAAAAATTGTGAAAAAATGTTCCATTGATAGGAAAAGCACCAAGGAAAATATCGTTTCGCAGTACTACCATACTTCTTGTACGGAACATTTTTGGTACAGGTTGTTTCCAAGCCTGTTTTGCATATTTCAGTAATATGCCACAGCTGTGAGCAATAGACTGTGTCAGATAAGGGAGGGGAAAAGTGTGACCAACGGAGTGACAGGGAGAGAGAAAAGAAAGACAAGGGAAAAGATGTATTTCAGGAAAGAGCTGAAAGATATTTGGAGAGTTAGCAGGAGACAGAGCAAGGGTATTACAGATGGTAGCCATTTCAGGACATGGCACTTCTTTTGCTGTAACTACTGGGAATTTCCAGTTGAGGGGCTAATGACATGTTTGGATGTATGAGCAAGGAGTGTGGAAAGGATATGATATGAGGGAGAGAAGGACCAAATCTGAGAAGTTTAATGCAGTGGCCAGAATTTACCCCATTTACACTGAGGTGTTCATTTAGGCTTCTTGTGAGTTCCTTCTGTTGCCACCACAGAGTTTTCTATAGGAAGAGAGATCCCCATGCTCCCATAGAGTGATTCAGATGTTAAAAAGGTCTACAAAGCCTGATCTAACTTCACTCTTAGCCCTGCTGTGACCTGATGACCTCCAAAAGACCCTTCTAGCCTAAATTTCTCTGTGATCCCATGATTCTTCAAACTGCCATCTGGATGTAGCAACTCTCTCCCACTGATTATCTAGAAACCTAAGGAGGAATACTTTTCTGCAGATGCTTCTGGTAAATTCCAAGCGTAGGATGGAGCCTGGGCCAAGAAAAAGGAATATTTTCACAATGAGTAAGAAAGAAAGAAAGGTGGTTGATTGCACATAGATGGAGTGCTCAGATGAGCACCGTCACTCTAGAATGCAAGACTTCCAATCACCCTAAAAGTACATAGGATATGATTTTCTTAGGGTAGAATGTCTTCTAGAAACTTAATCTCGGTCATGAACACTTTGAGAAGATGTCTGAGCTCTCCTGCGTGCTTTTCTGCAGAAAATCTTGATATCCATTTCATCTTGCTGGAGTTACTTCAGTGCAGATACCAATTATTAGCCAGGACATGTCAGTGCTAATCCATCTTTAAGACAAGATGAAATCACATTATTTGCTAGTTATATTAGACAAGAGAAGGCAGAGGCATACCAACTTTTTTGGGAATTAAAATTCAAAATTTTCCATGGAACAAGAATAGAAAAATATTTATTTTTCAAAATGCCATTGAAAGTTGAGATTTGGGAATTTCTCACTGGGTAAGAATTAAAGTTTCCTACAAGGTCTTGCTTTATCTTGTTTAATGTAACTAGTGACTAATAAAACTTATCTTGTTTAATAATGGATGAACTAATTATCCCTATACATGTTTAATCCTTTTTAAAACCTGCTAAGCTCTTGGACTTGCAGCTATCATGTGGCAATCAGTTCCACAGGTCAATTATCCATTGTGAAAAAATGTCTTCCCTTTTATCCTCTCTGAATGTCTTGCCATCCAGTTCCATAGGATGTTTCATTATTCTTGTAATATGAAACGGGGTAATTGGGAACAACCAATTTCATGATCTCTATCACATCCCTCATGTTTGTTTATCCTCTTTCTTTCCTAATCTATGGTTCATTATAAGCATTTTTTTCTGTGCCTCAAACATTTCCATTACCCATTGCCAAGCCCTTGCTTTGCTCTGTTTCGATGGTGAAAATAAGTTAGGCTCAGAATTCTACCATTTTTCTTACCATTTTATTGATAATCACATAAATTGCAATGCTGAATCTGTCACTGTCATTGACTAGTCTTATAAATGTTGCAGCAGTTATAATTAATGGTTTTACTCACTGCCCTAAGTTGCTTAGCCCATATGCAGAAATTGTTATTAATAAATCACCATGCATCTACAGTTACGACATTGGGGAGTTGTTATTATTTCCTTTTTCTAATTAAAAGGAAATAATTCAGGTACTGATGTATTAGCCACTGGAGATGCAGAAAGGCTAGAACACTACAGTGTTCGTAGCTACAGTGTCTAACTTTGGCTGCTGACTGGCGTATGCAGCTTCAAAGGGAGTCTATATTCTCCCTAGGCAAACTCACAGAGTAAGGCACGCATCTCCTAAAATTAGTTTCACAAACCCAGTGCATCAGGCTGAGCATATCTGTTAGATATGGGATTAGAACCCAACTTTTCCCATTCTGTCTATGTCTGGAGTTATTATCTCTTCCATAAGCACAATGAATATTTAATTAAAGTGGAACAGATTCACTAGAAAAGATTGTGAGACCCACAATCTCCTGGACTATCTCTTGGTGGTTAGGGTATTCTCCTGGGAGGTAGAGAAATAGAGATGTGGTTTCAAATCCCCTCAGGAACAAGAGAAACTTGCACCTGGGACTGCCCTGTTCCAGGTGAAGCCATGAGACTTTTGAATAAAAAGGAGTCAGCAAGAGGGTTATAAATCTCATTTTCTTGGATGCATTTCTCCATGCTCTGAGAATGTTTCTGGCTTAGGTCCTGCGGGCCAGATAGGCAGGGAAACCACCTAGTTTGCAAATGCAATCCACAGTGGAATGAGAATAGGCGTGGAACACCTTGGCAATAGAAAACTGCTGCAGAAGTGTAAGTTTTTACTGGAAGAAATGGTAGCTGCGGTAACCCTGCTGGTCTGGGGATATAATGCGAGGTGAGGTCTGCGGACAGTCAATGTTTTCGTTTAGACCAACTAATATCACTGGAAAAAACAGATAAGTGTTTTAGGCAAATAAGCCCCCAAACATTTTTCAGGCTTGCAATAAACCCAGGAACATTTAATGCAAATGACAAACTGAGAATGATTATTCTAAATTTAATAACTTCTGTTAAGTAAACTAGTGTAGAGGAAAGGTAGAAACTGATGGAAACCTAGGTGTCTACCGGGTTAGACAAAATTAGGCAATTGCAAAGGTTTGAAACATGACCTTTGGCTTCTGCAAGGTTTTTCAATGGCTGTGGTTTTGACTTTTTAACATTGTTTTTCAGCAAAAGCATTACAGGAATTCAGTAGCTGCACCAGGCTAAAGAACATTAATTAGTGCTGTTCAGAGTTCCCATCCTCCACAAGGGAAGCATTAGGGACAGCACAGAGAAAGATGACGGTTAGAAGCAGATGGTGAGTAAACTGTTAAGAGTCCAACTTCATTAGCATTGCTTTGATAGATTAATGGTGCCCTGAAATCCTGCCAGGCAGGCTGTTGCCAAAGGTGCCATCTGCATGGAAAAGCATACACATCAAGAAATTCAGCAGAAAAAAAAAAAAAAAGAACAACTAGCTCCATCAGTCACACCCCAAGTTATTTCCACCCACCATGTGGTGACGGATAACTGAAAAGCCAATAGTAATTATAATAATGTTGAATTACATTAAAAAAGAAAAATGATACCTGGATGTCATGCTCTGTACTTTCAGGCAGTGCGTCTTCTAAAAATTAATCTAATCATATCTTCTATTGTTATTATTGTATTGTCATCAGCAACATCAGCATCATTTTACTTATTATTTTTACCATTACTTGGAATGCGGACACACCTGGAAGGCCAATTGTTGTATTACTTTGCATTTCAGTGGTGAGAGGTAAACCCTGCCCGAGAGAGTTTAGCAAAGCATTTTTCAATTCCATTCTAGTTTGTATTTAGCTGCAACTGAAATAGTTCCTGCGTAGTTCCAGTTGGAGCCGATAACTGTTTCATAACCTGTTTGTTAACCCTGAACTAGTTTGGCATGGTTCACTATCAGAAAATAAAATATATAGACAGGGGAGAGTTTCACGTGGGGAAGAGATGGCCAAGGCATCATCTGGAGGGAAGTTGAACCTCCAGGTCCAGCTCCCCTGACAGATCCTTCGCATTTGTTGTATAAGAAGCTTTTTCCTAGCTCCCTGCATCTGTCTGAGGGGATTGAAAGCTTTGGTGCTGCACTGGATTAGGAACATGAGTGGGATCGATGTTGTGGTGGGCGAGCAAGAGATGTCAGTTAGAAGAGCTAAATATCTCACAGTTCTCCCTTCCTCCTTATTCACTCCACCTGCAAATAAATCTGTTCCTAAACATGATTCATTTCTGTATAACAAGATACAACAGTGAGATTATTGCAGTAACCTCATCAGGCTTGCAGGTTTGCAATGCTTTACCTCTGATAACAAGAATCAAAGCTCCAGCCTCTTCCCACCGGAGCCAATTTGTAGAGCGCTCACCTGCAGCATGATCAAAAAGCCTGTGGGCTACACGTGTCTTAACTGTGGTCTGTAAAGCTGCCCAGCCTTGTGGTGTAGAAACAAGGGCTGATGTTGTATGGGCTGATAGCTCATGTGGAAAAGATGGGGAAGGCAGAAGGACAGGGAAGGTGCGGTGTGGCTGTTGGGCCCTGAAGACAGAAGGGACACAGTTCTGTTGCCTAAACACAGGTATCTGCTGCTATTTGAGATGCTCTAGGGTAGTCAGGGTGGATGGCAGATACATGAACGGATCTGTGGGAGGCTATCAGCCCACTGACTTATCAGCTAGAGTGGGGGGATCAGGTGGGATACCCTTGCATATCTCAAGACATGTTTATTTAAACAACAGAAACAAGAAGAAGAACAAGAAACAAACGACATCTTGACTCTAGGCTCAGATACCCAAGTTAGGTGTCTCCATTCAGGTGTTTATAGCAATTGGTGTTTAAACTCCTGGTTTTGTCCGTATGAGAGTGGTTCAACTGACCAAAAGCAAGCATGTGATCCAGCTGCCTAACCGTGGGCTTTTACTGGCATTTGTGATACCCCAAGGTATCAGGAAGGGCCTGAGAGGGCCTGAGGGTCTCCTGTAAGTCCCAGGTCAAATATGCAAGGCCGACAAGCAGGTCTCAGGTATGTCATGGTGTCTCAAATGGCACTAAATACCTGTGTGGGCAACTGAGTCAAGTCTATGTTCACATAATTATACCTCTAAATTCAGGTGTCTGAATCTGGAGCTGAATAACATCTAATGAGGCCTTGTGCTGAACAGACATCTGACAGAAGACTAGATTTTTCAGGCAAAAAAACCCAACAGCCAAGCAAAACCAAAACCAGACTTAATATTAGTAGTACACTTCAGCCAGGCAGGTAGTACACAAGGGGAAATATTGCCCAAATCCCCTGACTTTTGGTCCAAAGGGGTTAACAATGTATGCCAACCTTACATGAAATGCTGGGGAATTCAACACAAACCCAACCTACATTCCAATAACATCTAAGCAAAATTTCAATCAGTGATGGCAACAGAAGAGCAGATGAAAAAGGAGATACCAGGAAAGGAGGGTGGTAATATTGATGACATATAATTATCTGCAATACTAGCGAAGGCTGGGCAGGTGGGGCAGTCTCCATTACAAATGTTGGCTGTGTTTAACATGTTGGTGAAGTCTGAGTCACTTGCACAATGTTGACTGTGACTTCAAGTCAGTTTAAACCAAGCTCAGTTGCATTCAAGGCTTAGCTCTTGATTCTCCACCTTGCTTAAGAATGTTCTCAGATCTCACAAACCTCAAACTTACTTAAATCCATGTATTAATCACAATCAGCTGCCGTGATGTTAAATACAGTTTTTCATGAGTTGTGGTCAAAATCTCCACAGATAGAGTCAGACTTACAAAAAATTTCCCAGGAAAGAAAACTCACACAGAATGTCCAAAGTTCATGTTAATGTGGATTTATGGCATATTGATTTTCCAAGGAAGCAATAAATCTCCTGTGGATTTAATATTTGTTCTGACCTATCCTTAAGAACCATGAAAAAGAATTGAATGGAATTAACTATACTCCATTACAGTAATCTTTCAGCAATGTTTTTGCCTTCATGGTAAATTAACAATGTCTATAATTTTTTTCATTTACTTTTAATATGGCCTAGCCTAGCCTAAGTTTAGATTTGCAATTTACATACTCCATTGTTTGGCTATAGAAAGCTAATTTAATATTTTTATATTTTTACCTGTTAAGATTCTTTTTACTGCTAGGATATAATTTCTTCATGTACTCAATTTAGTTTGCTAACAGACTCCCAAAAACTTATTGATATTGTGAAATCACATAGAAAAAATACAGATTCATCAAACATAAGAGACAAAGGAGAACTGAGAACAAGAGTCTGAGACCCTGTAGAACTCAGGCTATTAAGTTTTCCTTGGCTATTTTTACACTGAGTCTCCTAACTGTGGTCACAGTAGAAGATCTCAGTCCTCTGGAGTCTAAAACCCAGAGCAGAGACAAGGGAGGCCTTGGACTTACAGGTGGGTATGACTTGGAACTGCTGTGGTGGGTTCTGTTCATACCTGGCCACGTGTCACTTTTTTCATGGTCCTCAGCAGTGTTTCAGGGAGATCTCAGCTGCTTACAGAGCCACTGTTTGTGGCTTGGCTTATTAAAAGCACACGAAGGCTCTGTTGGTTTATGTTAATGTGCTCTGCAGTGAACTGTGGTGGAGTATGAATGGCTCCTCCCTGGGGAATATCCTCAGAGAGTGATGGGGAGGTGAGAAGAATGGTAGGAACCACCACGTTTGTCCTAAACTAAGACATTGCCTTTTGTGAGTCAAGGCTGCGAACCACCAAAAATGCTTGCAGCCCTTCAGGAAGAGGTAGTTGTTTGAATGAAATGTTCCCAGACCTGTTGGACCCTGGTAAAAGAAGAAGACACACCAGACAGACATCAGAAAAATAAAATTCTCTACATCACTTTGGAGGCCTAGTCTGCCTTATTAACTACCTATATGTTTTCTGTTGGCATTTGTCTCCACTGCACCTAAGGTCTACACTGAAAAGAATGCCAAAATACTGAGGCATATCAGATTGTATAATATGATGTACCTCAGATACCATGTGCACTATACTGCTTTACATTTCAATAACTACTTTTGATCTCCCAGAATATCACATATCCAGTATTTTCAGTATCTAATATAGGTTCTTTTATGCCCTCTGAATTAAGGAGACAACCATTTTTTTTATAAATTACTTGAGGGTTCATCTTTCTGCTTCTTCATTTCCCCCTGGTTTTGATGAGAGTAGTTTCTGTACCTCCACCTCTCATTTATTTTCAATTTCTGAAGCCCAGGCTAAGGAGTGTCCACACCCAAACAACAGTGACTAAGACTTTGAAATAACATGAGGCACCTTTAACTTATTCTCCAAACGTGTAGCAATGAGTGAGGTGCTGCCTGAAGAAATTGGGTGAGACAATTTCCCAAGTAATGAATTAATAAATGTTGCAACGTTTGTTAGTGCCAGCCAAAATCTCAACTTGGCATGCTAGAACGTGATCAGAGCTCTCCTTCTCAGCCACCTTCACTTTGCTAGACAAGATGCTCCTGTTGTATTCAACTAATACTAAAAAGGAGGATTTGGTAAGTGAAATATGTTTTAAAATAAATACTCAGGAGGAAGTTCACAGAGCAATAACTGGAAAAGTGTACAAGGATTAAACTGAGGCTGTGTGATATAATGCTGATATGTGCCTGTTTCCAAGAAGAGCAAGATTTCATGTCAGTCCTACTCCAGCTGACATTGGGAACTACTTCACCACATAACCATTTATGCTTACCAGAATCAACATCAGAAACCATGTCAGTTTATCAGGAGTGATTTTTTCAGCCTCCTATAATACAGAATGATATCCAACCCACTCACACCCACATTTGCCTGATCTAATTTTAGCTATCTTAACCTTGGATATTTAGTCTAACCTAGCCAACCAAAGTGTCTCTACAGGTGAGTGAGAGAGAGGCACGTTGCTGACTATCTAGATGGTGACTTCAGTTGGGCTTAATTGTCTTGGAGAAGGACAAGAAAGGAACCACAACCAAGTAGGTTTGACTAAACACCTAGCATTTAGGTGACCAAAGGCCAGCGAGGTGTATCTGTCATAATAGCTCAGAGATTTAATTTGCCTGGTTTTAAAGCTGAGCTGAGGCAGCCTCATGAAGGTGTGGTTGCAAAGCATCATCTGTTCAAGTTTGAGACAGGTGCAGTCTGGTGGTGAGGATGGTCCGTTCCCTTAAATGAAACGCAACCGCGCAGGGAAATGAGCCCTTCCAGGGAGCTCAGGGGAACATTTTGATAGGGAAATAAAGAAATGCCACTAGCTTAAAAAAGTTCACCGTTTTATGAGACTGCGTATTTTGGAGAGTCTGTGGGGCAGGCTGAGTGATTAATTTGCACCAGAGGATGGTTCAGAGCAGGATCCCTCAAGGTGGTTAAGAACATCTCCACTGCCTTAGAGGGCCTGGCCTTCCTAGGGGACTGGTGGCCTCTGTGAACACCTCGTCCCCCCACGCAAGTCCAGAAGGTCCAAATGCTGCAAACTAAAATTTAAACCAGGATCCTCTGAGTTTCTAGTCAGGCTCTGGAAATCAAGGCCACGGAGTTCGGGATTTTGTCTCAGCATCTCCCCAGCGGGTCTTAGGCACTTAAGCCTTTAGAAATCTATCCCTCTGGGCTTGAGCCACTAAAGCACAGAACTACATACGTATTTTTCACAGGGGACCATTGGCTTCCCCATGTTATTTGCATTTCATGCTAAGCATAGGCTTAAGGGCCTTCCTGGCTTGGAGTCTGCAAAATATATCTCCTGAAGCCAAATTTTCAACAGCAGCCTGTTGTATGGGAGGGAGGGAGGCTCCAGCTCCGGGTGTCCAACTTTATCCCATCATATTTGGTGTCAGAGGCCTTCTCACTTGCAAAGCAAAGCACATAATACTCAGGAACGGGGGCCCTTGACATGCCTGGTATTTTATCTTCTCTATCTTTAAGAAAGAGATATTAGTCCTTACTTTTCAACCTCAGATGGTTGTTGTGAAGATTAATTAGTTAATGCTTTTACAGCACACTGAAGATGTAAAGTGCTACTATATAAACGTATTATTAAGCGCCTGCAGGGTCTTGCTGTCTAATGTGACTGAATGGGAGAGGTTCTGAACCATGGAGATTAGGCAATTTTAAAACAGTTCCTTTCAAATTGCATTATTTTTAACTCTTTGTTGTTACTAATATCCTCTCAACAGGGGTTGGAAATATTTACCCCATTCATTGTCTTTTTCTATTTTCTCTAACATTCACTTTTACATAAACACACATGGCCTAGGGTTTTATCTGCATACAGAGTTGTATTGGCTTAAATAAAGGTGTGATTTTACACCAATTTCATTTATCCTAATCCTTTTATTTCAATTTTAAATTAAGCTTATTTCAGTTCGGCATAAGCTGATTCAGAACAAGTTTACGATAAACTGAGATAAGCCACTCTAAAACTGAAATTAGTGTGTCCACATGGGGATTTGCTCTAGTTTAACCAACGCTATGAATGTGCACACAAGTTATAGTGGCATAAGCTAGAAAATGAATTTACAGCTTGCAAATGATTAAGCAGTACCTGCTAGTGCACTTACCCCTCAGCTCTTCCTCTCCAAAAACCTTAATTTTCATCAAGAGGTAACCTACCTCCAATTACTACCCTCCTTAACACAGGGTGAAAACACGCACATATTAAATACTGTGAAGTAGTCAAGACTTGGTATATGTCCAATGTGAACTGGAGAAAGAGGGAAGATATTTGGGCAAGGACTATCCCATAGCTTGGACTGCAGTCCTCTACCTTGCAGGAATGACAGAGAGGACGGAGCGAGGGCGGTTGCCATCCAGCCTGACGTGTGTCTAACCACTAACAAACTGCAAATTCACCCTTCTTGTTCAATCTTATTTATGTGTCTGTACGCTGCTTTGGCTGACTTACATCCATGCAAATGTGTGCATAGACACGCTCTGAATTGCTGCTGTCCTAATGAGTCACTATTACCCTAATCAAAATGGTGGCATTCAACACTGCTTTTGTCTTAACACATGTAATTGCACAACTGGTAGATTGATGGGAGGTTGATGGAAACTCAAATGTATGCAGGGGTGTTAACAGAAAGGGACAGAATGTAGCTTGCTCTGTTACAAGAACAAGAAAAAAATAAGTAAAGAAGAAGAGAAATTAAAGCAAAAGAAAAACTAGAAGAAGCAAAATTAAAGAAAGAAAAAAAATCCTTTTGTTCCTTGTGCCAATATTATCAACAGAAATACTGTGGATAAAATTAGAGAAAACACAGTGAAATTTCACTTACATCTCTAATTTTGGATAATATTGGGTCAAAATATCTGACATAAAACACTTCTAAGGATTCAAAATTGGATGGCATATGAAAGATGTACATTTTTCAACAATGATATTTTTACTTCTCCTTAAGTGACTCAAATTTTTAGTTACCTGGTTGTTGTCAGGCACTGATGAATGTGATTAGCAAAATAAATAAGGGTATTAGGTGTTTTCCCTGTCACTTAAATTTGTATTTCATTCAAAACAGACTGAAGATTTTATAAAATCAAAACCTAAATTTAGGCTCCCAAACCCTTATTTAGAAACTTAAGTGAGAACCTTATTTAGCAAAGATCATAAGCACATGTTTAAATTGATCTTGGTTCAGGAATGTGCTTAAGTATATGCTTTAATCTGATTAAATATGTGTTTAATGTTAAACACATGTTGAAATGCTTTGCTGAATTGTGGCCTGATTTTCAAAAGTGTTAAGTACCTTGAACATCTCATTAAGGTCAAGAAAAGCTGCATGTGTTCATGCTCTTACCCATCAAGGCATTTTCTTGCATGTTTAAATTCAGATTTAGGAGTCTAGCCATTTTTTTTAGTAAAATTTTGGACTCAGTATTGCTGAAGATAAACACAGAAACATCTGGATTCATACCTTATCTGAACTATCTACCCCTAATGAGTTTTCAAAGTTGGACTGAAGGACTGAAAACTTCAGCGCAGCCTCGGTTTGTTTGGTTTTGTTTTGTTTTTGTTTTTAAAATGTACTTTTTAGTGCTCTCTGTTTCCATTTGGAAATACTCTGATCTTTCCAGTCCCAGCCAGCACCAAGAAGTGAAGAGGTGTGTGAAAAGAAGTATTACTATTAACATTATTTATTAAGTGCTGACAGCATGCTTAGTTCAGTACAAGACACAAGTGAAGGCAGACCCTTCTTTGCAGATCTTACTCACAGGTAGTCTGGATTAATTTCAAGTTCCAGATGGCTTTTCAGGGTGGTTTCTATTTTATCTGAAATAGTTTTCCTTTTTCTAAGAAAAACAAAGAGATAGTTTAGGATTAGATTTTTTTCTCCCCTATTCTAAGATTATAACAAATGAAAGGCCAGCCATGTTTTGGCTTCTAAAACTTCTAAAAGTCTGCTCAATCCTATTGCTCTTTTTGTCATTGTTCTTAAGAAGAAACAGTAGTTTTTAAACTGCTTCTCACTGCATAAATATATATTTGTAGGCTTTTTGCTTTTTTTTTTTCTTCATAAGGAACTTTCCTTTCCAATAATCTTCACCCACATATTTTGATTTACATCAATAGCAGCTTTCTTATTGACTCAGAAAAGCTTTAGATCTAACCTAAAAGCCTTTCTGCAGCTGAGCCCTGCTAAGGGGTGGTAAGTCTTAGCCTGTTCCCACCTGCTTATTTTCACTCTTTTCTTCCAGCCCCCTCCCTTGCAGCCCTAAGAAGGTATTTCTCACTTCTCACCCCAACGTACATAAAAACGTGCCGTCAGGACAGCTGCTGCCTGATCAGGTTTTGTTAGTGTGTTCTGGAGAAGAAATATCTTCTTGCTTTTTAAGCAAACCTGGGACCGTGTGATGTAGCAGCACCAGTACCACAGTGCAGCTCTACTTGTGTGTGATACCAAAGTATACACAGGCAACCAGGCATGGTATAATTATAATATATGTGACACTAACCTGTGCCCAACTCTGACTCAAACTGGGAAACAAGGCTCATCCCAGCCCCACTCCATGTCTGTCCCCACCACGGCCTCACATCCTCCACCTTTTTTCTGATGTCCTTCGGTTACCGTGTCACTTGTCTTTTAGAGCAGGAGCCAAAGTGGGAGATGCTCCTTCTTCCTCCTCACGGAGGCAAGATCTTCTGTCTTTAGGTTAACACTGGAATAGAATGGAGTTTTTCCCTGAGGATGGAACAAAGGGGCATAAGTCTTCAGAAAATAGCTGGGGTGGAAAGTCATATAAGCAGGCTCCATTGTGGAGTGGCAAAGAAATTCCGGAGGGACGAACTGAGTCCTAACGACCAGTTGCACTAAAGATTCCAAAATGGAGTGACTTCTTCCAGGGACAAGTCCTGCTCCTTCCCAAAAGAACAGATCAGCGAGGAAACACAGATTTACCCTAAGTCTTTCCTTTCTGTCCCCCCGCCCCCAAATATAGGGGGTCCTTGTACAAAATGCTTAACCACGCTGTGATAGTTGGCGATATTGTGCTACTTTGTTGTATCTTACTTAACAAAAATTTCAAATGACATTTCCCAAAACCGTTGTGTGGTCTTGTTGACTATTCAAAAGGGATGGTAAATTTTTAGGGTGTAGGAAATTGGTGACAAGCGTTTGGGAGCAGACTGGCATTGGTCATTATTTTACTCTGCTCCAGTGCAGGCAGAACATGACATCTGGCTGTAGTATTTCAAGGGAGTCAATAAATCCTTCAGTTTGGTCTCACATAACGTTAACTATCTAAAATACATCTTGCCTAGTTGTCTAGGCTCCCTCTACAGATAATGAAGAGAATCCATAGGGTGATTCATCCCAGAATCATGAGGTGATTGACTCATTTAATACACAATGTCCATCTACACACATTTTGACTACAGGGGGAATTTAGACAACTATCTTATATTAAACATTACATTTTTAGATGCCTAACGTAAGATGAAACCATCCCAAAACCTTTATCAAGAATGCTTAACTATCAGATCAGCAGAGGAATTGCTTTGGTACCTTTACTCCACCTCAGCTGATTCACAAGCTTGTTTCCTTATCGGGACTTGCTTCGTGTGTTCCAGATTAATGATAATCATGATAATTCTTTAGGGAGATTAAGTAATCCTCACAGTCACCATGTGTAATAGGTAAATATAGATATCGCTGTTTTACAGATGAGGAAATAGACAGTGAGAGTTTAAGAGACTTGTTCTATCTAATTTCATCTTGTTTGAGCTAATCTAATCTATGTTTTATAAATAAATCACCCAATCACTGTGATATGCAGGCAAGAGACAGTCAAACCAGTGCTGGAGACAGTACTCAGGAATTCCTAGCTCCCAGGCCTATCTTTGTCCCACAAAACCATTGCCTTAAGAAGTAAGACATAGCAGCAAATGATCTTAAAGGTTTCCATGAAGTATTTCTGGGTCATGGATTTTAATGCAGTTGAGGTTCTGAAAACATGGCACTTCTCTTTCTTTCTGTGAACGAATTAGGGTAAGGTTTGTTGCTGAGCAGAAGAGCTGAGTATATGAGAAAATGGATGGGAGAACTGTGTGGTAGGTGGCATTTATGTTATTCCTTTGGAGCATTATCTGGGAGAGGAAAGTTCTCACCCCTTTGAGAACAAGGTGATATGACTTCAGTCTTAACTCCTTCACCTAGGAGTTAAAGGGATATTAAAATTAATAAAGAAAACCTATTTGTTTGAATTGGTTTACTACTTCGATTTTTTTAAATTTTTTTTTAGTTGCTTCATTTTTTAAAACAAAAAGTTTCTACACAGATAGTACTTACTCTTAAAAATTGAAATGTGTTTGTGAGACACACCTGTATGGGCAGTACCCTTACTGGGAAACAGAAGTTCGGATCTATAACTCATTCTGACTTACAGGAGCGAAAGGATGAGGTCCACTCTGAACAAGTCGCTACTTGCTGGAGCAAGGACGATGAAGGTTCAGTTCTCCTTCCTAGCTCAGATAAAGTGCAGATATGAACCAGTCTGGAATGAATGTTTAACCTTGAAAGTATTTGTTATCTCTGGGCAAAATCTGTTGTCTTTGGGTTTTTTAAGTGGTTGGTTAAGCTTGGTGGTTTTTTTGTGGAAATGGGAAAAGGTTTTGGAATCTTACAAAGACCATGCAGGAAGAAATAATTGTTTTATTCAATTTATTCAGCTGGTAACACAGATCTGATAAAGCTACATTGGAAGGGAACACATTATAGTACACTTGCGGGACTGGCTTCTAGGGATTCCTCAAATTATAGGGTGCATCTGCAGAGTGAAGTGTAGTTTTCAGTCTGTTACACAAGAAAGTGATCTCCATTCTCAAATGAATGATTTCTTTCCTGTTCAGTTTTTACTGCAGGTACAGTCAGTACGGCCTTCTCTGATTAGCTCTATCTCGGAAGTACAGGGCAATCACTTCTCCACAGAAACATGTTCTACCTCTTTCAAAGCCTCTGGTTAAATTTTTATCTAAGTCATCAGATTTAGCAATTTGTAACTGATCTAATCTCTCTGCAAAATCCTTGCTCACCGAAACTGTATCCAACAGCTCTTCACTGTAAACCTTGTTGTTCATATAAAAATAGAACCACAAATTATGTCGGTGTCTTTTTCTTTATTCTCGCGCTCTTTTTTTTTTTCCTTTGCTTCTTATGACCTATCGCCCTTTCTTTTAACCTAAATCAAACAGATTTGCAGATTTGCTTAACAATAGCACTTTATGAATCATATCACCAATTGCCAGCTATCACACTGTGAAACAGCTAATAATGTATAATTAACATTATAGGCAAGTAATGAATCACATCATCATTGCTGACTGTCTACCACATTATTAAAAGGAAAGATTTAAGTAATCACAACTACCTTTTTATTTTCTTCCCTCCTTCCCCCAAAGTACTGTAAGAAGAAAAGGAAATTCCAACTGTGTATGTCAGCTGTTATTTTCATCAAACAACATGATACATCAAAATGATAGCCATAAGCATTTACATAGGAAAAACCTAAGACAGATAGGTAAATAGGTTAAGACTTTCTGTAACTTATCATATTTACTGTCAGCATGTGCATTCAAACAAGCAGTTTGCTGAGATCAAGAATCTCTGAGCAGAAGGAATAAAAAATTCAGTTAAAAAGGCACATTCATCTATCCTACAATTTTTAAAATTATTAGAAGGAAATTCACCTCTAGGCTCCCGTTGGACAGTGTGCACTAGCTGTTCTCTAAGAAGCTAACTAAGGTAGTCTGCATACCTCTAGGTTTAGGTCTTAATTTTCTTCCAAGTTAGGCAAGGTATTTGAACTGCCTGTTTCACATCTTCTGCACCAAATTCTCAGTTATTTTGGATTATTTTTTTTTTTTCTTTTTTTCCTTCTCACGTTTTTCAGTTTTGGCCAATAATTCTGCCCAGATCTGAGCATCAATACAGTGATTTTTCAGCTCATGTTTCACTGAAAATAACAATGCTTTTGTAGCAAGCTCCTCTTCCTGCTCTCCCCATACAGGAGAAACGGTTCACTCTTTGTCCCACCAGGATGAAAGTCACCCAAGGCTCTGCCAAAGCCGTTAATACTTTCCTAATAGGTGATTGAGGAGAACCATATCAATACAGCCTGATATAATACATCTAGTAGGTCAGAATAAGAGTGCTTGCCAAGAGGTTTCATTGACCTGTTTTTCTCTTTCAATCTGATCAGTGGAGGAGCAACTACTAAAGCTAATGAAAAATCTGCACAACAGCCATTCTCACTGACCCTTCGGGGGAACCCAGGAACTCACCTTGTTAAGACTGTTTACACAGATGTTGAATAAATATTTTCATATAACAGAATCAGGACCTTTTCACTATTTTGTATGGTCTCAAGTTTCATATTGAGGAATCTTCAAATTATGTATCTTCCCAACATCTCTCAGATTTGACAATATACTTATTGCAGGTAGGTAGGTAGAGAATAAATCCCTTCTCAAATGAAGTCTGTATCAGGCAAGGGTATTGAAATGAGGTTTTCTACTTCACTGGCAAATGTTTTAGATACCAAACTATCCTTCCCCCTATAAACTTTTCATTATTAATTCTTTTTTTCAAGTATTTTAAAAGAAATGACAGTCTCTTTAATGAACACATTTTAAGCTCTTTCAACAAGAGCATTTACATCTTTTTTTTTTTAATCGAAGAAGAGAAACTAAGAAGCTTTCAGTTTTTTAATATTAATATTTTAATGTTTTTCCCCTTAATTTCTCCCCTGTTGTTCATTTCTTCTTTCTGAGCAATTCTCCCCCTCCCTTTACTTCTGCTTTGGTAATGGAAAAAACCAGAAACTCTGGATGAGACTCATTTGCTGCGATGCTGAGTTAATCATTGTAGTCTCCCTTTTTCCTAGTGGAAGCACCTGCAGAAGGAAGATCCTCTGATTTAGCTGCTACTTCTTCCAAAGATGCCTATAGCTGTCCTTTGAATACAGAGTATGCCTATGGCAACTGGTTCATACTCAAACATCTAAGTGTAAATACATGAAGTTAAATGATAGCAATACCACCCAGGAATGAAAACTTGAAATAAATTTGATATTCCCTTTTTCTTTGATACATTTTTTTCTTCCTTTTGCAAGCCAAAGTACAAATGGGGGAAAAAATGAGGCAAGAACAAGAAAAATCACTGGCATTCAGCTTGTTAAAGAAAAGTTGGAAACAACTACTTATGAAGATTTCTGTCATTAGTTACACTTTTTAAAATACTAATAACAATAACAAACTAAAACAGAGACTGTCACAAAACCACTCAGTAGGTATGTATCAATTCAGTATAGCACAACAAAGGTGTATATGACTGATTTCTGCACAGTAACCAGCAGTTAGAAGGGTCATTCAGAAGAAGGGAGGAATGAGCTCATTTCTTCCCTGAGTTTAAGAAGCTTTGTACATAAAAGACTCACTTCCCAGAAGTTTATATTTACAACGTGGAAGAAGAAAAATGTAAAGAAAATAGGAAACGGGAGCCTGACTTGATCTTACAGCATTTAGGCTGCCTAGCTGAGAAGGAGCAGGGCTGGATTACGACCTCTGTTCCCAGGCTTGATTATGTGTTTTGCATTAGGCAGCCACTGAATAAAACCAACCTGGGAGCTGTGCCAGGGGTTGTCCACACCCATGCAGTTGCAGAATTGGGACCTCGGTCTTTCCCACAGACATGGTTTGTCGATCCTTTCATGCAAAAAGTAGAATTTTCTCCTGTAGTGTCAGTCACTTGTTTTTCCCAATAGCATCTGAAGCAACATAAATAAGGGTGGGTTTTTTGTGTCGATCTGTGAATTATTTTCACATAGGTAGTATTTCAGATATTTTGTTGATATTGTTCCCATTTCCTGGGCTATTTGTCAGATATGTTTTTCCTCTTGAACTACTGAGTAACTTACTGCTTTATGGAATTATAATCTCCAAAAAGCAAACTAACTCTAGTGATATTTGCCTTTAAGAAAGGCCTTCCACATGCTACCAAATTACATTTTAATGCCTCTCATTGAATTTAAATAACATTTCTAATATTGGTCAATGTACAATTGAGTTGCCTGCTGGAAAAAAAAATCAAGCTGGTATAAGTGTCAATTTTGAAGTAATAATTATAGTTTTATGCAGTAAAGTATTTATTATATTATCAAATTAATACACCTTTTGGCATGTCAGGGTCTGTGGGTAATTATAGTTTAGTATTGTGGTAATAATTTGTATGATTTATGTTACCTATGGAGCAGTACTGAAAGCCAAAAAGCTGTCTGGCATAATTACTGTTAAGAGGTAAGATCAACAGATATCCCTAGCCAAAAGAACACAGCCTTAAGGGTAATAGACTCAAACAAGCAGAAATCACCTCAGGTATTTGCTTTGCAGCTTGCCTTTTCTCACCTGAGAGACAGCCCACCCACTATTCCAGGCTACATTAACAAGAATTGGTTGCTTTTTTATTGTTGCTTTCCACTGACCTTGAAGTTCTCATTTTAAAAGTGAGATAGAAGAAAGTGGTAGTGGGGGACCTTTTGCAAGACCTCATTCTTCTGAAATGTGAAGAAAAGGGTTGTCCTGAGATGAAGGTGGGTGAGTTATTATGGGTTCTCTCCTTTGCATTGACTCGGTCACGGAAAATATTTTTTTGTGACTGTGCTCTCGTTTTTATTATTTTTTGTTCTAAATGCTCTGCAAACACAGAACAGAAAGGTAGTCTTTACATGGAAAGTCTCCGCAAAGCTGATTCTATACAGTTAAAGTTTATTACCATTAAAGAAGATTCACAAGTGACTTAACAGCTTGAGTAGAAATAGGCTGAAAGTCTTTGTCCCCCCACCAATTTCTGTGTCTTTATGCAAATAAATGCTTAGAAATGCAAAGAGTACCCTCATTTCCTTTCAAAGCTCAGACCTCCCCTGGCAAATACTTACCACTGTTTTTTTCTGAAATAGTCTCCAGCAATTTTACGTAAATCGCAATACTTTAGGAACAATCTAAAAACCTTGCCAATAAAATCATGATCACACTGTCCAACCAAAACTGTAAACCTGCCTTGCTTCCCTCTCCCCTCCAGCCTCAGCATCACTCTTCCAAACGGAAAAAGTAAGTCTGGTATCATGTTCTGTGAAGGTTACAGACTCAAGCCTCAGCTGAGGAAGGTTATGAACAAAGGCCAAGATCCACAAAGGTATTTAAATATGTAATTCTAATTAATTTATATATGCCTGATCCTGAAAACATTTATGTATGTACTCAGCTTTCACTGGCCGTGTGATCTTCCTGAAGTCAAAGACATTACTCATCTGCTAAAATAGAGGTCTGTATATTGTGGTTCAGTAAATATCAAATGGAGAGTGTCCTGCCAGCAAGTCCCTCTTTTATTAGATTATGGAATGTCACAAACTCTGCCTGAATCTTGTGAGGAAGAATGTATTTTTTCCTTCCTATTCTTGTACCACTTTATTTCTGAAACTCTGTCCTACCTAGACAGAAAAGTAGCAAACCCACCCCAAATACCCATTGACCCTGTTCTACATTTTTGCTGTCAGCACCAACTGATTGAGAAAAGGCTTGAACAAAGTCTGAGTAGAGGATATAAGGGTGGGATTCATCTTACCTAATGTTATGTATCAAAAAGTTAAATGTCTAAATCTGATCTAGGTTCGCTTCAGAGCCAACAGAGACAAGTGGGGACCTCCAGAGACAAAGTCATGCAGTCTGTCTCAGGCACCTATGATGGGATAAGATGAATCACACTCAGGAGGTGTCCATTTCTCTCCATGAAGGGAGCTTGGGGTGACGAGCTCAGCCTTAGTTGTTTAGTTTTAAGACGTCCAAGTTAGGGCAGATGAATTTTACCTCAAAGGCTTGGAGTGTTTTCCTGAAACTCAAATCAACCTTTTGAAGTTCACGCCTCATCCTTATAGAATACAGGTGTGCCAATATCCAATTTCTTATGTTTTTAATTCTATGGAAATAAAGTTATGTATGTCTGTATGTGTATATGCGTGTGTGTATATACTTAATGGCTACACTGTCAAGTTGACCTTCAGCAAATAATTAAAATGCATTTTAATCCTGCTGCATAATGCTTTTTTGGCAGGTACCCCAGAGAAGGTACTCTTCTACAAGGAGGCAGCTGGCAAATTTCTGCCCACTGTATCATCATTACACAACAAGTGGGAGCTTAAGTAGCTTATAGGCCATCCTACGGCTTGATAAGGCTACTTTGTAGTATGCGGCTAATTAATATAAGACCTCCATCACTTGGGCAACTGTTATGCCTTTATCTTTGTTTACCTCCTCTAACCAGCTCATATGATGTATGTTGTTAGCTGTTGCCAATGGTTAGGCAATATCCCTGGGCATGATCCTAAATCAAAGCTAGCCAATGAAGCTGGGAGGCGTGGAGTTAATTCTTAAATCCATATTCACATGGCATCAGATATCAATACTTTCAGATAAACTTGAGAGATAGAGTTGTAAACGGTCTGATGAGGCAGAAATGCTTTTGTACTATCAAGGAATCAGAATAGTTCAACAAGTAGGCTCTATTATTGTCACTTCTTTCCTTCCACGGTAGTTAAATACCCTTCCCGTGTGTCTTCCTTGCTTTGAAGATGCAGAAACTTGAGTGCAGCAATTGCTTGCCTAAGGAATAATGCCAACCTAATGAAGCACACGAAATTGAAGCAGCCAAGTCAGTCATTTCACAAGCCCGATGAATCTGGATGACTCATGCAACAGCATGGAGCAGGCTGGTTCATTAGGGTCCTTTTTTAAAATAAAAGAGTAGTTGATCTTAGATAAAGAATCCCATCATGCTTTGCCATGCTAGTGTTTAATGAAGCACATAACTATGATGTTACTGGTGATGTTGCCCAGGTATGAGGCATGATGAGGTGGTCTCAAAACAGGTCAGAAAACCCTGCTCCCTAATATCTGAGCTCAGGTGCTCTTTCTAACACTCTCTGTCTCTTTTGGGAGATAGGATGAGTAACTTAACCTTGTTTCCTCAAGTAATAATCATAATGATATTTATAATGGGAATAATAGTTGTCTCACCTGCCTGACAGGGAGAAGGTGCTGTGAGAATTAATTAGTTTGTGAAGCACTTTGAAGATAAGTGCTATGTTATTAATAAGTAAAACCCACTGCACTTAGATACAACTTGCAAGTGATTGTATTATATTACAGTGCTTAGATAACACAGAGATAGTTGCCTTAGAAATACCAATAGATGATAGAGAGTTGAAGAGAGAGAGATAACCACCAGATTTCTTGTGTTTTCATTTTGCGTCACAATTTCTACTGGGTTAATGATGTTTAGCTCCTAAAATATGTTCCAGTAATGGAAATTATTACCTGCATTTTAAAGATGTCACGGGAGAAAAGAAAAGCAACAGAGTATGATGAATAAATACTGGCCAAGAGTGAAAATGAGATGACCTCTCCAGGGCTTCTTCCAACCCTGTGATGTGTAATCTTTAAAGCTAGTGCATTAACCTCAATTCAGACCATCCAGTACGGCGGTCTGCTCACTGAGCTTGTCTACCATGAACTGGAGTACAGGTCGGGGGCTGAGTGAATAACGTGCACTAAAGAGCAACATTGTGAATGTCTGAAAACTGGCAAGAACAGTCATCTCTCAAATGTAATTAAGCCAGTGAGTAAGGAAGTTTAGTATCTTCTGGGTCAACGATATGATCCTGTGATGTGAACTGTTGAGCTGGCAGTGGGAGCTGCAGGGCATTTTAAATCTGGAAGCCTGACAAAAGCTGCTTGGAGGAAAATTAATAAATATGTGAAAATAAGCGGGTTGATGTAGAATCGCTCACACTTACCTTTGACTGTCAGAGAGTTCATTGGCCTGTAAAGAATAAAAGGAGGTGGAAAGCTAAAATCTCAAAGGGGCAGGGTAAGGCAGCTGTTGGTGGTGAAGTCTTCTGATTCCACCCAGGTGACCTGACCCTTGCTTGTGAATAAGGAGGTCCTTCAGCAATGTCTTGGAATTTTTTGTCTGCATGTGGCACTGCATTATCATGCTTTGTCCATGCCATATTTACAGTGCAACGATGTTTATGCTATGTAGCTTTCCCTCCAGGCCAACCTTTCAAGGTGGAGAGCTACCTGAAGTTCTTGGTGTTGCTGATCAAGTTTGCTTCCAGTTTCAGGTGTGATGCAGGGCTTCTGAATCCTTCACAGCCTCTCCTAATTTCTTAAACAAAAAAGTGTTATATATATCTATTTTTATATATATATATGTAATGAATAGTGTGAAACTACAAGACCTACAAAATTAAGATGATGCTGAAAACTATGAGCAATCAGAACTGCATAGAGACAACAAGGGCATCTTCCTGATACCCTTGTTCCTAAAAATCAGGAGACATATAGAGTTATTTCTTGGCTGAGCGACATGGCACCTATGACACCCACCTCAGCAGTGCTGGCAGCACCCAGAAGAGGGCGGTGGTATATGCAAACAATGACCACTATTTTCTTTGAAAATAGGGAGACTGGAGGTCATAAAAATCAACTGAAAGCCATTTCTATTCCATTCTCTGCTGAGTATGGGGG
Source organism: Haliaeetus albicilla (assembly GCF_947461875.1). NCBI lineage: Eukaryota > Metazoa > Chordata > Aves > Accipitriformes > Accipitridae > Haliaeetus > Haliaeetus albicilla. The sequence goes on from NC_091496.1 coordinate 5,642,463, forward strand.
TGTAGCTGCCATAAATGTTAATGAGAGATCACGTGCATTGAAAGAAGCACATCCTCTTTTGTGAAGACAAGATGAAAGCCTTTTATAAATATGACCTACTGGTGAAAAAGGCATACGTTCAGATGAAACCTATGGGTTTATACTGATGGGTTAGATTTTTTTTTAATACAATACATTTTGTTAAGAAGAAGGATTAAAGTATTTGCCAAAATGATTTGTGTTGACAAAATGGCTTAGTACATTTGGCAGATTTATTTTATGAAGCAGAATAAATTAAGGTGTCTCGTAAAAAATGTGGGTTATATCCAGTGAAACAATTTCAAGTATTTCAGAAACTCTATTTTTATTCACTTTGCAAACGTGCTTAGTTGAACTGCCAGTCACTGTTACATTTCCATTTCCAAGCAATTAATTAAAATCCCAAATCAGGTTTTTTCTTGATCATGCCAGCAGGAGTTGGTTGCCATGGTAATAGGGCGATCAGTAGCATTTGGGAGGGAGGAGAGGGAGAAAAAACATTCTGCGTTTGGGCTTTTATTATTGAAACATAAGTGCAGGTCTGGAGGAGCATGTTGGCTGATCTGTGCAAGCCTGTGGCCCCAATGGTGACAAATGGAAGTGAGCGAGGGTTCTCGGGATTACATTATTGTCAAGGATATCATTTGGTCCAATGTAGAAATCATTAGTGAAGCCTTTTTAGTTCTACAGTCTATAGGTTGAAACCATGAATGCAGCTGATCACAGACAGTTTCAGCAGTGCTAAGGAGGATTTTTCTATCTGTAATTGCCCACATTTACAGAGGGCTATCAAATATAATGGTTTTTCTCCCCCACAGGCCTGCAAACCTTTAGATTTGAAGCTCATTTTCAGACAATACTCTAGATTCATGGCGGTTTCTGAGAGCTGTTTCATATATGGGTTTAAGAAAGCATTAATGGTGTAGTCATTGTAATTGTGTAGCCATGGTTGGCAAAGTTTTATGGGTTGGTGTCAGGGACAGGCGATTAAGGAGAGGACAACATCTGGCAAACCGTGAAGAAGGAGAGGGGGAACAGGTCCTTCTCTGAAGAAAGCACAGAAATGGAGTCCTTCCTGAAAGAGGGAACAGGTCCAGGAGAGAGCAGAGCTTATTTGGGACACTTTCTTTAACATTCAATGGGGGAACAGCCTGTGATTTAATAGCCGTTTCTACCTCATGAGACCAAACTTCCTTCCAGCAGCAAGAAATGTGTCATGCCCATCAGGTGTGATCCACAAAGCCCACTGAAGCTGGTAGAAATGCTCCCATGGACATCTCTGGCCTTGGGGTCAAGCGTGTTTGTTCAGGGAGGCATCTGGATCAGTGGACAGTTCAGCTCTGAGTGCTGGTCTCTTTTCTGACTCGACTGCTAACATGCCGAATGTGTTCTCCCCTTTGGTATGATATCGCATGCTGACCTCTTCATTACTGCTGTTAATGATTCCTCTCTTAGGTCAGATCCAATAGTGGAGAGCTGAGAGGCTCTTGCCTCCAAATTGCCCCCCAGGACTGTCCCTATTCCCCTCCAGTGTGAGCTATTTTAACCCCGTTCAGGGTAATTTTGTTGCTCTTACACCATCAGTTAGTTGCGCCTGAGTTGAACAGCGTGATCATAATGATCACAAGGGTTATGGGAAAATGGTATTTACCTTGTGCATCATCTGAGGAAAAGCACAACTAGAGGCAAACAGGCCAAACCTGTGGTGCCTTAGGGTCCTTTGCAGGCTCAAGGACATAGATATGGAAAAAAAAAATATTTCAGCAGGCTTCGATATTGCCATTGTTCAGCTGCTGATGGTGTGGCAAAGCAGGATAGTAGTAGAGAGATTCCCTGGATCGTTAGGCCGTATTAATGCAGAGGAACACAGTGCTTCACATATGGTGCTTGTTAAGCCCCCCATGAAATCAGGAGATTGGTAACAGAATTACAACATGCTTGGGGTTATAGGTCATGCGCCAAATTTCATCCTTATGTATTAGCTGGAAATTAATCTGAAAATAATTAGGAAAGAATCCAGATATTAAAAATGAAAGATTTTGAGAACATTAGGATTTCAGGTCTTACTGCAGCATAAAATTCATGTGTGAGAGAGTCTGAAAACGCTGCCTGATGGCCTAGCACTGTTACTGGAGAGGAGAGTGACATTAATAAAGCCTTTGACAAAGTCTTTGCTCAGCTGTCACTTCAGAAAAGCCTCACCCGGCCCTGAGATCTGTTATTTGCCTTATGCTTGTACTGTCTTGGTAGGGGTTCAGTGTGGTTGGGATCTGAACGAGTTCAGATGGAGTTAAAGAGGGCAACAAGGGATTTATTGATTTGGATATATCAGTTTGCACTAGTCCAAACAAGTTGGCTTCAGGGTCCCACAAACTCCAAGGGCTGCAGGGCAAAAGTTGAGCTTTTGATCTCCTGTATATTAGGATGTAGTATAGTGTAATGATTCAGGGCTTTCTCTAGTGTCTCAAAATGGGTGGGAGGGGATTTGAGAATAATTGCTCTCTTTGTCTTTTCCACTCTGAAGAACTTTAGGAAAGTTTCATTATATAATTATTCTTATAATTGTACGGTGACCTCGTTTCTGCTCTTTTCCCTGGCATTTATCTAACTCTTTGCTGACCTCAGACACTCATCTCACATTCACACTCCTATCTATAGGCATCTAAAATTTAGGGGATCTGTCATGCGGATTAAGATACTCAAATTAGATATAGAATCACGACTTTACGTCCTTGGCGCAAACTTTCTAGAGCATTTTGGAAACAAAGTCTGCATTCAGGTTGCCTGAAAAAAGTGTCTGGTGCCATCTGAGAGCCTCCCATAAATCTGAGATACTCATATGGGCCTGGTAGATGGGATACAGGACCCGAAAAAGATGCTCCTTTGGAGACACTATTGGAGGCCAAGTAGATACTGGATACCAAGTGCACCTCAGATGGCACTTGACACTCTGAGGCACGTGAGTAAAGCCTTAGATTGCTAGATTAGACCAGATGCAGTTTTTAGATTGCTGAAATTTGATGAGCTGAGCCTCACCTTCACTATTTTCCACATAAGAGTTATGTAATCTGGGGGTCTTTTTAAGAAATCAGAAGTTACCAACAATCTGAGGTTAGCAGACAATAATAAACTTTAACCGAACAAAGGAGGAGTTTCACTCCAGTGATATCTATATTTACCTATATGTTCCTGGTTTTTAATATTTTTCAGTTTTACACAAAATCCTTCTTTTAATATTCAGAAGAAAATAAACTACTGGGTGTTATATACATGCACTTTTAGACTATTTGGTATGTTTGGGTATAATATATATGCTCTTTTAGAGTATTTAATATGTTCATGTATTATTAAGTGTGTAAATGTGTACGTATTTAGGTATGTGCATACTTCTACATAATACATATACTATGATTATAGTGATGTTATACATAAACCAGCACGCTGAAGTGAAACCATGTTTCTTAGATATCTTAAATAATATTAGGATAAAATATCTTGAAGGCACACAGCCAGAAAAGAAAGTATTGCAAATTTAGAAATCCAAATCTGTTGTTTTATGAAAAAGCACAATAATGGAGCCATTAACTCCAGAATCAGGCTCCATTAACTCAGCCATGTATTTTTATTACACACTAGACATACTCTTAAGTGTGTAGACAGGCTTATTTGAAAGTGACTGTCTTGCTTTTATTCCTAATAGGAGTGAAGCCAACATTCATTCAGATGACATGGAGGCCAACCATCCTGTCAGACAGTCAGAAGATGAACTGTGCGAAAATGCATCTTTTCTTGAAACATCAATTCCACCGAGCACCGTGGGAGCTCCAAGCCATTGCAGAAATTCTACACAGACTTGTTCGGAATAGACAATTTTCTCAATCTCTGCTGAAGAGCAAACTTTTAGAGTGGGGAAAAAAAATATAAAAACAATAACCTGTCCTAAAATAATAAAAACAAACCTCCACTATTGTCCATGTTTGAGATCCCAGTGAATTTGAACAGCATAAGATATTTGAAGAGTGTGTTATTTTATGACTGAGATCATTTGGCATAAAAGTAGTCATAAGGACAGATGAAACACTTGTAGAGGGCTTGTTTTAAAATTCACAAAGTCCACAAGTTTCTTTGACATCTAAGCAATAAGTGCTGTGATTTTTGCGGAGGGTGTTCTGTATTTTTTAATACTTAAGCAAATATTTAACTCATTTTAAATCTCAGACATAACTCTTCCCAAACTAGGACCCATAACTACTTTTTCCACACTTGAAAACTTTAGTTTGATCCCTACTATCCCATCACAGTACATATTACATGAAGTTATACCCCTAAAGCCAGAATAAAATTGCTCTATTTAGTATTCTAGTGGTTTGAATTACTCACTGTTTCTTGTAGACTCTTATCCGGAGCAATTGAGGTTTGTCTCACATTTTGTTGCTTGCATACTTAGTGACTTTGACAAGACAATACATTTCAAAGTGTACCTTTTAAAATTGTCCTCAATGCACCTGGCACAGATTTACCAGGGAATCTAGAGAGGCTGTTGGGTCCACCATTGCTATCAAACTGAGAGGCACTGTGTGATTCCAGCAAGATGGATGCGCCGGTTCCCATGAGGCTGGAGCCACATCTATCTAGACACACCTATATGTCCATAGAATTTTAATTTAAAAGTGCAAATGTGATCCTTATAAACTTCACATTTATAAGACCTTGTGTACAAACACTGTTACATTAGGAATCTGGATAAAACATTTTTACTGATCTTTAAGTTTTATTTGCTCAGGAAATGAACTCCAATGGGGTATGCATGTATCTGTCTGTCCCCTCCAATAGACTTTGAAACCGTTACCGGTTTCAATCAAGCTTCACAGAAGAAAAAAAGACTCAAAATATTTAGCCAGTGTAAGATTTATAAATGCAGATATTTGCAGGCATATATATTAATGAATATACAGCAAGACAAAGAATGTGTTAGTATTGTTGCTATAGCAAAAGCTTAGCTACAAGCTTAGACATAAGAAGATTTGATCCAGGTCTGTATACAAAATTATGTAGTGTCATTTGAGATGCTCTAGAACGTTCATCCCCATCAGTGTGGGGATGGCAGCTATAATACAGGACCTATGATGGACTGATATCTTTCTAGAGCAATAACAGTGGCCCTGGTGGGATAACTTAAGGCATCTCAAATAGCACTATGCACCAACATATGGGAAATGAATTGAGCCCAGGTGTCTTTTTGGTGCTGAAGTTATGATAAATGAATTCCAACTCTAAATACAGAAGCACTAAATGCAGAGCTGAATTCTGCCCTACCTAGGAGTACAGAATCAATTTAGATACTAACATTATAATGTAGATTGGATTCAAAGGTCCAAAGTTTGCCAGAATTCACTGGCATGTTTTTACTGCTTATATAATGCAGAGTATCTGAAAGTAATTGTGAAACATGAAAGCTTCATCAATATGGCATGAAGTTTGTTGATTCAAAAATTATGCCTCAAGATTTTTCCGTATTTGTTTAAAAAAAAGTATGATCATTCAACAAGAAAAGAAAGAGGCTATTGTCTGGTTTTAAGTGATCAATGATTTAAATGATAATACAGTTAATGACCATGAGAAGTTTTGGGTGCAGTAAGATTTCAAGGTGAGATCCTAGATGAGTTGCTCAACAAGAAATCTGACCTTGTTTTGTCACTTAGCCTCCTGAAAAAAGTAGCTTCATATCTCTGTAGCTCTTTATCCTCCTGTCTTTTACCTTTTTTTTTTTTTCATACCTAGATTAAACTTGCTAGAGTAAGAAATAGAATAGGAAGTACATTGGTCAGGTATCTCATGGCATGGGCTGGTGACAGTTTTTGACAAGGAATTTTGAGAAAGCAGCTAGAGGGATGGTCTTTGCCAGTCACTACTGGTGAAGAAGGAACTCGTAGAGAACAGAGCATCTAGCAGCAGGTTGCATGAGAGTGCACATTGCATAGCAGAGTTCACGGTGCTTCAGAAGGAAGGAAGGCAGAGGGGAGGGAAATAAGTAGGTCCAGTAAAGTAAAAGAAGCGGGAGGTAAGATCTAATGGAAAATGAGGGGGTTAGGAGGAAGGTTGGTAACTCCTCAAAGAAAAAGGACTAAAGGACAAACCTACTCTAATACACAGGAATGAAAGGATAGACTATGTAAGGGTAAAATTAGAGAAGATGAGTGACAGACTGAGGTACTGCTAGCAGGGATATAAAGAATAAATAGAAGGCAAACTTCTATAAGATCACTAACAAGAACCAGACTAAAGAAAGTTTATCTGTTATTCAGAATGAAAACAATAGACAGATGATGCTGAGAACACCAGAGTATTTTTCACCTCTAAACTAAAATGATGAAGGGTAATGAAGCAGCTAATGTAATTAATACCACTAACAAAGTGTAAACCAACTGAGAATAGGTAAGGAAAAACAGGTTAGACAGTACATGGATCTTTTCAAATTGCCTGGACCTGTTGAAGTTCAAATTGTTAAGCTACTTCTGGAATTGGTTAGAGCAAGCTCCACGACTGAGGAGTTACCTTTTAGAAATTATGGAGGATCAACAAGAACAGGAGTATCACCTGTGTTTCAAAAGAAGGAATAAGAGAAATATAACTCTTGAGAAAATATTGAAAGAATTATTCTTCTTACAGTTTACTCCAAAAACCCAAGTTCTGAAAAGAATATGATCCTCATTTAAAAAAAAAAAAAAAAGGAATAAGGAAGGGAATAGCTTGGTCTTCATGTCTACTGTGATCAGAGGTAATGGGCTTAAATTATAGCAAAGACGACTTGGACTAAATCTTGGGGAGGAGGCCCTTCCTACATATAAGGGTAAGTGAGTACTGGAGAATGGCAGTGGGAATCCTTATCAGTGGTAGTTTTAAAAAAGGCCTATATAAATATCAATCAAGAATTAGGTAGAGGGGATCCATTCTTGGGCAGGGTGAGAGACTTTGTGACCTTATAGCTGAGTTTAGCATTGTCCAGGACAAAATAATTTTCTCTTCTCTGTGCTCAGGATCATAGCCTGTATATTACTTGGGAGCTCTAGCCTCTACTGAGGTAGAAATAAGATAATTAGTTTTCTTCTTCTCTTTTCTATCCCATTCCTAGATGTCACCAGTCCCGTAATGATGCCAGTCATCAGAAATATGTTAAAATAGTAAGTTCTAGATTATTTTCATCTGAATTCTGCTTAATTGGGGGGTCTGGCTAATCTGATGGAAAATCCTTCTTTGTTGTCCATTTATTCTTCTGTTCTAAAAAAGGCTCAATGAAGGAAAACCTAATAAGCAAAATATCTTCATTATTTTTCAAGTGCCTAAATATCTCCTGCAAGTTCAGCAAGAATGCTTTAGAAATGCAAAATGCAGGTTGTCTTTCATTTTAGATGCTGGTCTTCCCTGTCACTGCTCATGATCAAAATATGATCAGTGACATATGGAATACAATGCATTTGTCTACATGAATAGTCTACTTGACTGAAAACATCAAATTCTGTGAGGACTTGCGAGGTCAGATCGCTGAAGAATTTTAGAGAGCAAGAACAGGGCCTTTTTTTCCTGTAGTCGACATGAGTCTCTTTTTAGGCTTTTTGAAGGTTTGCTTAGGACAGTCTATCCCCAGATACCTCAAAGGATAAGACTTTAACACCATCCAAGCCAGGCAGACGTTTGTGCTTTAACTATAAAGTGGACATGCATATGAGTTTTTCTGTGATGATGCAATCCCACTGTCAAGCCCAAAGACAAAACCTATAATGTTGGTACTGGTTGTTTTTACCAGTGTCCTCTAATACTATTTTAATGCCATATGGATAAAAACATCTTTCTGTGGATTAAGCAACATGGATTAAAAGGCACATCCCTTATGAATCCTGCACCGTTATTCCTAAAAGAAGAGAGCAGGGAAAAGGTGAAGAATTTTTTTACTGTTGATACAATCTTAAATGTGAATATGTTCAAACACAGAACAGTCCCGAGTACCAGCATTTTTCCTTCTCTTGTCTACTGTTCATCCAAATACTACAGCTAGTCAGGCTGAAATCATCCTTGGAGAAGCTTCTGCTATTTTGCTATTGCTTCTGCTCAACAACAGCTATTTTCCAGCAAGAACTGCAAAACTGTGAAGCCTTTTAGCACACCATTATGCCAGCACTGGTGTGAGGAAAAAGAGCAGTGATGGCCCCGAATATTTCTAGAAGTCCAAATGACCAAAAATTGATTGCAGGCATTCACATAGGCAGACCTGACTGAACAGATGCCAGAAGAGATTTGCTCACTAAGATGGACATAGAGAATAATTTTTCAATGGAGAAATTACAGCTGTACTTTGACCACACTACCCAAGTCATTGCAAGGTGGCCAATTCTTATGGTGGGCAGAAGATAAAAAAACGGCTTACTCAGCTATACTAAAGCAAGATTGATGGAAATAAAGTTTTAGATGACAACCTGAAAATGAAGTTGATCTAAAAAGGGATGTGCCTCAAAAGACTGAAATTTCTTATGTTCTCAATAATAAAAAGCTATTAACAAAGCATTTTTAAGAGTATTTTATCTGGTATATCATGGAATAAAGATCTAGATATAGGCAGTAATTAAAGATCAACTTTGATTTTGATAATCCTTTTTAATTGCTTTTTTAATTGTGGTGAAAATTTAAAACATTTCTGTGAAGTGCTCTGTGGAAAAAACGCTGATGTAGAGAGATTAACTAATCAAGATCGCTCTATTCTGTTTGAATAACTAGAAAGGAACTTTGAGTGGGTAAGTGTAAAATAAATCTTCTAACTAATGTATGGCTCCATGTAATCTCATCTCACCTTCTGGGAACAATGTATAACAAATTAAGCTTGGATCATGAAATGTCATACAAATCTGGCAGTGAGATTTCATTTGGAGGGAAGAACTACTATTCTCTTGGTTCTTAACAGCCATAGAAAATTTCAATTACGTGAGCATCTTGACAAATTCTACCTTCAGGGTATGGAGGATTTTTTAAAAGTTTTCTTTAACCAACTACAGTGTCCCAAAGAACATGCCCTGGTTTAACCATCTTGAGTCGTACCTATTTGCAGCTTCCCAAGGCTGTTGGATAAGAAAACAGCCTTGACTGAAGATGTGATTATAAAGTAAAATACTAATAGATTAATATCTTATGCGGCATAGTAAAAGTCCTCAAAATAAGCAGTAAAATAAGGGTACTGTAATAAGAGTAAGCAATCATGTTTTGTCTTCTTCAAAATTTGAGGAACCATTAAAGGACCAGATATACATCTTGAAGTTGAACATAATTAGACTATTAAGAAAGGAATAAATAAGATGACACAGGGAAAGATTTCTAAGGGAATGCAGAGTGAAACAAATTGATAATTTATACAAAAGGGATTGGAGTGAGGATGAAGCAGAGGAAGCAGAAGAGAAAAATTGTAACAGAGAAATATACACATGATATATACCAGATATATGTATCAAGATGGCTTTTTGCATCTGATTCTTCTATTGCTTTTACATAGAATTTGTTTCATAAAACATCTGGTAATTCTGTTAGTGGTATGTTCTTGTTTTAAATAATTAATTCCTGGCAACAGAGAGAGAGACATAACTTAAGTCAGAGAAAAATATGTTAAATCTGTATAAATTTGGTAACCCCTGGACATGTTAAAAGCTCTTTTGAAAGGTTGGTCAAATTCCAACATTGTGAAGTTTAGTGTATGATTAAAAGTATGTCTCCCATGTTGCGTCTACATGAGTTCCTTACTACGCTAACTTGGACACTCCACATGGAGAAAGACTAGGAATAATGTGCAGCCTGTATTCAGAGCAATGAAACTCTTTCATTCCTGTATTCTCCTTGTAGGTAAAACATATGTAAACCCACAATAAACAGGTACTTTTTCTGGAATTCCTTTCCTTTGAAATACAAGCATCAAAATAATTTTAGAGTTATCTAATAGAAATAGAGCAGGAGAGAAGGGGTTCTGTTCATATAGACATACCTTAGAGAAATAAGGTGGACTCTTTCCAAAAAAGATGTGTCCTTGATAGGCTGAATCCTTGAAAGCATACACTGATCTTTGACTTTCTAGTGCTTAAAGCCTGTAACAAGAAAACAGGACATGGTCTCAGTGGAAGTTCTGTGACTTCTATTAATCCACCAAACCCTTCAAAAAGACCAAAAAAATTTAAGTTGGATAAAAAAATATATTGATAATCATGGCTGAGAGCCAGTGACCAACCATGAAAGCCTTTTACCTCTTCATCAAGAGCAGCCCAGAGAAAGTACTGCTTATGAGATTTGAAAGCAGTGGTGATGTTTCAGGAGACAGATGTCAAGATTTTTATTTAAAAGGTGACGTGATGACTTGGTGTCACAGCTTGAAAACAAGGCAAATTTCTGAAGTAGCATAGAAAGAGTTAATAATGCAAAATAAAAAAGTTAATAATGCATAATATCTATGTGTACATTCCAAAGAGAATGACATGGAGAAAGCATCTGTAGAGAAAACCAGAGAGAAAGCTCTTAAGGTGATGGACAGAGACGGGCTGCAGCAATCAATAGTCCCAAGGAAGAACCCAGAGGAGGAAAATCCTGTAAAACTGCTGCTCAAAATAGGTTAGTTTTTTGGACAAAGTTACACCACCACTACTGCTGTGTCTACTTTCTCAGAAAGGGAGGAAGGTGTGAGTGGCCCTGTAGTTAGCAGCCAGAATCATTTTGCCAAGCCTTCTGTCCGACATGCAGCAGATGCTGCATTTCAGACCCTCCATCCCTGTATGGACCCTTTCAAAAAAGCCAAAGAAGAAGAGCTGAGTGGTTCCTTCTGTATCTGTGCCGCTCTCCCGTATTGTAGATGAGTGTTATCAGGTTTCACTATCTTTTTCAGAGACGGTTTGACATGAGTTAGGTCATGTGAATCTGTTTCCCAGCTTACCTGCAATAAAGTGGAAATCACAAGTGCTGTTTGGTGGCCAGAAGATGCTCAGATACTGCAGTGTTTGGGGAACACATTGGTCCTTCAGGTTTGACTATGCAGAGCTACCCTAGCTAGCTATAACTTAACTTCAGACCTGTGAAAATAATATGTCCAAATCGTTCTCAAACCTATTTAATTCCTAGGCAACTCAAGTATTATTCCATGTGTGTCCTCTAAACAGAGCATAGAAGCCACTGACATGGTGCATCCCTGCCTGTCTTCCTTGACTCCAAAAGACCATATCTGATGAGAAGCTTGGACTAAACTCTTAATGGTCAGGGAAGATGATCTCCCATCTAAATATTGTATGTAGATTTTTAATAAAAACAAGTGCAGCATTCTGCAAGCAAGTAAGCTTCAACCAAACTTCATTTAGAGTATCAACACACATTTTTAATTTCCATTGGTAAAATCAAGAAGATTTCATTATTAATTAAGCAGCTAATTTTCTCTTGCCGTATGAAAGAGGGAGAAACAGCTAATTGCATTTGAGATTCCCTTCAGCATAATTAGATCTAGGCAAATAGATAATCCCCTTGACACCAATGGTATGCATCAGACTCATTTTAAAGCACTCATTTCATTTGGGAATATCACACCTGTAGTAATTAGGCAAATGCATCTCATTCTCCGAAGGAATTATTTGGGTAACACATGGAATTACCTTGAAAAATGGACAAAATGAAAGACCATTTGTAAAAATAATAGTACAGTTGCTATAATTAGTGAGAATATATTTTATTTTAATTTTCAAATACGGGCTTAAAGTACAATGACAAAAATTGTGATTAGACTATATTATTCAGGAAGATAAATTTTAGGTCAATGGCTACAACTGCATTTCATAACAGTAACTCCATCTTAAGCAGTTCTTTGAACTGAAAGTTAATTCAAAGACTAGAGTGAAGTTCACCAGAAATTAGTTTAAAAAAAAAAGTTTTTCTGACAATATAAACAGTTCAATTTTACCGTTCCTGAAAAAAATAATTTTTTTCTGGTCTTAAATGGCTTTTCATTTTGAATTTCTTGTCATTATGTGTACTGTAAATATGCAGTATAATATAAAGTGTAAAAATAAAATTTTGATCAGCTTAAAAAACATGTTTCCAAAGGATTTTTCTTTCCAGTTCAGAAAAAGCCATTTCTTCCCTATTTAAAAAAAAACCAACTTCACCAATCTTCACCATTTCCAGTTTAAATACACCTGTGTCTGTATGAAAGTGTAGGCATACGCATGCCTGAGGGATGTAAAAAGAAAGATGGGGAAACAATTCTAATGATAGAAAAAAAATATCCTTATATGCATAAGATATTAACTGTGAAATTAGCTCTACTAGGTCAAATTAGTATTCTCTTCTTTGTGGCTATACTGATTCTGGTATATCAGCTAGTTTACCACAGGTAGGATCACACTGTACCCTGGAATATATGCAACCCTAAAGCTTCACTGGTAGACCATGGGCATTGTCACTTCAAGAACCTGAGATCCTTCTTGTCATCAAGCACTCTAATTGCTTCACGTTTAAAGGTAATTTGTAGCAAGACAGAAGGGACCTAAAGCTGCTTCTGTTGAGGTTAAAACTTTTTTGCTAGAGTTTTTCGGTTTTCAAATCCCAAGGAGCACACTGGCAAACTCTAATACAGACAACCTAAGTTGTACATTTAAACAACTCAGCTGAGTAAATTGGAGGATGAGCGGAGGTCGAGATGTGTTTGAGACAGCTTAGTGCATGTCAAAGACTGCATTGCCCTCTGGACTTTAGGTTTTAAGAATTTCTTAATTCTTACTGGATAACCAATATATGATTATTTTTAATAGTAGTCAAGAGTTGAGAAAAATACAGTAGCTGTTGGGGGTAGTACTGATTTTGCACTGATGAGCAAATCTATATTTCCCAATCTAAAACCTCAGTAACAGAAGAATCAAAGTAAATGCTTGTCAATCAATGATCACATTTTCCCACCGTGAATGTTGCATTATCTAAACACTGATGTCTAGGCAAACAGCTTGGGTAACAAAACCGATGCATAGCAAATGTATTCCTGCATCCCGGAATCAGTTCATGCTCGATGAAGTAAACGTTACTCCAGTCTGTCGCAGCCTGTTCTGTGTGCTGTGACCGTCTGACTTGGAAGAAATGGTGGGGCAGACTTTTAAGAGGTCTAAACTGATGTTGATCCATCGATTAGATTGTTGCAATTTTCACTGGCCAAGAATCCATAATTCTAGCATTATGATAATGTTATGCCAAGTATATCCAAAAATAAGTACCACTGAGAGAAGAGAAGAAAGCGTTGTTTGTTTTGTATTTTTGTAAGGCACTTTAAACAATTAACATACATAATCTCTCCAAAATGCAATGTTAATAAAGAAAAAGAAGAACAAGATGAAGAACATTCCCTGATTTTGACAACACCATTCTTTCACAGACCTTTCATAAGGTTTTTAAAGACGAAAGAAAAAAAGAAACAAAAAGAAAAAAGGAAAGTTTACTCTCATGGACTTCAAATAAACACTCAGTAATGTCACCTGATAGTCTTTTGCTGATCTCAATTGGATTTGAAGTAAGCTTCTGGAAATAAATATCTTAAAGCAGTACAAATAAGAAGAGCTTTCAATTTAATGAGAAAAACAAAAATCTCCAGAAAAAGCATTTTCAGCTTGGATTAATCCAAAACAATTTCTCTTCTTTTTTTGTGTGTGAAACAATTCTCTAGTTTTAGTGGACAAGTGTTTTGTCCAACGCCTTATGAAATGTTTGCCTTGTTTATTATTTACCCTTGCTTGAAGATTCTTCCTTGATTCAAGTTAATCTCTTTGTGAAAATGGCATTTTGAAATACAATAGTAACATGATTTACTTTGACTACTTTTTCTTTTAGCTCTCTTTCCACTCCCCACCTTTATACTGGCTGAAATTATTTCTAAATATGCATCAAACACCGTGAATAGTTTTGATTTCTGCACAAGTTTGTCATTGAGTCAAGTTTTTATTTGCCATCTATTTCTTCCATGCTTTGCATAGACACCATGCTTGAGAGTTTAGTAAAATCATCATGTTCAATACTTATCATTAAGGTCACCTGAGTATTTAGGGTAATCTGATGTCTCACACAAGTTACAAAATTTCAGTTCCTTCTGCATTAAGTTCAGGTTATCTTTCTGCCTTCTCTTGCACAAACCAATCTAACTTTTTTTTTGTGGGTTCCTACAGCTAAATCTTGATTTTCTTCTTGTGGGCTTCTACAATTTGAGTGCAAAATGAAACGCCATGGGATTTTAGCTAAATGATCATCAGGATCACAGAGCAGCTGGCAAGCAGCACTGCCTCTGTCTAATGAAATTGTATTACCTTTGAATGAAAACCAGGACTTTGGGAGAGGGCGGAGATGGTCTTACCTTAACACCAAGTTGGGACATGGCCAACATATCTACTCAGACCTTAGAATTTGGAGGCACTCCTAAGTTTAATAATATAGACACAGCCAATGCATCCCACCTTTACCACCAAGTTCTGAGTCTCATAAGACAGGTTCAACTCAAACTCATCCTGTAAATATAAATACATGCTTTGCCACAACGTGTTTCATTAATACAAAACAGCCTCCCCAATCATTCATCACTTGAAATGATACACACAGGTGCTGAAGTGCAGCTGTCGATAAAGGCCGATGCCAAATTATTTTCCTGAGGTGAGTTGGCTTTCAGTTATGCTGAGTTTTTGTTTTCTACTCTTTCTTTTTTTTTTTAATGAGAATGCGGAAGAGAAGGGTTAGGATTTTAAATCTTTTTTTTTTTTTCTTTTTCTTTAAATAACAATGTCTGTAATTTTCTTTTTAATCAGAGCAGATGTGTCTGGTCACTCAGTAGTTTGTGAGGCTGCATTCACACTAAGAAAATGTGTTGCTGTTTGAAAGTAGTGCTCAGAATCTCAAGTTAAAAACTTCTTTGCTGGCTCTTTCAGTTGAAACCAGGAGCTCCCAAGATGTGAAAACATTGAATATAACCTTTATTTCTGGCTTTCATTCCCCCCCCCGCCTCTTTATTCTACATTGGCACACTTGTTTTGAATTTGGGGGGAAAATTGTAGATGTCTGTCTTGACATGTACAATGGCTTCTGGGACTCATCAAGAATGGAAAGAATCTAACTTCAACTCCTTCTCTTGTTAGTTCCAGAACTCAGATAAGAGCCGCAAACACACGGAATTGGTGAGTTCCTGTGATAGTGACAGTATGGAGGTAGGTGTCTCAGAGCTTCTTATTGAAGTGCTTCCAGTTTCTTTAAATAATTAAACAGTCATTAAGGCAGAGACTTAAAATATCATCTTCCATATGATCTATACAAAATCATTAACTACTTAACCAGGCTGTCTCTTTGTTCCAATGAATATTTAATTATTTAATATTAAGTAGAGGCAAATTCCCCTTAATTTTCTATATGAAACAGTATATGAAAGCAGAAATCTATTGTAGGCTATGTAATCTGTTATACATGCTGTCAGTTCTGGGTGCTTTCCCACTGGTAAATGACAACAATATTACCTGTTCCAACGTGACCTTGTGCATAAAATGGGCCAGTATGGGTTGGGTTCACCACCTCACCATTAGTCAACTGCAAGTCAAGACATTAGTTTAGGCTGGTCTGCGAGGACCCCTCTTTCTTCCACTGAGGAGAGCTGGATACTTCTTGAGGGTGTTTTGTGTTACCCATTTCAGTAAAATACCTCAGGACAGAATGAATCTCTTCATAGATTGCTTCTAGTTCTCTGTCCAGAGAGAAAATCCAGGTAGTAAGCTTCAGCTAGACATCTCAATTTTAGATACATAAAGTTAAGGGAGAGGAAACTCATTTTTCCTTCAAAATAACTAGACTTTGACAGTGTCAACATCTATTTTTCAGGTGGTAAGTATAAATGGGGTATCACAGTATAACAATGGGCATGGTATTAAATTAGGTAGTTTTAGTTTTGCAGTAAAGAAAATACAGTCAAAGGGAAGCCTGGTCAAGGAATGTTGAGCCCTGAAAGTCAGATAACTCTGTTGAGATGGGGACTTGATGTATATAAAGCCAAGGAGACTCATCTACTTTATTAGTAAATGAAGGTTATTGGTTCGTATTTAGATGGGACAAATTATAAAGATTTCTGTTTCTTCCCTAGTGCATAAAACTGATCCCCAGCAAGGGAGGGCTGTTTTGCCAACTGTCTCTTGTTAAAATATTATCAATGTGTTTCTCCTCATTTCTCTCACAGCTGGAAAAGGTGCACAACATCTCCCATTTAATAGCACCTCCTGGCTAGAGTCCTCAGAGGCTTTTGTTTCCCTGTTAATTGAAGACTTTATTTGGAGATTGCCAGAAGCCAGCGCTATTTCAGAAAAAGCTGGTGGGCTGCAGCATGACACAAGAGACTCCCAAAGAAGGAGGGTTATGGCCCTTCCTTCTTCACATAAGAGCAATCCCGCAGCTCCCAGCGGCTGTGCTTGCGAGGGTGGAAATCTGGCTGGCATGTCCCAGCCTCTGACTCCTATTAAAACAGCAACAAAGACTACCCATCCCGGTGTGCCAAATGAACATCCAAGTGCATAACAATTCAATCCCTCCTTCCTCCCAAATTGCTAAAGCAGCTTGAGACAGACACTTCCATGACCTTGTAAAATGTCTTCAGCATTGCAGAAACAACCGGTTCCTCTTTGTAGTAGGAGAAGAGGAGTTTTTTTTGGAAGGAGGGGTGTTTTTATTTTATTTTTCCACCTCGCCCTCCCTCCCCCTTTCCTTGAGCAAATCCCCATAACAAATAAAGTTACACTTCAAGACTGGATTACGCAGACTGTTAGGTTTGCATGCCAATGTTTACTTTAAGTTAAAAATGATACTTCTGAGAATTCAAATAATATGTTTAAAGTATTTCCAGGCTATTGCTTTGCTTCTATGTGTTTTGGCACTGATTCCCTCCACGAATATGTCAGTTTTGAAGGAAAGATGAATGCTGTTCAGTTACAGCCTTTGCCTATTGATCATACATTTAACATCTGTTCACTTTGTTTATGTGCGGTTTTGGAGGGATTCATGACAAACTTAAGAACACTTGCTGCAGAGAAGTTTTGCTGATGACACCTCACCTCTTTCAAGGTAAATATTCTTGGATGGCAAATAGTCTAACAGTGGAGTGGTAAGAGCCCACAGCACTGCTCTTCATAGATCAGAGTAGATAGTCAGAATAGTCCTTTTTGACCTCAAAAATTATATATTTATCAAATGGTTTCACTTCAATTTTTCATTGTAATGGCTTGTCTGGGACTCACATGAAAGGACTACAGAACGCCTGTCTCACCTGACATCCTCTGGAAGATATTCCTTTCCCTGGCTGTCTCCTCTCTGAAAACCAGCTTGCCTGATATCCTCAAACAACATGCCAGATCCTGTACTCTCAGCCTTGATTCAACTTCTCCCGAGGCATGCGTATCCTGTGGCTGCATACACCTGAGTTGGCTCCTCACAAGTTACCCCTGGAATCAGACCTGAGAGGAGATACGGGCCAGGGACAGCTCAGCTGACTTTAATTGAGCCAGTTGTGTGTGCGTGTAAAGCTTATTAACTCAAGCTGAACACAGCGTAAGTCCATTATTTGTTTCCTGCCCCCGTTTTGCCTTTTGAGAAATATAAACTGGGGCAACTTCTATATGGAGGCAACTTCCTCTGAAAAGTTTGGAATGTACTTAGTGGTTTCTGCAAGTTTTGGAAGCAGAGAAGGAGCTTAGGGATGGCAAATGAGCAAATCTGTAAGCAAAATTATTTTTTTGCTAGTTATAATTTTCTGTAACGGTCTCCAGGGGTGGTCCATCTGTTTTTCCTGGAGTTTTCGAAAGACCTAGGAAATCAACAGGGAAAGCAGGTAGAATATCCTCCAATCTTATCTTGAAAGCAAGCTGAAGCTGACACTTTTTCCATCTATTCCATCTAGGAAAAAGTCCTGATACTTATTCTTGGGAATGATTTGTGGAAAAACTTCACAGACTTTGCTTCCACAAAGTTTCCTTAGACTTTGTGTTTATTTAAGGAGTACATAGTAGAGCAACAAAATGAGTCTGGAAAATAACTGGACTTTCTGAACACTTGGAGGAAAAGTAGGAACAAAACTATTCAGATCTATTTTATTATGTTTTAAATAATGGGTGAATACAAAAGAGGAAAAGTTGGTCAAGTTAATTAACACTTAGTCAAAGAAAAAAAGAAGACATAACAGGAGTTTTAGAAATTACTTGACATTGAGATAAAGGAGTAAGTCATTAATCGGTTATCTTGTTAGGGCTTTAGAAGGAGTCTTAACAAGGTCACTGTGACTTTGACAGTGACCACAGCCATACTGCATTTAGGAACTGAAAGTGAGAATGGTGATAAGGAAATTGGATAGGTAATTATGCAAAGGTCAGGAGGGAGGGTCAGATGATTGCCAAGCTGGTCAAAGGGCAAGGCATGTCATCAAAATGGCTGAAATGATAGTTGTCTCTAAACTCATTGTCCCTTTTCAAATTGACATCAAAGAAAATGGAAAGCATTGATAATCTCTCTAAGAAGATAATTAAGCAGATGGGCATAAAAATTAAAAAGATAGATAAATAAGCTAATGAATAATGTACCAGAAAAAGAGATGCAAATGTAAATGTTGAAGTCTGGACAAGCTTAATAGCAAAAGCTTACAGGCTTTGCTAACTTGGAAGTTTTAAATAATGGAAATATGAAGATTTTTAATTCTTAATGATGTAAATGAATTCAGTGGTGAGAAATGACATGGCCCTCAATCTCTCCTGTTTCTAGAAACAGTTTTGCTTATGTATTTTGTGGCAACAGGAACGGATGTGAAACACAAGCCAGTCTTCTTTCCTCAAACTGTTCCAGCATCTCAACATACAGCTTGTTTTTTGAGAGTTTCTTCTTGGCTCCATTCACATCTCTCCTGCTCCTCACTGCAGCTGAGTGCAGGTGTGGATTTACTGGGGAGACACCTTTTTCCAGCAGTGGGAGTCTTCTCCGTGTGGTTCATGCTTCAAACTAGTCCAGCTGCAGGCTTGCAATGGCAGACCTCACCTATTAAGCTTAAGGCTGTGTCTGCCACTGGCTCACAGCACTGTGAAAATCCAGCCGGAGCCAAGGACTTAAATATTGACCCCACAGCCCTGGAAGTTTAGTTCAGCTTAGTGCTGCAGCCCCAAGATGTGCCTAAGTGCATATGAATGCAATAAATAAAGGTGAAGCAATATGTCTTATTCAAAGAGTAGGAAGGTTTTTCTCTTTTCACAGGGGAATAACTATTTCTCAATTAACATCAGTTAGGCTGTCATTCCTTAAAGGAAAGGGCTGCCATGTGAACACGGTATAAAGGCACCTTATATGGCTATAATTATTCCCCTTTCTGTATAGAAATTGATAGCATTCCTGTCTATGGTATGAAATCTTTGATATAAATATTTTATTTTGTACTCAAGGTGTGTTCACGAAGGGAGCATTGCATCACTTTATCAATATAGTAAAAATATAGAAATACAAGGGGGGGAAACAGATGAAACAGAAAGATGACCTGAACTCTTTTGGTTCCTTTGTTTTCAGATTGACACAGATGGCTTGTGTCAACAGATTAATAATCATGGATGAAATTTTCTTTTGAGCTGAACAACAACAACAAAATCTCCAGATATGCAGAATTTTCACTGGAAGTTCATGGCTGTTGTTTCAAAACAGTCCGTGACCTACTGGATAGGACACCCACAATATCTGTGCTCTGGTCTGGATACATGGGCTAGGGACTTGAATCTTAATTTTTTTTCACTGCAAATATTTCCTGTACACCAGGCTACTGGAGAAGGAAAATCTTCCATCCTTTTCTAAGATGAGGCATATATTTCCATGGAAATTTTCAGTTTCCATTGTGTGACACTTCTCAGTGAAAATCCATCTTTTCCAGTTCTAATGATGACATGAATTTCAGAGAACTTCAACATTTTGCAAAAAAACCAGAGTCTCCTGCAGGTGTAATTATGATTTTAAAATGTAGCTTTCCATTTCTGTTCTGCAGATGCTCATGCAGTGGGGGACATATAACTGTATATCTTATGTGTATCAACACTTTGGGCACCTACTACAATGTTCCTATGTGCAATGTAGAGAGTTACAAATTTCTGAAGCTCTCTAGAGTGAGATCTCATCTATCTAAGCTTGGTACCTAAAATCCTTAAAAGACCTGCCTCTGAAGACAGAAAGCCTCTGAAGGTTTTCAAAGCCCCCTACTTCTTTCTGTTGACCATATGGGAAATTTAGGCATTTAAGAAAGCTTCCTCTACTTAACACTTACAACTTAGATCCATAGTAATGTCTAAGTTGTTGGCTAGATCCCTGTAGCCGTGCCCATCTGCTCTTTGCTTTAGTGCTTTGGTATTATGGTAACAGCCAATGCAAAACCTTTAGACCTTGTAAACTCTGTATTTAATTCTACCACAGGAACCACAGGAATGTTCATGGAAACTGAAAACCAGAGCTGAATCTGGCCCGTTAATTTATTTGTTGAAGGGAAGAGGGAAGGAGAGGATTTTTTCATGTTTACATCACTTACACAATGCAAATCAGTCACAATGCAAATCTCTTCAACAAACTGGAATCCCTCCCAGCTTCTTTCAAATATCGTATCCTGAAATTGATATAATAGGATACAATGGGAATGTGGTATCCATTCCTGTTTGATTCTACCTAGGTTTCATACTAATGATTATCAGCTAGCAGCAGGAATCAATATAAGGACAAGATTGCATTTATGCTTCCAGCTCAGAAGGGGACTAGCTTCCAGCTTATTTCAAGCAAGAGTCATCTTACTTTGTCTGAGTCTGAAAACTGCATCTGGATGTAACACCAGGATTTCAGTTTGGTGTTTGATGAAATGTCTTTCAAATACCCCTGGAAGTTGCTGATGCCCAGAATCCTTAATGGTGACACAGTTTCCATATACCTCTGAATCTCTTATGAAACAGAAGAGCAAGGGAAAAAAGGAAGAAATAGATGATCTCAGGGCCCTGAAGAAGAATTGCTGTTTGCATTCCTGCTTGGTGATGGCTATTATTCAGTCTTTTGGATACACGTTTTTTCCTTTCTGAAATTTTATCCTAGTGGATGAAATTGTGAGAGACTCACCGGCAGATCCAATCGCTTGTTGTCCTGTGGTCATAACTTCTCTAGAGTCCCCTGGCTGAAGCCTCCAGGAACACTCATGGGATACAGGCTCCCTTTCAAGTACTCCTTGGAAGAGCTGGACTCCATGTAGTAATGCTTTTTCACCTTTTCCTCACTATTCCTCCTCATATTCCTTAGGGGTCTTCAGAGTGTTCCTTAAAGCCTCTTGAGCATATGCCCTATAGCATAACTCTTAGTGAATTTGCATGCAGGGCATGAACGGCTGTGTGTGCATTTACCAGAATACAAGAGAGAATAAATGGTGCAGAGGCTGAACAAAAAGTCTTTTGCTGTTACTTGTCACAGCCTCAAGACTCACAGGAAAGGTCACTCTGTGCTCAGACAGAAAAGGCATCTGCTCCCTGAGCAGTGCCTCACCAGGATCCTCATGCAACCCTCTTTATCTCAAGCACTTGAAAAATGGCCTCTTGAGTAAGATCAGCACAGTCTCTTCTGTGACTTTCAGCCGCCTTTGTCCCGTCATTCTCCGATCAGCAGGATGATAACAGCCTTTGGGCTCTGCTGCCAAGGTGGCACCTCTCCTGACAAACCTGCTGTCCCTTGCTGGCTTCACATCTTAGATGTTTGTCTCTGGTTAGAAGATCATCCTGATTTAACGATGTGCTGGCAGGTCTGAGCATTCACCTTTGGGCATTCCACCCTCTACAGGGATGAGGAGGCTGAAGGGTACATGCAAACTCCTCCCTTCTTTGCGCTCCACTCAGAAGTTGTCTAAGGTAAGGTCATTTTAAAAAACACGTCTTGGAGCATATCAGAGACTGCTCTACTGGCATTTGGAGGAGCCCTCTGATGAATCACCATCCAGGAGGAAGAGGTGCCCAAAGTCCCCGTTGTCATACAGCCCAACTTCCCCCACAGTGCAAGTGTCATTTTCCATCCCATTCCCAGAAAGCCGAGGACATGGGGATGTGCAGTATGTTATTTCCTTCTCACTGCAGAAAAGCTGATTTTAAAAGCTCTCCAGGTTCCCAGATTTCAAGCTCTATTTATAATGCCAAAGCACTAAGATATTTTTCATAGTTTTAATACCATCACATCTTTTAATGCACTGCCTTAAACTGCCAAAAAATAATGCTCCCAATCAAGGCAACTATATTTTATATACATGCTATGACTTACCTCTTCCTAGTGGTGTTAATCAGATTTCATTTATTTTTATAGCATTAGGGACATTAACGTTACCCTCTGGAAATGTTCCCCTTTCTATTTGTCCTTGGATAAGATATCTCCTGCATTAGGATAACTTTCTTCCTGAAGATAAATGTTTCCCGATAAAACAATATTGTTAACCTGTAACAACTGCAACATGAAATAAATGCAGTTGTCAAGTAAACTTTAAAGGGGGGAATTAAAAATAAGAAAAAAGAGAGAAACCCAGGACACAGATTAAAATACTGCTGTATTGTTCTTTGCTATCCCCAAATGCATTTATCTTTCTGGCTATCTCCCATGATTGAATAGCAGAGAAGTCACCTGAAATAATGTCAAATGACAGAAGATGTATTAACATCACAGGGTAATGTGTTTGTTCTCAGGAAGAGGGAGGAGAGGTTCAGATGTCTTTCATACTGTGGCATGCAAAAGAAATCAGTGTGGATGAAATACCCTTAAAGTTTCTACATATGAACTATAGGATGGACTTCAGCTCTGCAAATATCTATGGGTACCTCTGTCTCTCTACTCTTGTTCTATAGCATGTCAAATGTAGGGCTTACTGATAGCCACTGAAATCAAGGGAAGACTTCCTGCTGACTCCAATGAGTTTTTCATCACACCCTGACTTCTTTCAGATCTTGGTCCAGATAAATGCTTCAACATCTGCTTAACATGTAAGCAGTTCTACTGCAGTGTAAAAGAGGGCTTTGCCAGGTAATGCCCATCTGTTTGCCCATTATTTGTCTTCTTTTCTCCTTTTTTTCTTTCCTCTGACTTTTCTCTACTTCTCTACTCTCTTCTGATTGAAAAGAAAAGTCAGTTGTTTAAATTGTAAGGTACAATCAGCAAAGTCACATAAAAAGTTGATTTTTTAAAATTTTAATGTCCCCTGGAGAAGATGGTTTTCTTAGCAAAACTGATAAAGGTGAGGAGTATTTCATGAGTGAGGGAAAAATGAGGCATACAAATGGTTGAAGGCAAGGATGACAGAGGTGAATAGTTTAATGTTTTAGCTTTATTTTTATCTTTTCTTGTAGCTTTCTTGTTGTTTTTTTATGTTTGTTTCCCTGCTTGCTTGCTTGCTTTACCCCATGAGGCACTAAAAATATCCAAAAGCTGGTTTTCTTTGGAATTTTTTTCCTTTTTTACTAGATATCTTGGTTCTCTGCTTATTTCTTCCCTTCTTGAAATGTTGGCTTCATAATGAAGATCAGATTTAAAGGGAGTTGGCTTCCTTTCCTAATTCCAGTCCATATTAAACTTTGTTTAGAATATATACTATTCTTTACAATTTATTTATGTGTTTTGCCTTTACCCAATCTTAATCCCATGCTGATATCCTCTGCTTGTGATTCTAATTTCTCAGCGTCATGAATGTTTCTATCCCTTCCCTGTTCAACATCAGCTTCATTAACTTTTACACAGATGGGTAAAGGGAAGAAAGATGTCCATTACATGACAATAAAACAAGAATAAACTGATGAACTACAGAGGGGTTCAGTTCTCCCTCAGGCACCAAAATCGTGCTTTCATATAGTAAATATTTGCATAAATTCGTTATGATTTTATATTGGGTCTGGCTGAGATGGAGTTAATTTTCCCCACAGCAGCCCTCATAGTGCTGTGCTCTGTATTGGTAGCTAGAAAGGTGTTGATAACACCCCGGTGTTTTGGCTACTGCTGAGCAGCGCTCGCACAGCATCGAGGCTGTCTCTCCAACATTTTCGCCCCCCTCACCAGTAGGCTGGGGCTGGGCAAGATCTTGGGAGGGGACACAGCCAGGACAGCCGACCCAAACCGGCCAAAGGGATATTCCACACCGTATGGTGGCTGCTCAGCAATAAAAGCTAAGAGGAAGGAGGAGGAGGGAGGGACATTCGTTATTACGACATTTGTCTTCTGGAGAAACCGCTACCTGTATTGGAGCCCTGCTTCCAGGGAAGTGGATGGGAAGTAGAGAAGAAATCTTTTGTTTTCCTTTGCTTCCATGCACAGCCTTTGCTTTTGCTTTATTAAACTGCCTTTATCTTGACCCACAAGGCTTTTTCCATCTTATTTTCTCCCCTGGCATCCTGCTGAGGAGGGGAGTGACAGAGTAGCTTGGTGAGCACCCAACGTCAACCCACCACAGATTTATTTATATATGTGGATATGTGGAAAATACATACCAGTAGTTTGCAATCACACAGGTTCTGTATTTCAGGACTAGGTTATATTTTGAGATTATAACAGACCAAAGACTATGAAAAGAGTAAGGAAGATTATTCTTGGCTGTAGGACTACTTGGGTTGGGTTCCCCACTTTGGCGAAAATTTTTTAATGTAGTTTCTCCACACCTTTGGTTCCCACTTGTAATTTTATCACAACAACACTGCCCTTCCTGTCTTTCAGCGATGGTAAAAGCATAAAGTTCTGGGTGTGCTCAAGTTTGGAGGCAGGGAAGCCATAACTTAGATCACAGATAACTGGAGCCCTTGGAAATCTCTCCATGGGTGCACTGAAGGGGAAAGCTGGTACTTTTTTCAGGGAATACTGGGTACAGTATTAGAATAGAAGAGTACACTGGTGTCTGGAGCAAGTCCCAGGGATCCACCTTCTCCAGCTACTTCTATCTTCTCTTCTATGTATGGGCAAAACCAAAAATATATTCTCTTGCTGGGATTTTTGAGAAGGTTTTTTGTTTGTTTGTTTGTTTGTTTTTAAAGTATATTGCTTTTAAAATACACTATTCCTGTTGAGCAAAAGGTGCTCCATGTGCTTCCACTGTAGGTTCAGCAGCTAACACTTGGCCTCTGCTTAGCAAAATAATGCAATTCAAAGGCAGTCTATGGGAGAACCAGAGCTGGTTATATCTATAAACAGAAGCACTTTTTGTCATTTGCCTATAAGAAATACCTGTTTGTGTGACCCTCGCTCACCTTACTCAGGCACACATCTTGGCACTGTCACCAGGGTGAACTGAACAGGCTTTGGACCCCTGTCCTGCTCCGTAAAGGTATCATTACCTCGCCTTAGACACATCTGCAAGAGTCACTGATATTCTCTGATGCGGAAATTTGTTTGGTTTCTCTCTTGGTCTCTTGATTTTTCATCACGTTTTCTGACCCTTGAGACAGTAAATTGCATCTCATCACATAACCCCGAAAGACCTGACTGGATGCCTTTCTGTGCCCTAAATCAGTATTTTGGTGTGTGTTCTCTTTGTAGTTTCAGAGGAAGGAGGAAGAAAGGGGGATGGAAAAGAGGTTGGGAGCTTTTATAATTATAAGGGCTTTTCTTAGGCTTTAGCTAACTATTAAGTAAATATGTTTCTTATTTTAACCTCTGGAGTGCCCCAGGCCTCACAGGGATATTTCACATACATGGATTTTTGCGGTAGGATGTAGGTCATGCTATTGCACTGATTAGCATGGGCTCTGCCTTTCAAGATATGCCTCTGGGTGGGATGTTCTTCCAAGGAGTAACTGGATTAGTCACTAGGTCAAAGACTAAGTGCTTGGTCTTTGTGGCCTAGAAATTCAATACCTTGTCCCAAGCTGGAGCCATTGAGCCTAACAAATGAACTCTTTCTGAGTCTTTGCCCAGCATCTACCTGTTCTGTGTTTAAACAACAGGAAAATTACTTCTAGCATATGTCTGAGGACACAGCTCTTAGACAAGGTTGTTATAAGGTGAGGTGGCCGACTAGAAGTTTTGTCTTAGTGTTCAACGCATTTTCTGAGATACTTTATAAGCTAAGAAATCTCAAATCCATTAAGAAGTGTGAGACAGATAAAAAATTGAATTTCAGTTCCAGCCTGATGTCTTAATCCATTTCTGACTAAACGTTTTACACTGTGTTTAGTGTTAGGGACATCTGCAAATGAGCACACACATGCACACATTGCACTAAGCTCCTTTTTTTCTTTTCCTACTTTCACAGTTAAGGGTTTTCTTCTCACTTCCCTCACCCCTTTTAATGTCTTTTAAGAGAAAGATGCAGTCAGCAAAAACCAGCATTCTGTGGCTAATGTGAATCAAGAAGGATGTGTCATGTATAATGAGACATGAATAGCTAAGGAGATTGCACAGCCTGTATCATAGGCACATGGAATTGGATGGTGAATCCTGCTTTATATAGGTCAGCCTCTTGCTAAAACATATGATCATATCCCTATTTCCAGACTAAATGTACTAATGGACAATTTATATCATCCTTATTCATGATAACGTTGTGGTTTATATTGTCTCTCTTTTGCATTCAACTCCCAAACATATTTATAGACCACTGTACTTATTCCTAGACTTGTGACCCCTTCCAGCTTTCCTCTCCTATTTTAAACTAATTTTCTTGTAAATGCATAATCGGCCTTGTCCATATTACTCTAGACAAAGGCTGAGGTGTGCTTTTAAATGGCACTGTCTTCCTTGTCTCTGTGAGAAACAACTGATGCGACACCCTTAAATTGCTAATTGCTTTTTTCATGGCCGAATCGCTTCATTGGCTCATTTTCATTCTAGTTGGGAAAGATTTCGTTTTCCTTTGACATCCAAAAATTAGGCATCAAGTGTAAGTAAAAGTGAATGGTATAGGCTCTCTATCAATCTAAAGGACAGGAAAAGGCACCTCAAGAACATGTTTAATTTTACCTTTTTCGGATGAGGTTAAAGATCTCTAGGACTCTCTCATTTAACCTCAACACCAACCATGACTTAAGTTAGAATGGAAGAACTCAGCTCTCCTTGGTCAGCTAGATCACCCACGTCTCTCTGAATGCCATTTCATAGGAAAAAATTGCTCATGTGTCCCCACACATGAAACAGAAACACTGCCATGTTGTGGTAAGAACTCGGGGGGGGGAGAGAAACACTGTCATCTAGTTCATACTGATATTACCTACGACTCAATGAGCTATAGGCAAAGACTTTTACTTTCCGATGTTATGCAGTGCACTGGGTACCTCCATCTCAGCAGACTCGCCAATGCAACCTGGGTCCTACAATTGGGTTCATATGGTCTGTGCAGTATTTTATGCAGAGCTTGGAGTCAGCAAACAATAACCAACTGGGCACACCTTAGTGTTGTCCTTACCCTCTGAAGAATACAAACCCCTGCTTACAACTGAGGCACTGACTATATGCATTCTTACAGCAGGGGTATGCCTGGAGTAGGATTATTAACCCAAACTGTACCTGTTTGTGGGGATGTTTTTTATTTTTTTTTTTTTTCCCCAGCACTGAGGGTCCTTAGTTCCCCTATATGTCTGCCCAGAGTGGTTGTCACTTTGTGTCCATGGAAATACTGTAAATATGACCTAGCGATTGAGCTTCAGTTCTGTTGGATGGTACTCAGTGGTTAAACTGAACCAAAACCTGTCCATCTGCCACAGAGGCACTTTAGGAAATCAGTCATCTGTCCAGAAAGAGGAGAGAGCTTATAACTGGTGCCTACTGAGATTCTTCTTCTTTCCCCTGTCCCCCTGTCCCTCCAAAGTATTTCTAAATGTTTTGAACACTGCATTTGGGTTTCCATTGCAGCAGCTGATTGTCCAGGTGAAAATTCTACTCTGTGCCATTAATGGCTGGCACAGCCCAGTGTGCTGGACAGGAAAACGGGGGTAGATGATTGTCGTGGTTTAACCCCAGCCAGCAACTAAGCACCACGCAGCTGCTCATTCACTCCCCCCCCACCCAGTGGGATGGGGGAGAGAATTGGGAAAAGAAGTAAAACTCGTGGGTTGAGATAAGAATGGTTTAATAGAACAGAAGAAACTAATAATGATAATGATAACACTAATAAAATGACAACAGTAGTAATAAAAGGATTGGAATGTACAAATGATGCACAATGCAATTACTCACCACCCACAGACCAACACCCAGTTAGTCCCCAAGCAGTGATCCTCTCACCCCCACTCCCCCCAGTTTATATACTGGTCATGATGTCACATGGTGTGGAATACCCCTTTGGCCAGTTTGGGTCAGCTGTCCTGGCTGTGTCCCCTCCCAACTCCTTGTGCCCCTCCAGCCTTCTCGCTGGCTGGGCATGAGAAGCTGAAAAACCCTTGACTTTAGACTAAACACTACTTGGCAACAACTGAAAACATCAGTGTGTTATCAGCATTCTTCTCATACCTAACTCAAAAACACAGCACTGTACCAGCTACTAGGAAGACAGTTAACTCTATCCCAGCTGAAACCAGGACAATGATCTGGAAGGATACATCAATTTTAGGGACACCTGAAAGTCATCTCTGTCAAGAATGGACAGTGAAGAATAGATTTCTTGCCTTACCTGCTGTTTATTTACCACAGACCTTAATCCAACACTTTCCATCAATATGAAATTAATGGTGTTACAATAATAAGTAAAATGCAATTTAATCCTACACAACAAATTAAATTATATTAATATTGTCTCTTTTATATTATTAACGCTTTTTATGTACATAAGAAGTCAGTCCAAAAAACGGGATTTGAGAACTTGACCTTTTACACCAAGGCAATTTTCAAGCCTTAAACATTCATATTAGCACAGCATGTTCCTTAGGTCTAAAAATAACACACCTTTTTCCAGATAGCTACTAACACCCTCTTATTTCTTAGAACTGATTTTTCCCCCAACTCTTACCACTAAGCCGCCCACCTGTTTCTAACTGTACTCCTGTCTATAAGTGCTGATGCCGAACACAATTGATTTTCTCGCTCCTTTGTGTAAGAACAGGCATTTGCATTCCCACATAATCTGAATTTGCTATGTATACACATTATTATGAATTGTCTATACAGAAATAAAGACAGGCATATATTGTCACCTTAACCTGTCTTTAAACAAAAAAAAAACAAAAATAAGGAAGGTGTGTGTGGGGGTGTGTGTGTGACAAATTTAAATTTTCCCAAGGGTGAAGAAACTCTCAAAAATACTAAATTAAGTTTCCTTTGCTCTTCAGGTTTTCATTGGTTTTGATCAAAACCAAAGTTAGTTGTGGTTGTTATCAATTGTTCAGCCTGGAGAAAAAAAGGCTGTGGGGAGACCTTATTGTGGCATTTCAATATCGAACAGGGGATTATAAGAAAGACGGAGGAAGACTTTTTACCAAGGTCTGTAGTGACAGGACAAGGGGCAATGGTTTTAAAATGAAAGACGGTAGATTTAGATTCGATAAAAGGAAGAAGTTCTTTATGATGAGGGTGGTGAGGCACTGGAACAGGTTGCCCAGAGAGGTTGTGGATGTCCCGTCATTCAAAGTGTTCAAGCCCAGGCTGGATGGGGCTTTGAGCAACCTCGTCTAGCTGAAGATGTCCTTGCCCATGGCAGGGGGGTGGACTAGATGATCTTCAAAGGTTTATTCCAACCCAAACCATTCTATGATTCTATGATTTCAGAATTTTCTGGTTTATTTTTTTCATAACCGCCCCTCTTTCAACAAGAAAAAAAAAATAGAAGAAAAAAATATTGAAGAATGACCTTTTAGTGTGGGCTTTTTTGTTGTTTTTAAATGAGATAGCACTGTGTTTCTTTCTTCCTTATTCTTTCTTTCTCTCTTTCTCTGTCTCTGTATTTCTCTCATATGAAGTCAATTTTTCCCCTCTGGTTCTATGTAAGATGAGATATACACATCCCTTGTACTTTGTCACTGCACTGGATACAGTTGTCCTTAAACCACCTGATTTCATTACAACTGCTTAGAAAGCAACTATTTTTCTCAAGAATTTGTCTTTCTTTGACATAATTCTAAATTTGAGCTAAAAATAGCCTTTAACTATTGAAAAGGGGAAGCAATTCAATAGACAAACAGTTTGACTTCTCAATAGCAAGGTAATGTCTTTAAGTGTAAAGACCAAGATTAAAAATCCATTTTTGATAAAGATGTAAATTTCAATTTTGTTCTTGAATTCTAAAGCTGATACAAATTGGTGATTACAGCTATCTCATACAAATTCACTGCTAAAATGGTACATTATTTTCAGGTACAAATATTTGCACTTTTACAGAGCTGAAGAATCATTTACCCATCTAAAACACAGAGGATACTTTCACTTCATATTTCAAAGCCTAACAAACACATTGTGTTTTTTGCTTATGTCTTTATTTCCTATTTAGCACATCAACCGAAACTGGTATCCATTGTCATTAGTGGGAGGCCACAATCACACATTCTGAGTCATAACTCAACACTTTCCACCTTCAAAGCAGTTTGTGAACAATCTGAGTGACAGTCTTGTGAAGCAAAGTAGCATAATAATTCCAGAGTTAAAATGGCTTAACTGAGGAAAAGAGATTTGAATGCTGTCACACAAGCACAGGCATTTCCAAGGATGTGTCAACCTATCTATTTTGGACAATTTTTCTCGGACTGGGAGGAATTGTATTCTGGAGGTGCCTGTCTCATGCCTATAGAGATCACGGATGGGTAACTCAGGCTGCTTTCAGGCAGCTAGAGTTCAGAGGGATGAACGTAGACCCGAGTGACCATATAACACAGCTAGGATTATGTTATCATTAATAAGATCTGTGTTAGATGCTAGAGGTTGCTTTAAATAAGAATGACTAATGTCAAAACATGGGGAGCATATTGCATGATTTGGAGCAAAGAAGTGCTCAAGAGAAAGGGAGAAGGTCCAAAAGAGGGAGTTTAGTTTTGCACACACATGCACAGAGAATGAATTTATTCTTTTAGTGTGTTAGTCTTAGGGTGGAGAGAAGAAAGCTTCATCCTTTCTTTGGAAAAATAATAAATGCTAAATTGTCATGAAACTTTCCCTTTCATGGGTGTGCTTGAATGACTTCAACTTTCATTCACTGTTCAGGCTTTGAAGATTTGGGATTCTGAATGATTTTGAAACTATCTGGGACAGGTTCAGCGGTGCTAATCTGAACCGAGCAATACGTGTGAAGCGGTGGCCTGCGAGCCACCCCCAGACATTACACAGCATGAAAGTGACTCAGACCTTCAGAAATGTCTTCATTCACCAAAACAGTGGGTATGCAGAACTCTATTTACTGTGTAGCTTAAGTGAAGTGAAAATTCTGGTGACTCTGTTTTTCACTGAAATACTTAGTTTCTTATGTTATTCTACAATCTACATCCTACCTCTTAATATTTGTGTGAGTCCAAACCCCATTGAGTTGTCACCTCTGAAAGCATGAGTGCTTGATCATGCTCCAATTCATAATCAATAGAGTAACCTGCTTGGATATAATGAATCTGTATTAATGTCTAAGGGATTCAACATCATCTGGATGAAACTCATCAGTGTTTGTCCTAGGGAAGAATTGGGAAGAATATTTATAATTGCTACCAAAAGAATATAATTCTTTTTTGGATAGACAGTAGAATTCTTTCCATTTCTATGTGTGAGAAAATGTGTTGTGTGTGTGATTTAATAACTGTGGCAACACAGAGAGAGGAGACAAAGAAAGAAATACCTAAACCAGTTTTCTATTAAAAAGTGCAAGTAAGTTGATTTGAAAGTATTTGCAAATCCAGGTCAACTGTAGGGAATTCTTCTAACCAGATGGAAAGCAAGGATTATTTTTTTCCTCACCAGTATGGTTGGTTTTGTCTTTCCCATAATGAATACTGGTTTTTTTTCAGACAACATTCAAAAGCAACATCCACAACAACAGAAATAAGAAGATTGTATCTGATTTACAAACAGTGAGTAAGGTACTTTGATCTGCAATGTTCAGATCCAAATTGTTTTACACTGGTTTTAAATCACAGAATCATAGAATAACAGGTTGGAAGGGACCTCAAGGATCATCTGGTCCAACCTTTTTTGGCAAAAGCACGGTCTAGACAAGATGGCCCAGCACCCTGTCCAGCTGAATCTTACAAGTGTCCAATGTCGGGGAATCCACCACTTCCCTGGGGAGATTATTCCAACGGCTGACTGTTCTCATTGTGAAAAATTTTCCTCTTATGTCAGATCAGAATGTCCCCAGGAGTAACTTGTACCCATAAAGAAAGGATTTAACCTAAAGCCTTCCACATTGTAAGAAGATGCCATAACGATCATACCATATAATCTGCTGTCACAGTTCCTGTCCTGTATAACCTGCCACCCTTTGACTAAAACCTACACTTCTGAGGTCAGTTTGGCACCTTTTTTTCCCCTTCTTCTGGCTTAGTTATACTTAAAGATTATGTAGAAAATGGAACAGTCTTATCACAAGCACATAAAAAACCTCACCCATACCTTCACAGGCTCTCTGAAAATCTGTGGTCCAGATTCATGTCCTGAATCAGCAGAACTTGAACTCCAATCCTTCACACTGCAAGTCAACGAGGTGCCCGACTTTGGAGAACTAAGTCCTCATTGATGTCCTGTGTGAAGCTTTTTCATACAGCCATTACTGTGTTAAAAATATACTAGGTACATCCAGGCACATAAGGTTTCATCACTGTGAGGGAATGCAAAACTATTCAGAATAGAATAGAATATTTGATTAGTTTTTTTCATAGTTTATCTGAGCAGTAATGGCCATGGTGGAAGTATCATGTGGTTTAATAAAGAATCTGCAGCTGGGCAGCAGGGAGAAAAGGGTTGGCATGCAAGGACACAGTGAGAAGGGGAAAAGGTTTGTTCTTGAACTGGTTTATTTTATCTTTGTTGCCCAGCAGAGCTGGATTTTCTTACTTGGTTCTACTTTGTAGGTGCAAGTTTAGAAGTTGAAAAGTTTCATTGGAGTATTCATGTAAAGGAGATGCAGGAGCAGGTCTACCTCTGGTGAAATAAGGGTTTTCTCAGAGGATTGGTTTCTGCTTACAGGGATAGAGCAGTAACACTACAGTACCTTACCTTACCTTACAACTCAGCCTGGCAAATAAATCTGATCAGAAATGTTTGACCTCAAAGACATATTTATATGTTTTATCCTGATCTTTTCACTCATCGTAAGCCTTCAGCCTCCAGTGTGAGTTTTATAACATTCCCATTATTCAGTAGTTACTGAATTTCATATATAACCTAGGATGGCTTCTTTGGAGTTATAGCTGTTCTTTGATTAATGTTAACTGTAGCTAAACTTTTGGGAAAAAAAAAAGAGAAAAGATAATATATCATAGGATCAAGGACATGTGACTGTGCAAACCCACCAGGGCTCTGAGAAAACTTTTGTTGATGTTGATGTTTTATAAGGAAACCTGCTGCCATTATCCTAAATCAGATCCACTCCCTTGCAGCGTTGCAAGCTGGGCATCTGAAACTTGTTAACAACAGCTGTTGCTGTTTTCCTTTTTATTTTTATAAGAAGTGGAATCTTTAGGTCATAACCTGTTGTTTTTAGCAATCATTTCAGAAAGTTTTATATTTTAATGTATAGGTAGGTCTGGACTGAAGCTTAAATTTGGAAGAGAAACCGTTCCTGCTGGTATTGTATGTAGCTCATTGGGAGTGATGCCTGACCCTACAGCATCATAAGGACCAATGTTTTTGCAAAGAACGGCAGACACATGCTGTGCTTGACTGCAGAAACCCACCTCCAATGCCAACTGTACTTGTCTCCAAAAGCTAAACTCAAATGACTCATCAGACATACTAGATGAAGTAAAGAAAGTTTTGAATCTGTATTGCAGTTGCAGAAATCATTATTAAAAATGTATCCTGCTCACTTATTTACAATCTTAGCTTGTGTGTATGCACATATTTTTGCAGTAGGGCATCTTACTATGAGAATTCAGAAGTAATCCTGAGGAGCTGAGGCTTTACTCGATTTAGATGAGGGAATTAATTAGCCCCAAGGGAAGGGATCTTGTTTCTCTGTCTGACATACCAGATCTATCTCCTATCAGGAGGAGGAACATGAACTTAGATGGCCCTCAGACCTGAGCCAGTCCTGCAAAATTATGTTCTTCTTAAGGTCATGTTTCTATCCTCTCCAGGATATTGTGAATTCTGCATTTCAACAGATTTCAATGACCACCTACAATTTACCTAAGTCACCCAAGAGACAAACAAAGCACTGAATGTTTGTCTCCTACCTTGTGAAGAGGAGCCATAATGCTATTGTTTCTTTGCTTTAAATGAGGAAAATTTTGTTGGATACATCTAGCAAGGGACTAGGAGCCAAGTACAGAAGCCCCCAAGCAAGTGACAATCCAAACTGGTAAATCCAGTATGGGGACTTTGGGGTCCAGAATCTGTATAGTAGGCTAATAAGGTGCATTGTAGAGAAAAATAAGTTTCACCTCTCTATGAGACTTACTGTCTCAGTCACAGGGGCAGATATGGCAGAACTCTGCAAAGACCTGACCTGGCTCGGTAGTGCTTTCCCTACTCCAGTTCTGAGACAAGCTCAGGAAGAAAAAGAAGGCATCTTTGCAACATGCTGTTGAGGAGAGGCTGATTTTACAGAGCTAAAGATATTTTCCACTTCTTCCCCTGACTGTCTTTTTTTCAGAATTCTATTTTTTATTAGTATTAAGAAGACCAAACCAAACTAT
Organism: Haliaeetus albicilla; assembly: GCF_947461875.1. Taxonomy (NCBI): domain Eukaryota; kingdom Metazoa; phylum Chordata; class Aves; order Accipitriformes; family Accipitridae; genus Haliaeetus; species Haliaeetus albicilla. The sequence continues at coordinate 5,677,298 of NC_091496.1, forward strand.
TTAATTAAATACCAGCTCCATGAGATCCTGCTGTGCTTTCTGGCCATGAAGAATCAGAGTTTTCCACCTTGAACCCTAATTCAAAGCCTCCCATCAACTTCCTTCTAATTCTCTAGGGGAGCTCAATAAGGCAGAATGGCTCTGAAGCAGACAGACAAAAACCTTTCCAGTCACTGTTCAGATTAAACCTTTTCAAATCAGAAGCCAGAAGCTGATAAAAGGTTTATTTTTTGCTTATTGACATTTTCATAGAAATATGTTCCTCACCAAATTTTACTTGCTCTGTATTTTCTCCTTAGTTGTTTCAACAGATTTCAAAGGTCTCAGGCAAGATGAGAGTCACTTCTTCCTTAGGTGTTTTGCAGAAGAGGCCAATCTCATGAGACAGTCTTAAAATAGCTGACGTTTGAAAGTCTGCCTTAATCAGTTATTACCCCAGTGGCTGATGATGCCAATAGGTAAACAAGGCACAAAACTATGTGATTCTGGGACCACTATTTGATAGCACAGAAGAATAGAGTCATAGAATCATTTAGGTTGGAAAAGACCTTTAAAATCATCGAGTCCAACCATAAACCTAGCACTGTCAAGTCCACCACTAAACCATGTCCCTAAGCACCACATCTACAAGTCTTCTAAGTACCTCCAGGGATGGTGACTCCACCACTTCCCTGGGCAGCCTGTTCCAATGCTTGATTACCCTTTCAGTGAAGAAATGTTTCCTAATATCCAATTTAAACCTTCCCTGGCACAACTTGAGACCGTTTCCTCTTGTCCTATCACTTTTTACTTGGGAGAAGAGACCGACCTCCACCTCGCTACAACCTCCTTTTGCTGTTGAGAGCGATCAGGTCTCCCCTCAGCCTCCTTTTTTCCAGGCTAAACAACCCCAGTTCCCTCAGCTGCTCCTCATAAGACTTGTGCTCTGGACCCTTCACCAGCTTCGTTGCCCTTCTCTGGACACGCTCCAGCACCTCAAGGTCTTTCTTGTCGTGAGGGGCCCAAAACTGAACACAGCACTCGAGGTGTAGTCTCACAAGAGTGGGTTGAACCTTGGGCTTTATTCCTTCTGGAGATAAACAAGGGGATAAAATTCTCTACTCATAGACTTATCTTCAAAGGCTCCTACACATCACCCAAATAGAACCGAGTATTGGCATGTGAGACCTCCTCACCTCTGCAACAGCCCCGAGTGCAAGAACAGATTAATCACAAGGTTTTATCTTGAAAGGTCCACATTGGCGCTTCCTTCTTTTTTAACTCTCTGACAAATTTTAATCAGATTTTAACTTAGAATTCTTTTCTTACTTATTTTCAAATCAGAATTCAATTTTTTAATTTGTGTTGCGTTAAACATAAAATATGGTTTTGGTAATTAGGAGGGTGTCTAAACAGGTTTGGATGAAGATTTTTATTAAAAAATTTGGAATGTTGAAATAAGATATGAAAATACCACCAACCATAAAACCAAACAGAAAGTGGGAAACTAATCTTTCCAAAATTTTGTAGATTAGAAACACATAACAATTAAATATTTCTGTTCTCAAAGCCATCTCTTTATTTTCCAATAATTTTCCATAAAATGATATTGGGTCATGGAAATAACTGCAACAGAGTACCATGACTTTGTCTCAATGAGACCTTGGAAGGACCTGCAGTTTGCTTATGTAGCGGCTGGAGGAAGGAGAGCTTACTGCTACATAAATGCTTCTGCTATTTCTTAACAATCCTAAAGTAAAATAGTCCTTCTACTACTGTTTCCTCCTTCCTATCAAGTCATTCCTTCAGGACCCTTCTTCATGACTCTAGTACTCTCACATTCTGCCTAGAAACAACCCTCCAGACCATTTAAATACAGATTCTTTGCCTTTTTTTAAGTTGTTTGGAAAAGATCAGGTTAAAATCTATACAGATATGTTCGCAATTTGAAACGAATGTATATTACACAGCTCTGTCTCTGCATAGTTTCTCTGAAGGTTTTTCTCTGCATGTGATGCTCAGACACTGACTTTTAGAAGAAAGCGAATAATACGTATTGGCAAAGGGAACTTTGTCTTTTTCATTTGAGCAACAGCAAAATTCATGCAGCACTTGACATGAAATAAATGGATAAGTTGTTCCAGCACAACATCATCACCGTGATCAGTATTTGTTTTGACTGAGGATTTCAGGTTTGGGTTCAGAGCAACACCTCTAATCATTATCATTTTGAGAGCTGAAAAAGAACTCCTTACATGCCATTTCTGTCCCTTCAGAGGTGCATTAAGCTATTATTTATTTATTTATGACACTGAAAGATTACCAACAAAGTCAGGTAATGGAGAAGGGTTTTATTTAGTTAGGCAAAATGCAAAGGAGTTGCTTTTCCTACATGATTTAAAACCCCAAATCTGTAAACAAAGGTCACTATCAAGTTGCTTAGTAATGATTCTATTATTTATCAAAAATTGTAGTTACTGGATTTCAGAAATATTCAGACCCCATATCATGTTTATAGATTAATATCTGTAGATTAAGCTATAGATTAATAATTTACAGATTAAGCCAACTGCAGTGAAAGTGATGGACATGGACATTTCAGTGAAGTTCGTTTACCTGAGGTTGTCCATGTCTCAGGTCAAAACCCTGCTGGCTTCTTTACATAAACACATGAAATTGGTAATTATATACTTGCTTCTTCATGACATAATGATGACATACCCTGTGTTTGTCACATAGCAGGCCATCATAAAGACATTTACTAAGGACCAAAGTATGTCTGATACATTTAAAACTGAAAAAAACCCAAACCAACCAAACAAAAAAAATCTGAAAGTTTATCCACGTATTTAAAATCATCAGTTAAAAGAAAGCAGTCTTAGAAAATGCCATCTTTATCAAATATATACTTTACAATATAGTACACAAAGACGAAATATTTACAACTCCACCATGAAATTTTCAATATTTTTCAAGAGTCCTTTCCTGTGTGCTACTCAGTGAAACCGAGCTGAAGGGAATTAACAGTTTAGAGATGTGTTAATTCATCTGGGCTTTCCCTCACTGTTACTGCTGCATAGGGAGGAACAAACCCAGTTGCCCACTACGATGACTTTGGCTTCTGCATCTATACAAATGTTTGTAGTTGCACGAGAAGGTAGAGTTTAGGAAGCCTGAAACTTCTCTTTGTTTTTTATCACACCAATAAATACAACTCATGAGAGGAAAGAGGCAGAAATTGAGCTGGTGTGATTAACTCCTTGCATGTTAGCAGTTGGGTTTAGAACCTGAGACATGCAAGAGCAAAGGAGCAAGTTTTTACCTCTTCTTCAGAGAACACTGAAGGTTTGGTCCTGGAGGGTGCTGACTAATCTAACAATGACCCAGCAAAGCACTTATATGTGTGTTTTAAGTCAATATAGGATCAGAACTAGACTGCTCAACATCTTGTGGGATCAAATCCTAAGTCTTGGGACTAGAAGACATAAAAAACTTAGGTTGCCCATTCGTTAGAGGAAACCAAATCACACACTCTCCAAGGAATTATTTCACTGTACAGCTAACATGAATGATTGTCATCAGGGCTTGAACGGCAGAATTACCACCACAGTGAATTATATAGTTTTGTGATTTCTGCACTCATATTAATTCATCTTGGGCACATCCTGGCAGTCCCGGTCTGAGACATTTTCATCTTGAGGATCACAAAAGACTTGATTTGTCCTTTGCAAGGAACTGTAGAAACAACATCGATGAGTTGTCATTACTCACGTGATAGGATACCCCTTCACTACACAGAAACCAGTTCATATTACCAAGAACATAACACTAGCGACTCCAAATGTATGTTAGCCCTGGTTGGGTTTTTTTGTTTGTTTTATTCTTTCTTTCTGTGGACAGTTGCCTAGGTAACAGGCCAAGCTAACTGCAGCAAAAGTGATGGACATGGACATTTCAGTGAAGTTCGTTTATCTGAGGTTGCCTATGTCTCAGGTCAAAACCCCGCTGGCTTCTTTACAGAAGGAAGCTATCAGACTCAGGTGTGTTCCCTCTAAGTTATTGAAAAGTGAGGCCACCATTTCAGAGGTCTTTGCATGGCATCTAAATAAATTGCACATATGGTTGTATCAACATTTTACACTATTGTGAGTCAAATCACTTTAATGTAAGATTAGCTCCTGATTCTTAGTATACTAAACCTTTAATAGACTTACAATTTTGAAATTGAAAAGATCAAAGCAATCATAAGCAGTGTGTATAATACATAGTTTGGAAGGACTGGAATCCTTCTAGTATATATTTTTCTTTATTTGTTAATCTTCAGGGAAGGAGCAACATTCTGTATTAACAGAGGGAAACAGGATTTAGCTACACAATACGGCATTCATAAGTCAGTTCCAGCCTATTCCCTCCCCTTTCTTTTCAGACACTCATAAATTTCTCAAAATAAATTTGAGGGGCTGGAACTATCCATGCTTGGATTCAACTGAAAGGTAAATGTTTGGGTTTTCATTTTTTTTGTTTTTAAGTTAAGATGATTGAGTGTGAATTATTGAAGAGTGAACCCAACACATTTTTTCTTGTATGTTTCAATTAAAAATGTAATTAGGACAAATAAAAAGTGATTAACAATCAAAACTTGAAACACAGAGCTGTGAACATGCCTAGGTGCATTTATGTTAGGGAGTAGTCCTATTCCTTTTGAAGGCTTCGAGTGGCTGCAGTTGTATACAGAAAGTTGAGTGTGTGCACAGCTGTCTTAAAATTGGGGACCATTCTTAGCTTTTCATGTAGTAACCTCATTATTAAGCAAAATGTGTAGGAAAATGCTTAAGAAATATGAAAAACATAGGTATTTTTCCTAGACAGTTTTATTAAAATGTATGCAAAGGAATTTTTGTTTCCTTTTTTTTTCTTTTTCTTACAGTGGTTCTTTTATTAACTTAATCTCAGTTTAATCTATATATTGCCAAATTTAAGCAGCTGGAAGACTGGAAACACTGAAACAATTTTCCTAGAGTCTCAATGAGATCTACAAAAGAAATCAAGTTTGAAAGAAACCAGAAAACTAGGTCTAAAGTCATATATGCCTGAACTCTGCATTTGCATCCAATTTAGGAGAAACTTAACAACTGCATCCTAAACATTTCAATATTTGCCATAGTCTGAGATAGCTTAACATGACAGCAATTTGAATAGGAAGCATGACAGGAATTTGTAAAAGGTGTTACTGTTCATATTATTCTTGTTGTTGTATTAACTGACAAACAATAACGAGTGGTAAAAAAGAGAAACTGAATTTTGACATGTAGTTAATTCTGAAAATTCAACCTGAAATGCTAGAATTTCTAGCTTCTCAGTGTTTGATATTTCTTTTTTTTTTTCTTTTTTTTTTTTTTAGGATAGATACAGAATTACAAATAAGCTCTTTTATGTCTAGTAAATCAGTATGAAACTACTGCCTTCTATGAATTTGTGCAAAACCAGGAGAGGAATATATCTATTTTGCACTGGAGGCAGATAGGCTGATCAAAATTCTTAACATCAGCAATTTTCAGAAGCCACAGGTCCGATAACAGCAGCTCATTGCAATGCATTCTTTTGGTGTTTGATAAATATGAAAGAAATCCTTGTGTACCTTAAAGCATGTCAATGTTTATGATTTACAGAATATCAGATTTCAATCTTAAGTCCCATATTTGAATGCCACAAGTTATATTCATACAATTTACCCATTTTTATCAGTTTTGACCAGTGAATTAGCATACTGGCAGAGTCCAAAGTTCTATCCCCCTTTTTTAAAAAAAATATAGCCAAATGAGTTTCAGGATCCAGCCTACAAATTCTGATTGATTTGGCACAATGACAGATTCTGATTATTTTATTTTTTTTTCCCTCCATGTCACAGAATCTGTTTTTCATGACTTGTCAAGCAGTCTCTGATTAATTGGCCTGGTGGTACATGGGGCAGAATCCAGTCTTTTTCTTTTACATTTCCCAGAATGTCTTTGACAATTCACTGTGCACACTCCAGTACCCTGGCACTGCTCTCTGGCAAAGCCCAGTGTGCTGCTCCTCAACCATGGCTAGTGACTTGTGCTCAGCTCAATTCTGCCATGAACATTTCTAACCAATATGTAAACCCCTCGCTTATTAAGGTCTCTGCAAAATGTTTTGCTGTTAACCATTTTGATGTTGCCTTGTTTGCCTAACAGAAGATGCACCCTGGAAATGAAAAGGCAACCCAGTAGATTATCAGTATTTAACACAAGGCTACCACATACTGCTGCACTTGCGGTCAACAGTGATGAAGGTAGCAATTTTGACAGAAAAGCTAGCGTTATTGAAAAGAAATTACCACGTGACTGTGTGCATGACTTCAAAGAACAGAGAATTCAGAGATGGAAAAGACCTATTTTATCAGTTTATCTCTTTTTTTTTTTCTTTTTTTTTTTCCCCCGAATGCATTACAGTCATTAGACAGGAAAAATAGAGGATTGCAAACTTGATGGTACCCTAGATTTCAGTCAACCGTATAAAACTGTAGTTTACAGAGTCTCTATTTGTCAGCATGTGTACATGCAATGAAAACAGAATTGTCCTTCCTCCACCCCCACCTGATTATTTGAGGCTCTTCCTGACTCTTTAAATTAGTGAATTAGTCAGTGAAGTTGACATGTCCAGTAAGAATCTACCAGATTCTTTAACTGCTCATCTTAATAAGCAATGGGAAAAGTATCTTAGAGCCTTTCAAAATGGAAGAACTTTTAAAATGGGGCCTTTGTACATATGTTGTTAACCCAACATGGGTGCATGTCCCAACCCTGGCAGAATCGAGAAAATTTCTCCCTGAAGTATCCACGGTCTGTTATCAGTTATGGATTAGCTTCTGCATACGTCCAGGAAAATCAAACCTTTAAGGCCTGCACAGAATTATATGACTTCTCCTTAACAATATTGCTATTTCCCATTTCTTTTCTCTTCAGCTGAAAAGTACCATCCACACACAGTGCCTCCCAGAATTTAGCCCATGTTTGTTGAAAAAAAACAAAATATTGCAAGACCTTCATCTTATATCAGTTTTGCTAAAATTAACCCAAAGGTGTATGGAGTGTCCTAATCCTGAGGTGACAAAACCACAGAGGTTTACGGTGATGCCTGCACCCAGACTTTTGGTTTTCATGAGCCTGTTGCTGTACTAAACTGTATTCTCACGTAGGCATTCAGAACAGATACATTTTGCAGATGGTTGTGGGTTCGTTCGAGGATGTGGCCAGCTGATGATCTATTTCTGGGTCACCCACCACTGTATAACATTTACTATTTCACATCAAACTCCTCAGCTGTTCTTCATTAGGCCAGGATAAACAGTAGTGGCCACTCTTGTTAAATTTATCAGTTTTCCAGTTGGATTTCAGCTACTGTTGAACAACACTGGCCTGTTTGAGAGGTATGAAGACAAATCTTCAGGGCTACTTGACCTCCAGAGTATGATACCACTTCTTCCTTCTTGTCTTGATATTTTGTCACTGAGGCTGAAAACAGTCCAGAAATTAATATTCCCACACTTCACACATGAATTAACCCAATTCTAATTTATGCCAGAATGTAGTAATTAAAAAAAATTTTTGAGTCAACGTACATCAAAAAAGGACTAGAAAAAAAAAATTGTCCCCAGGATTTGACTTATGGTCTGCTGTCGGGGATCACCAAACCCTGAGAGTTTCAGGGAATCACTGCTATTAATAGAGGTGGTATTTGAAGGCTATATTCGGATCTTCATTGACCTAGATCACTCTTGCAATAGCATTTTCTAGTGAAAGCAAAAGGTTTGATATTAATGTACTTATTTTATTTTACATTTGTTTTTAGCTCAGGCCGCCTTAGAAGTTTCCTGTTCTTTGAACCGTGGGTTATATTCGTGCTATCTCAAGAAAACTTGACACAGAGTACTACAGAAAGTAGGTTGCAGACCATTGCTGGCGTTAGCCAGCACAGTCCAGTGTAAGAAAAGCTATTTTAAATATAGTCAAGCAAATGGCATAACCCATAAATCCATCCTACTACCCAAAAAGGAATAGAAGATTAGATGAGTGAGCCTTTGAAGTGAAAGGTGAGCAAACCTACAGTACTGCTGTATGATCTTAAACCCATTTCCCTTTCCTGCCATGAAAGAGCTCTCTGAAGTTCATCTGCTTCATTTCCCCAGTCTTTGCTCACCACACAACAACTATTTCTCTGTTTTGCCCTTCAGAAACAAACATATTTCCTCATTAAAAAAGGGTGGGAGGAGGAAGGATTTTTCTACCAAAATTCATTTTGGTCCCTGAATTTTACGGTCAAGGGGTGGTTCACATGCTCTTGAGTGCGGGTTCTTCCACAGGACTGATGTCACCCCCCAAGGTGATTCAGGCCTCCCACCATGTGAGTCAGTCTCCGTAAGAGCTTCTCTTTCCCCGTTGACTACAGGGGGAGCCATCAGCAACCAGGATCCTGATCAAGGTGACTCAGTGACTGCCGAAACCCCAAGCGAGCTGAATTGCAGCCTGAGGGTTACTAAGTAGATTATGAACACGATGCTGCTTTTTAGGATTCAGCGTTGCATTTTCTCGCTCAACCAGGCTAAACCGGGGCTGAACACAGTGTTCATTTTTCTGATATCCAGGGACATTACTCATGTCCCTAGACATGAAATATGAAAAAAAAAAAAAGGTGGCAAAGACTTCAAACTCCCCCCTTCCCAAACAAGTTAAAGCCTCAATCCTGTGCTGGCAGGATCTCTTTTGAAATGCAATTTTCCAAATGAGATTTTGATAAATGATGATTCTACCATGCAAGGCAATAATAGTCCACATCATTGTTTTAAAATTCTTTAATAGTCTCCTTGCTCTAGTGCTGCAATATACAGCATTTCAGGGAAATATACTGTCTTCTTTAAAGCAGAAGGGCTTGACAGTTATTTTGAGAATGGATATCATAATATGAATTGTATAAGCATGTACAGAAGCATTTAAACCTAGCAGGATCTGAGTATAACTTTGCAAAGTTAAATTACTGTAATGTCAGAAGGATAAGAAATGTGTTCAGTGTTATGAAATGAACAGATATCCTTGTGCCGTATTCGGTCCTTATCATTTAATGGCATATAACAATGTTTTGCTGTTAGACAAGCAATCAAATTTTTTTTATGTAAATAACCTTGTCTTAAATCTATTCCACTCTGATCACTGCGTAGCTGTAAAAAAAACCACAGCGCAGCATCATTTTCAAATGGTTTTCAGTCTAGTGGGATAGGTGTCAGTTGTGGGTGTCTTTCAGAAGCTGGAGGTTTTAATCTAAGCAAAGGAGATCAATGCACAGCACGGGAAGGAAAAGACACTGCAAGAGTCTTTGAGAAGTTTTAGGCTTCTCTTCCCCTCCCAGCCCTTTCACTCCCCTGTGATATTAAACACAAACTGTTGCCCTTGGCAGTGCTGTTTGTAAGTTACAGAGGGATTCTCCACATCGAGGGAAGAATTAAAGCAGAACTAAGTAGCAGAGTTGTTTGAGGGCTTCCTCCAAAGCTCCCTGAAACCCATGTAGAGGCTCCTGTTTTGGTTTTTTTTTTTTCAGCAAGCCCTAGATCTGTCCTCTACACCCCCACCGAGCAGTCTTCATATTCCTTCTTTCCTTCTGCTGTTTTAATCTTTTGCTCATTCTAGCCATTCTTCTTCGCTTCTGTGGTCAAGACGGTTGGGTTAAAGGGCTATAGAAATCACGTGTTCTGAGACTATGTCTGTACCACAGAAACTGGAGGTTTTGCTCTATCCCAAACCAGAACAGTTCTTTGACAGAAGAAAGTATCACTCTACTACAGTGCTTAGTAAGAGAAGCTCAAGTCTAGTTTGATATGCCACTACAACAGATGACTGTGTTGGCATGTGAGACCACATTTCGATCCCTGGTATCTCCCAGGCACAGTGATTTGGTTTTATTGTGATAATACTGAGAAGCTCTCTAGAAACCAACACCTCACACTGAAAAAGTATAGAAAGGTTCAGAGAGACAGCAGCTCAAATTGACAAGGCAGATGAAGGATGGGAGAGGAAATAGAGGCAGAAGGAGATGAAATAACCACCCTACGAGGTAGGTCCACAGAAGATGTGGAACTGGAATTCAGATCTCTCAGTTGCCACCATGTTCATGCAACACCCCCCAGCTGCAAGCTGAGTCCTCCACTGCTAAATGCAAGGTTGGTACAGAAAGCACAAAATACTAAATGATGTTGTGTGTGTTGCTTGGACTGTAAAGTTGACCATGGACCATGACAGCCAGGGCTGGACTGATGATGTTGATTCTACTGCTCTGCCTGACCATTGTCAAATCTACCGCTGTGTTACAACAGGGGCTGAGGACCAGCCTTCGTGTCAGCTCTGTTTGAGCATCCGTACTCCCAAAACCCGGCAGCCATAGCAAGTCATTCAGACAAACCCCAAGATCCCATAAGGTATCAGTTTTGCTAATAAAGCATCATCTTCGGTTTTCTTACAAGAAACTGTTGAAAATAAGGTGTTTTCTGTGGAAGGCTTTCATGACAATCCCCAAAGGAGGTTGACTGAATGGATCAATTTTCTTTAAAATGAAAGTAACCCCTCTCCAAATGTCAATGATTGTTTGCTTGACTTTATGCTCCCTAATTATAATTTTACAGTTTTGAATCCTTTGAAGCTCCATTTTTTCCCCTCTCTCGTGCTAAGGTGGGAAACATTTTGACAGACTGCTAGTTTTCTAAGAACAAGTGTCCTTTCTGTTTTTTTGATTTGTTTTATTTTGTTTCAAGATTGGTTATAAAATGATTCATAACTATACTAACACCCACAGACAGTATCTCTAAAAATGATTTAAACAAAATGTATTGCATTTTGCACCTTTTTTTCCATTGTTCTTAAGAACTGCATTTGTTCTCATTAAGTCTTAACAAAGATCAGATTGAGCTGGAACTTGGGTAAGAGAGGTGATAAGTTTGCAGATAATAATGCATCTCATCAGTCATGAATTGCACAAATTAATCTTCAGATAGGGGCATGGCATACAAGAATTTACATGCTAGCACTTTAATTGTCAGAAGCTAGTTTCTATTAGGCAGATGGACTGTGAATGGGTAACAGCATTTCCCATTAGTGGAGGGAAAAAGAAAAATTAAGGTAAGTTCAAAAACATTAAAGAAAACGCTTTAATAATATTGTTTAAACTAGCTTGTAATGAGGAGAAAGAGCAAGACCTTAAGCGAATTAAGACTAAGTCTGTTTTGTTTAAGAACTGCTTTCTTTCTGCTTAGAACAAAAGATGTACATGGAAAAAAGGTAGTGAAGAAAAGAAGTATTATACAGGAAAAAGTGTAGAGAAAAGGAAAGATCTATTTAAAGGAATACTTTGAAAAGGGCAAAAAGAAATTCTGTGAAAAACAGTGCCGATTATTTGTTTTGGATGAAATTTGAATATTTCATTTTTTTCCGACCAATGCCGGTAAAAAGTGGGTTTTTCCTTCCTGTAATAAAGTGGACCAGAAGGGCCTTTGCACTGTGCGTGGTTTGATTTGCATAGGGAAAGAACGTGGTTGCCAGATGCAGGCCACAAATCGGTCGCTGTTTTTATGCTGTACTTAGTTATTTTAGCGTTTCGGATCATGAATTGATCACCGTGTGGGTTCAGAAAAGTCCATGTCCACACCCTGGCATGCTCTGGCAGAATGCAATCCTACCTTCATGAGATACCGACCCTTTGGGTTGGGCTGGAAAGGGGAGAAATTGCGGCTCAGCCCAGCGATGCTGAGTCTCATGCTCTGGTGTATGCAGCTGTTAAATAAACAGGACAGCCACTGGGGCTATTAAAGATTCACCACAGGCTCAAATTTCTGAGAATAAAAGGATTTGGGCCACATCCTCACTTGGGATAAACTAGCTTCCAAGAGTAGGTATCGGAGAACAGCACCAGTTTACACCAAGTCAGAGATTATATTATACATACAAGCTTTCTTTGTCATTAAGGGCTTGTCCAGTTGCTAGACAAAGCTCTGCAGGTCATTACGGTGATAGTACTTCATACTACTGTGCTTTTCAGTTTTCATCGGAAAGCATTTTTAGAGTATTTATTACACTTGAAAAAAAAAAAAACATTAGTTACGAAGCAGCAACCCGGAGGCAGCTCAGAATTATTACAACCTGTTGTTTTGCAGGTGAACAAAGGAAAAAGAATACATTTTGCCTAAGGTTACTGTGATTCAGAAAAAAATGAGGATTAAAATCAAGGTGATATGACTACTAATCTTAGGCTTTAATAACTAAACTACAGCAGGTCCCACCTGTGCTCAGGGTTCTCGGTTGTCATTTAGACAAGTAATTGAATAAAAGCTAAAGCTAAGAATCAATCTTCATTCTTGTTACATTTAGGGGGTTTCTTATCAGGGATCTAAATGTGACATAAAACCCTAATGAATCTTGTCAGTGCTAGGATATACTCTAGGTGCTGTTTCCTGACCAGGGCTGAAAACTGGCCTTGATCCGTCAAAATAACAGAACAAATGCATAAACATTCAAATCTTGTTATTTAAAGAGATGACAATTTGTTTATACACATTTACTGTTGTATGTATTTGTGTTTGCAGCAACAGAGGTTTAGGGCTTCAGAAATAATTTGTCCCTTTCTTGCAATACTGTCCAGACACTCGGGTAGTTCTGTTGTCATGCTTTGTTTAAAAATCATTTATATATACTTACAGAGAGTATTGCGACATTTTAACTTAGCACATGAAAGCACTGGCTTTTGGGATACTATCCTATGTTTTTATCTATGATTTTTCTGATCAGTTTGTCTTTCCTTACTATCTGTGTAAATATATGACAAGCTCTCCATTTTTGTTTTAATTTCCTCTAAAAAAACCCCATGGCTAATCTGTAATTTGTCTGCTTGTTTTTAATGTATTTTCTACAGCTCCTTTTCCTACAGTTCTTTGGTTTTTGTTTTTGGTTTTTTTTTATTTTTGATGTTTTGGTGTGGGTTTTTTTAAGTAACACACACTGATAACATTCCCATTCCTAATGCCTAATAACATTTAATGTCCTAATTACAAATGGTCCTGTATACCTTGGACTGATGAGATATTTTGCCTGAGAAATATTTTCACATTACACCACAGAAAATATTTTCACACAAAATATACTGAATAATAACTCATTTATGAAAGTTTTCATAAGTGATAAGGAACAACAGAAAGTGTTTTCTTAAATTCAGTGAAACTGTAAAGCTTTTTGTATGTTTTCCTCTTCCCACTGGAAATGTTATGTTTGAACAATTTTTTGAGCAATATTTGGAGTTGTTTTGAGAAAGGAAAAAATTGCAACATTGAATAATCTTTATATGTAAGGATTGGATTACATTTTCAATCACTATTTAAAAATATGTAATTGTAATAGAGGCTCTAAGGAGAAGTAGATACACGAACGGTTACTTTCTCTTTTGGTTCCTTTGCCTGTTATCTCGTAAAACTTCACAGCCTTTAAGAACTGCATATGTCGGTATGAAGAAAGGAAGAGAAAGAAAAAGTTCTGATCTTCCTGATTTATCACTAGCTCTAAAGCATCACTCTTCAGGAAAAAAAAAAAGCAGAATACTCTTTCTTTTCATTTCTATTTTCCCCTATCTCCCTGCAATTCTTCTGGGCCCCCACTATGTAACATTACTTAGTTTTAGGGAGTATTTGAAAGCTCACAGGTGCATCTTCTATGGGCACCTACTTCCAAATTATTCTTCCAGTATAGACTATGAAGATAAATGAACTCTTCTACATTTAGTCAATCTTGTTTTTCAAAAGTGAACTTGTAAACGAAGTCAGATGAACCAAGTCTTAAAAACACCCGTTTCCCTTTGCTGGTTGTAAAGAGCATCCAGGGTGAGCAGCGCGGTGTACGTATGCACACACGGTTGTCCCTCCCCCAACAGCTTCTTCCTCTCTAGGGTAGAGATAACGCTTATCAACTGGAAAGCCGCTTCCCTGCACCACCACACTTCGTGTCAATGGGAGTTTCTCATGTGTGGCGACGTCATAAGTTGTGGCAAGATCTTTCTTTATGTCGTGACAGGTTATTAGGGTGGAGGCTGATTTGAAGTCTGTTTTTTCAAGTGACTTCAGTGAGATTGAGATCAAATGCCAAACTCCTTCTTCTCCATTTTTCTGCTGAACATCGAAAATCAGTCCCTTTAACACACACGAAATGCATAAGTGGCAGCGTATGCATGGCTGGAAGAGATACTATATGCTAATTAGTAGCATTAATTTGACTCACAAAATGAGGCTATAAATCTGTGAATATACTTCCTCAAGATCATAAGGTAGAGAGTTAAACTGGATTTCCTAACATACATGTTTGAGATAATTATGGTTTAGGTCTCGCTTTGCATTTTTGGAGAAAGGAACAGCAGAAACATGCATTGCTGAGAAGCAGAAAGCAACCTTCATTCAGTGGTAAATAAGATACACTCTGAGCACTTGAGAACTTACAAGGAATGCAAAGGAGCCTTTTCAGGACCATCCATGGTTTACGTTGGTAGATATTCGGTAACTAAGTGGAAAAATTGTGTTAGCAGTCATCCAAAAACCTGTTGTAGCCAACCTAGAAGTAGAATACATTCTGCAAAACAGAACGGTTACATTCCCATCCTTTGTGTATTTGATTCAAACGCAGCAATGTTATAAACCATAAGCTGATAAATGGAGCTAAAATATCGGTAAAAGAACAGAGTTTTTAACCACGCATAACACAGGAACAAATTGTTAAACTTACTCAATTCTAAAGGCCTTTTCCATAATTTCTGCTAATGCAAAAGACTCCTGAGGCAACAAGACAGCTTACCTGCCAGCTTTGACATTTCTATAACCAAAGCAATATTTCAGAAGCCTTGCGCTATAAATCTGATGTTGATTTGAATTTCCTGAAAGTAATAAATGATCCAATTAGAAAACAAACAAAAAGGTGAGAATAATTACGCTGTTTATTCTTCCATGATGATAAGGTGAGCTTGACAAGACAGAATGCTCTTCCTAAACCCGGAGTCTGTCTATGCTTGCAATTGATCTTAGGAGTTAAAGGTTTTGTTTGCATTTTTAACGCGCCAAGTTAAAATGTATTGCCTTGATAGAGATGTTAAGAAGCAGTTTGCTTACAGTATCTCATACCCTTCATTTTATATTCCTCTCACTTATTGCAGAATTTCAAAGGCATTTGGGGATATATTATCTATGTAGAAGTAAGTCTTACACTGCAATGATTTACAGTGGCACAGCTTTTAAAATCCTTTCTCAACAGCTCTTTTCTGCACATTATCATTCACAAATTGGAATTCTTGCATTGTTAATTAATTACAGAGATTATTTTTTTTTAATGAAAAAACACCATGAAAAGTAAGAAGGCCAGTTTTCCATCTCCCTTTTTGCATTTGTAGGTGCAATCAAAATCAAATGTTGTTCTGTTAAGCACCACAGTTTGCAGTTGTTTGTGTTTTGGATTTTCTCAGGCTTGACTGTGCATAGTTTGCAAGAACCAAAGGAAAGTTTTGTGCAGCGTTTTCTATCCACATTGGTGTGTCCAGTCCAAAGCCAGCTATGCTTCAATAGGTGTGGGTGGACACTGTGATAAAATTAGGATGCAGCCCTCAGAAAGCACTAGACATTACAGGACTCCTCTCTATCTCAGTAATTTCTTACAGATGTATTTGTTATGTAGCTGATCTGTTGGGTTATTTCAGAAGGAAAAAAAACCAACAACCCCCCCCCCAGAGTAACCTCATCTTAGACCCACTAACTGTCCCACTCAGTTTATGAACTGCATATGAGTAGCACTTGGTTGAATCTCCTCAAAATCTAGGTCTAGGGAGCTCTACTGTGGTTTCTATTTCATCCATTTCAGAAGAACTTATCATAATCTTGTCTTGACTTTTCCAGTCTCACGGGTATCAAGACCTCAAAAGCAAGACCCTAGGGAATGTAGTAGGCATTTCAGAGGTCTACTGAAACACCTTGTGCTTATGCCTAGTTGCTGACTGAATGAGCAAACCCAGGAGCTGGTGATTGATAATTGGATTCAGGGCACTTTGCTTTATCTTGTAATTGGGAGCTGTACTGTGCCATTAGAGTTTAAGGTGAAGTCAAATGGAACTTAAGTAGTTCAGTCCTCATTCAACTTAGCAGAGAGTTTGGCTTACAGTAGGGATCTCAAAGGTGCTGGTGGGTTTGATTTGGGGGTCACCAAGTACCACTGTTGACACCAGCCAAAGTCAGAGCGAGGCACCACTGAACTCTTGAACAATCGGCTGAGAAGAGCCATCAGATCTGTATTGCAGGAGATACAGATTATCCTTGTTGTGACTCACAGCGGTTTCCTACGGCATTGTTCAGGAACAAGATAAACCCCACCTAACCATTCTAAACTAAGAGTTAGACATTTACTGTAAACCAGACTTAATAGTTTCCTTGGTAGGAAACGGAAAGGGACATAACTACCCTGGAGTGTCAACTGTTTGCTTGAGGTATCTATTTCAGGACTAGGTGGTACTTACACCTTCTCTCCATCCATGTCTATTCATCCTAGATGACAGCTTCCAGATAGATGCCTAACTATTAGGCAGCTAAGGCCGAGTCAGATGAATCCTCACCTTTGGGGATGATAACAAAAAGCTCAAAAATTGGTTTGTGTGCAAAACAAATAATTAAAAATCTGTTTTTGTTAAAAAACAAGTCAATCATGCTGATTGATTGATTGTCTGTTTGCTGTCCATTCCTCTGCTACAGGTTTTGGTTGTTTGGGGTTTTTTTTAAACTTATTGGTTGATTTAAACAAAATTCAACAAAAGACTGGAAGTTCGGAAGATATTGAATCCTGAGGAATTCTTTAAAAATAGGCAGCTAAGTAATGAGAAAACTCTAATTAATCTGGACTAAGGGAAAGGCCTCAGTATAACTTGGTGCCAGGGAAGTCATGGAAGACACAGGTGTTATTGAACGTCCAACCTGTGGGAAACCTACACTGAACATCTTCAGAAACAAGCTTCAGTAGTTTCAGAGGTCACAGAACTTGCTTAATAGTTTTGGCTTTTGCATGTGTAGTAGAAAACAGAAACATGAACCCATAATATGACTGTATGAGTTTTAATTCAATAATAACAGCAGTGCTAGCATCAATTTAAAAACAAACAAAACAGTAGAAAGGTATTTTAAAAAAAAAAAAAAGATAATCTGTTGTTTTGCACAGAGCCATGGCTATATGTTTCCACTGCGTAGTTTTTGTACTCATTTGCACCAAGCGAGGTGGGAGTAGAACAAGCCTGTGCCGGGATGGAGGACGGTAATGATTTCCACCCACTTTGCTCTCTAACTGTGCGGAGCACAGGGCAGTGGTGAATCAACCCCAGTAACTCCATTCCTGAGCGCTGAGGTTGCTCTAAATGTTTTCAACACCAGGTTTTGTTTTGCTGCGTCTCATAAAAAAGGCCCTGCATTTATTGTTCTCGGAGTTTTACTGTTTTTTCCCCACTGCATTGCTATGAAAATTGTTTCATTCTTATTCTAATATTGTGGGCTTCAAGAATAGATCTCCTTGCCTAACATTCGTCTGAAATATGAAAGAGATGCCCTCTGCAGCAAGCTTAACACTGTTATCATCTGCATAATAAAGATAGGCTGTATGTATAGAATATGCATACACACATATAAATTTATACTGATATACTGTGTGGGCACAAAGATAAACAGAATAAGAATCACAGTAGCAGAATAGAGGAAAAGACCTGTAACTCAGTGACTGACACCAAGAACAGATCTCATCTGTCAAATGACTGAATTGAGAGGCTTTTATGAACATCTCTTCTAGGACAAAGTACTTTATATGTGGAAAATAAATGTATGCAACCTGATAGTGTGTGATTTCCCTAACAATTCCACAGAAAAAGTTGTTTCTTATTCTTTCTTTTTTTTTTTTTTTTTTTCCCCTTGGCAGTTTTCTATCACCTCCTCTCCCAGAACAAAATAAAATAATTGGATTCTTCAAAATACATGTGTTAAATTTTGGATCTCAATATGGGTAAAATTATCTACTTAGTCACAAGTTCAGATGCTCTCAGAACCGCTCTAAACATCTCACAAATAATTAAAAATAGCACAGTTACATCACAGACATTTTTCTTCCAGATCTGTGGGGAATTTGCTTACGTGATTGTTATTGCTTTTTCTTGAGGGATGTAAAGTAAGACAAAAAGGTGTACAAAGCTTAAAATTTATCAGGATTATATCATCAATGTTATTTCCGCAAACACCGGTTGTCAAGAACCTGCTAAAAATAATGTCTACTTATATTCAATTGCAGAACCGATTACAACTGACTTAGTAAAACAAGGCAAAAATTAAGCTTCTTGTGGAAATTGTCTGATGGTTCATCTTGCAATTGGATGTTTTGTCATTGGTGTAGGGCCCTGATTCAGAAAGGCACTCACATATCTCACTTTATTCGTGCAATTGTGCCCCAGCTGAACTCAGTGGAACCACAAACACGCTCAGGTTTCATGAGGGATTAAGAAGTTTGCTGAATCAGCACCTGAGCAGCGAGAAGAAAATGCCCTTAACTGTGGAATCATGTTAATGACTCAATAAAAACTCAAATACTTTCAGCTAAAGACTTTCCCCTAGGAGGAGATATAATATTCTGCACTTTGCAATGCATCTGTTTGCATTAAAGCTCTTTTTCTCTTCATCTGGTGACTTTTTCCCACTTTGTAACAACTTTTGAATTTTGAGCTCTTTTTAAGTACCTTTTATCAAACCCACTGTGGGTTTCTGATCTACCTTTTAGCCAAGTTAAGCTCCAGTAACCAGCAGCATGTAGCTTCTTGTTTGAAAACAAGTCTTTCTGAATGGACATGACTTGGTGCCAGCCTCACTGGACTGGAATGGATGGTGGAGGTTTTCCAAAGCTGAGGTTCAGACATCACCTCGTCCCCCATTAAGACATTTTTGAGTCCCTAACACCACAAAGGCATCACCAAAGGAACTAAAAAGCAGGATTTCTTTGCAACAGAGTCAAGTAGAGGAAACTTATTTTTCTTTTTTTTTTTTTTAAACGGAAAAAAGGGGGGGTAAAAAAACAAAACTTAAATAAAAGGGTTGGATTTGCTTATGGTCTTTGAAGCTTTTCTTTGTAGGCAAGAAATCAGTGCATGGAGAGGGGAGAGGGGAAATGGAACCAAAAATAATTTAAGAAAACACCGAGTTCTGTCTTTGAATTATATAAAAGCAGCTGCATTTGATTTAATTTTTCTTTAGCATAATGTGCTGTATAATCACTGGCTTCGTCATCCCCTGGGCCCAAGCTTCCTCTTAGCACAAGCTTTGGGAGCTGTGCCACAGAGTTCAGTGCTTTCCTTTAAAAATAGACTGTTACCTCTGCTCTTCGCTCTTAGAAACTCTTTCTTTTGAGATGCTAAATGGTCCTAAAAATCATTGCTTGTGATGCCATCAGCCTTCTCCCCCACAAGCTATCAAAAGGAATCAATAATTTACCAAGAAGGTAAAAGTCCACACTCCTAAAGCCCATCAGCTGGAAGGATAAATAAATGGAGGCAGAAGAAATACTGCAATCTGCCAAGGGGACTGACTACAAGACTTGTTTCAAGCCCACTTCTTAACACAGAGCATAGTTAGGGGACGGAGGAGAGAGGGAGGAAGAGGATGAGGGACTACATGGAGGGAGATGAACTTGTTTCTCAGTACATTTAAAGGCTGTCTGTCTTCCAAGATAAAGTGACTTACTTTCATGAGGGTGAAAGAAGGTTTTGCAAGGGGAAGATTTGTCCCTAAAAAAGCATCAGTGAGAATTTGAAATTAAAACAGTGTTGAAAAATGCCAACATTTCTTCAGTTATCAAACAGGGCTAAATGGTATGTTAGGGATTTTTTTTCACCTCTCCCAAAACACAACCAGAGAGGACCATGGCGTTTCAGAGATTATTTTAGCTATTAACCATGGACAAATAAATATTAATTGAGTCTGCTTCCATATGGACTAAATACAAAAATTTATAGCACCTTTACTGAAAGCAAAATCAGAACAAAACATAGTCATTTTAGCCTTTAAGCCTGAAAATGCAAATAAAATGAGCAAAAGCAAATAAATAATAATTTGTCTCTCCTGCCACCTGGAAAACTCAAAATGTACTCTAAACATTGTTTAATTAAACCTCACCGGACCCTGGTTCAGTAAAAGAAGAATTATTTCTTAACTGCTTGTTTTAGAGGAGAGAGCCTTTGGCCTTCAATTACTATAAATTACACAGCGGGCAAGCGTGAACAAGCAGGATTCAATAGCCTTTAGTCAGCCTCATCTTCACAACTCTGGAAAGCAAGGTTCTTTTTACAGTAGGACTTGACTCTGCAAGCCCTGAAGTCATCGTTAAAAATCCCATTGACCTCCCGGGCACGGACACAGACCCTCGTGGGGTTAGGGGTTAGCACTTAACTTTGTGTTAGAGCTGTTTTGCTGCACCAATACTTTTTCTCGCTTTTTTTTTCTCGCGCTCTTTTTTTTTTTTTTTCAAAAAGTGGATTTCCCCCCCCACCCCACATAGTTCTCAATGTGGTTTCAATGTACTCATCTTCCTGAGATCGGTTTTACCTGATAAAAGTGCAAAGCCATTATGGCCTTATTTGTCAATTTAGTGTGTGGGGGAGAAATGCGCGATTGAATGTTGAGGTTCTGCAGCTCCTCCAGCGAGCAGTGATTCATTAGGACATTATGTGGTAGGTAGTTGCACTCTGGCATGCTCTAGGCATCGTGTATACCGCCGTTTGAAACAGAGCAACATAATAAATCCTTTTGTTAATAACTCTAAATGATGACTTATGCCCTGGAAATTCCTTTTCCTCCTGGCGCAAACAACTATAATCTCCGTGGTGCTGCAGAACGGAGTAGACACCCTAATACCTTTACTGGAGGTGAAGCAATATGTACCTCATTAGCAGGCCACAGATCAAACTATTAGCAACATGGTGGGAAGCAAGCTAGGATTTGGTGGGATTTAGAAAAGGTCACCTGGAGACAGCGTGCAAAAAAGCTTTTTGGGTCTGCAAATGCCTCTAATCAACTGATTTCCCACCCAGTGGGCACGGGGAAGACATTTTATCCCATTGAGCAGACTAGTTCGGCAATGGTGATTACGTGGGCTTAAAGCTTTACATACCTCATGAAAGCTGTGGCAGTTCCTCCTGGTAAATTAACCTTAGTGTTTTACGACGGAGAAGGAGGAAGCCCATCAGCTTATATTTGTTTCCTTTGCTCTTTATCTCTCTGCAGCGTTCATAGCAAGAGGGAGAAGAGAACTAGAAAACACTGCAGTATCTGCCACAATCGAACATTGTGTAGTTGCCCTGCAGTAGCACAGAGAATCAAATCCTTAGTCCAGATATGATATAACCAGGGGAGTGTTCAGCAGCTCGGTGAAGTCTGGGACCTTGCACTTGATGCACCGTAGCTGCATCAGCCAACTGCATCCTTAAATGAGTCTTCATGTTCATAAAATTTTATATAGTGTTTCTTTGTTTAAAAAAATCTATATCAGTGGTTGCAAACAGAGGTCAGCATTTTTATTCTGCCATATGGAAAGGGCAAATGAGGCCAATTCACGCAAGCCCATCTTGCGAGATTGCAGGTGCTATACAAATGTTACCTTGGTCACACAAGGATAGAATTTTTGTAATATCTTACCTTGCCCATTCTTTGTAAGGAGACCCACTCACTGTGAACTCCTACTTTGCTAAATTCACCAAGAAAGAAGATGGCCTTTTGTCCTATGTGTGCATGCTCTCCACCCCAGGAGCCCCCAGTTCTCCCAGGACACCCCAGGAGGTTTGTGCATGCTCTCCCAGTCCATCATGCATCCTCCGCAGAGCAGCATGGTGCTGGTGCTTCTCCTGCTGGACAGGAGGAGTAAGGTGCAGGATTCCCTGCCTAAATTCGGGCCACAATCATCCTTACTGGTATAACAAAGTTTAATTATCAAATGTTTTTAAAAGGCGCAGATTAGCTCCTGGCTATGATCTTTGTCTGGTCTTTGGTTCATTCCTCTCCGCTCATAAAATAACTTTACATGCAGATGTAGCAGACAAAGAGCCAATGAAAGGAAATCTGAAGCTTGGCTGCTGCTCATCCAATTTTGTGTTAAAACCCACACTTGGGAAATTCCTTTTTAATTGGTCCCTCCAAGGCCTGGAATATTTATATGTGTGGATAAGGTGTCAAGACCCAAACACGCCAAGCTAAATGGTCCACCTTATTTTAAAAAGACGCCTACAGAAACATTTAGACAGAGTTATTTCACTAATGTCTATATCAAGAAGATGTTTTGCCATTTCAAAGGACATGCAAAGCATGAGAGAGGAAGGAAGAGTGGTTCTCTGATAGATTTACTAGTGAGAGTGGTGTGACAGTGAGAGACAGCAGGTTCACATTAGAAAAATTAGGTTCCCTTCCTATCTAAGCCTGTTACTTAGCCCAGTTAATTTAAATCTTTCTAGGTTTCTGTTTACTCTCCTGTAAAACAGAAATAATGTTTTTCTGAAATTCCTTAGAACTCTTTCTTTTTCTTGAAAATGACTAACGCTTTCAATTTGACAGCACCTTTCTTCTGCATCACTTCGGGAAACAGGAGGCAGATTGTCCATACAGTCTAAAGTCAGGCACTTAATTAAAGTTAGGTGCTTAGGGAAGAAGCAAGCTGTGGTGGGATGGATTAAGAGCGCCTAATGTAAGAGGATGCCATCCTCCAGAGAGCCTGCATTGGCCTGTAAGGGACTTCCAGAGGGAGGAACATAACTGTACGCAGAGAAAAAGTGACATTCTCTGAGTTCATGACAGCAAGTATCAGAATCAGTAATTCACTGTTATTTGTAAACTCAGTATTTGTGAGGGCTCTTCCCTTCCCACTCCTCGATCTCAGGCTGAGCAATACCAAGGCTTTTATGAGTCACTGCACTATCCTCCAAGAGAAGGGACGGTGCAATTCTTTCTTTTAACAGCCTACGCGGAGGTTTGCTGCTCATGGCAAAATGATTGCAGTCATCGCCTCCCTCCGTGGACCCTGTGGCTTTGAGCTGAGCACACGGGCCATACTCAGGGTCACTCTTGCTACAACCCCATATCTCCTCCTTCCCCTTCCAGGACAAGGTCATAACAAGGACGGGTTATGAAGGACGCAAACGTAAATGGAAGAGGTTTTGACTGCATGTGGGTTGTTAAATTCGTTCACCTGAGGGTAGTCTCTGTAGCCCTTGCTAAATGATGCAAAGCAACTGGTTTCACAGAGCTTGGAGCTCACCACACGGCCACTGTAGCATGGTGCCATGCCACGTTTCCATCTGTAAAGACTTGCTTCCCAAGGGGTGCCCTGCAGTCATAAAACATAGTTATTGGCTTGTTCTGCTGCTGGTTTATTTTTAAAGTTTCTGAAATAATGCAAGGGCTATGCTGAAGTCCACCAAAGCATTATTTCTATAGTAGAACCTGAAAATATGTGTTCCCCAGCTGGCCTGTGCTAAGAGGCTGTGAGGCGTGTAAGGGTAAAAAGCTCACTGGAACAGTGTTGGAGGATTGCATAAGGCAAAATGACCCAAGTCTGGAGCAGTTTCATCCTTACAAGTGTTTCACTTACTGTCCCTGGAACTGCCGTTGCGTTTAATTCTGCAAAAGACTAGATTCACTCCCAAAGAGAAGCCAAGAGCGAAATAACTTTCCTGAAATTCGGACACCGAGGACACCAGGACCAGGAGGGAAACGAGTATCTTTGTTTTACAATGGTGGATATGTATCCAGTGGATTCTGGCTCCCAGGTCCCACCAATGTCCAACTCTGTTGAAGCCCCAGGAACAAGATTCAGTTTCTGGGAGAGCAACTGTTGGCAGAAGAAGAACAAGGTGGAGAGAAAAATAAACAAACTGAAATTCTCACAGTGTCTTGCTGCAGCTCTGTTCTTTGGTTATCTATGGTCAGATGAAAATGGGTGATGTAATTTAGTCAGTGTGTAAGAATAAGGCATCGGGGAAGGGTTGTCTGTGCCACATCTGCCCAGCTCTGCTCTAATAAGATGAAGATAACACAATTTCAGGATGTCTTAATATTTCAGTACAAGCTTCTGCTTTGGAAGCATTCAGACAACGATTAGGTAAAGGGCTTTACAGAGTAATTTCCCTTTCAGAAAGGGCAATTAAAACTGCAGGACTCTCATCTCCTCACAACTTCTATTGTTTCAGAACCACAGGACAAAAACTATTACTGAATGGAATTTCTGAGGGATTGGTAGAAATCAATATAATGTATCTTTTGTGTTAAATGACTTAGAATCTATTTTCCTGCAATATAAATACATTTATAATATCCCTAATGCTGATAAAATATCATCTTGATAATCTATTCAAACACCTAAGAGACTTCAGTTTCTGTTCTGACATGCTCTGAATTTCAGTTTAAAAATGCATTCTCGTTTAACTGTCATCAATAGCCTAATGCAATCTCAAAGAAACAGGCATAGGCTATTCAAATATATTTCCAATATGAGTAGAAGATTGTCAGACAAGGAAAAAAATAGCTTCATGGTTAAAGACATAAATGACAAGAAATAAGAAGAGGAAGAAAAAGTGTGAGAAATTCTGATTTTTTTATTACATTTTTCTGGTTTGGGTGAATTAATCATAAATCATCATAATTTTAATAAAAATAGTCTACAAAGCACAGTTAAAAAGCATGACTTAGTTCATCAAGATCTAAGAAGGCCTTTCTTTGCTGTTGAAATTTTAATTATTCACTCTTTCAGTATTTATAAGACACCTCATTCTTTAAATCTTGAGGTGAACCACACAATCATGAAATTTAAAAATAGGAAAGATAGTAAATTTAGGGTGCTTTCCTGTATTTAAGCATTTTCTTTTGTTTTCTTGTATTTGAGCATTTGCAACAAAAATTTCTCTCACTGCAGCCCTAAGGTCTAAAGCTTTACCATCATAAAGGCTGAAATTCTTATGGAACTATATGAATTCAGTAAGTGAAAACTTATGAACCATGCCAGGTATTCCAAATCTCAAAAGGGAATGATGAGCTACAGTCTCTGATTGTTATTAGAAAATGAAGTTTTATATTCTCTAATGGATCAATGTTAATAATAGTTATGATACTAATATCTTAATAGTTCACTCACCCATGAAATCTCAATTAGTGATTAAAACTCTACAGAACAAATTACAAACATTAATAAAACCATTTAGATTTTTTATTTTAAAGCTCAGATCAGAAGTTTCAGGTTGTTCTACCTAACAAACTAATTTTGCAAAAAGATGTGATACTTCACCCTGTTATTCCTTCTCCTATATGACAGCATTTTATTTACAGAGTGCCAAGGCTCAGGATGAAGGAAGACAATAAGTAGCCTGGTAATTCTTAAACTGTAATAATAAACCCTTTCCCTGAAGCAAATATTTTTTGCAAATCTCCTCCCCATTTTGTAGAAAAGCAAAAGTTACAATATCACAATATCAGACTGAAGACCTATTCGTGTTGTCAATGATATCCCTTTGTAAAATAGAGACATCTCAATTTTGAAGGACAAGATTGAAAGGGCCATGTAAGACATAGGTACTTTTCTACTGCAAAAATATTTGAAAGCCTTGCAATCCTCTTTTTTTGCCTTCTGTTACCACCACAAAGGTCATACTCAGCAGCCTGAGAGACAGACAGAGAAGTTGTGGCAATTCGCCTTGAAAAAAAGATGCTCTTCTGATAGCGGGATCAGTACCTCAGTAGTTTCATCACCATTCGGCTGCTTGTAGAAGTTCCTGTTCACCAAAAAGGACCTTTAAATTTTTGGCTATTCTGCATATTTCCTTTCCTGCTAAGCATGTTATGATTTGCGCTTGGGTTGTTTGGTTTTTTTGCTTAGGCCCACTCTTTTTGTTTTTGTTTAACTTGCCACTAGACTTTTCTGTGAGAACCAGAAAGTTTCTAGGTTAAGATCGAGATGTTAATTTTCATCTTGGTAGCTCCCTTACGTTTTGCTTGTTTACCCCAAATATTGCTTCTTTTTTGGTAACACAACTATGGGCTAACTGGCGCTCTGTGAACATTAATAAGAAAGAGTTGGTATGTTTACTGTATGCACTTTGAATTTACTTTTCCCCTTCTCTGAAATATTCCCAATGAGATAACCTTCAAGTCACACTGAGTATCTCTTTCTCCAAGAGTCTGGGAGGGAATTAGGGTACTGAAAATTGGCAAACTTCCTTTAATGAATTGTAATATCCTGAAGGGCCCTTGACATTCACTGAAATCACAAGAATATTGTGGGAGCCCCCAAAAGGAACCAAGAGAACTAAGTTTCTTGAGGAAATTTCTTGTCAGAAGCCTTCATCATAGGATGCCTGTCCATTTGGAAATTCCAGAAGTTTGAAAATCAAAAGATCATGAAAACCACAGGGAATCTGATTACCTGCAAAGCAGAAGCCATACACCTCCCCTGGCAACATTTGAAGGAGACAAAGCAACACGGTGAGAAATGCTTCCCATTTGGAGCTGAAGAGTTCAACAAAAGACCAGGCATATAATTTGTATATTTGATCTGCCTCCAACCCAAAAATGTGCGATGGGTTTCTCGTCAGGGTGGTGCCTAGCTTCAGTTTCTCGGCATTAAATCCTGTGATCTCTTTCTCTGCTATATTGAGTAGACCTCTTGTGTATTGCTCCTCCATGCTGTTAATGGAGGAAACATGCTGATGTTCTTAGACTGTTGTTTAGGTTTGTAGCAGAGATGCTCTGTGAGGATAGATGACCACTCTTCTTTAATATTTCTGTCCACCAAATACTATGCAGATCCATGGAAAGCACCCGGCATGCAAATCCTCAACCTCAGATGACAGCCCATGAAAACTAATGTAATTTGAATATTAAATATTAACAGCTAAATGTTTGCTCTACCTACATTTGTATGACGGGACCTTTCCTCCTACAGATTTCTTAGGTACTTCAACACTGGTAAGTCCCTGCAGAGTGCAGCCAAAGATATTTTTTAAATGAGCAGCAATAAAATTTCCCCATAGTAAGTTTAAATCCTGATAGTGGTGCACTTTTATTGCATTGTACTGAACTTTTACCAATCAGTCCAATTATGGGCTAATTCATTCTCATCACTTTGGAAAGGATTTTTTTTTCAAAGCCCTATCTGATTTTTTGCGTGTGAAATGCTTACAAAGGGAAGTTAATAAAAGAGCGGTTCATCTGCATATACAAAGAAAGATCATAATATAAAAAATTGCCACATTAGAGAAGTCTAGACCTTGACTATCTGTCATATATTTTTATAGCATCTTATCACTGTGCTATCTGATTAAGTAGTGAAATGGTTAAGATAAATGAGACTTAATTAGCGGAACTGATACCTGTCTAATGCAAGTCTTAAATTTGCATCTGAGAGCTCTGATTTTCAGAAGTGGGAAGCGCACTCCTGTAGTCCTCCTTCCCTTTGAAATCAATGGGAGTTTTCCCTGCAGTGAAAACAAATGTTCAAGGTTTCACCCAAAGCAAACTGAAACTTTTGCTGTCTACTCATGCCTTTGACTCACGAGCTAAAACATGGGGAGACAAGCAAATACTGGAGCTTTGAGATGGAGGGAGAAGAGGAAGAGCCTAGACTTGACTTTTAATACATCAGGTTGCAGAGCTCAGCAGCATGCAGTGATAAATAAGTTGTGTCAGGGAAAGGGCTGCTACATATTATTTTCTCTCTGGAACAAAAGTGACCAAAATGTGGCTTGGGTTTTTTCAGCTTTGCTTGTGGAGCAAAGTATTTACATTTGAGCTCAGGGATTAGATGGCCAGTTGCCATCAGTCTCAACTATTTCAGTAGGAATGGGCTGTAGCATAACTTCGCCGCCAAACACTCTCTGTGCAGAACAAACGATTTACCACAGAGCTCAGAGATGGGGTATTTACATTCATTTAAGTTTGGTATAAACATTTACAGAACATTAGGACAAATACCAGCATTCTCAGCTAAATGTCTGACCACAATTATTTCTGATGAATAAATGGCTTGTAGAATGACTCTGAGAGGTTTTTTTTCTTTCTTTTTTCCTCTTAAACCAAAGGACTTTGAAAAAACAGTGCACTATGCAGCTAAACACACTGTGCAAAGGTTCACATAGAGTTAAAGAAAACCATAGATGTTGGCGAGATTAGGGAGTGGATATCTAGATTAAACCAGTTTATGTTGTCCTTCATCTGCTGTTCTGTTTTTTCCTTCAAAATCTCACCTTCAAATCTGACCCTGACAGACATGCCTAATTCAGTGAAGATGCTTTGTGCTGACCAAGTACTTTTTAATCCAAATATTATGAGCTGGCCACTGCAAAGGTACTTTTCCCACTGGAAATGGTGGCATGAGGATTGTTGACTACAGCATAAGAGACTATTTACTAAATATTTCTCAGAGATGCCTGGCGGTGAGAATGAGGAAGGCACTCAAAGGTACCTAGAACTACCTGGTCTAAATTGCACATTTTCTCCTTCAATTTAGCACAACAGACAAATGTATTCTTCCTTACTCTCTTCTTCTTTTTTTTTTTCTTTTAAGTTTACCACAGAGAAAAAATGCAGATGCAGATTTCTGTTCAGTGCTGGTTGTGCAGCCCTTCTTCTCATGACCAATTCATCTTCATGTTAGAGGCTACATTAACCTCTCTGGACAGCATCTTCTAAAGGGCTCAGGAGTGACAATCCTTCTTATCTGCACTACAGGAAGGGTTCATGTACCTGGGAAAGACAATTTGGAGGTGACACTGAGAAATCAGGCTCCAAGAATTTAGAGCGAGACCTGCGCAGGCCCTTCCTAACTTAATTTTTTAAGGAAAACAATCAAATTATAATCACTGTAATTCCACAAAAAAAATTATCAATGTTCACAGTGCTGTTTTCAGAATAGTTCTCATAGCCACAGCAGTCCAGCAGTTGTAAGACTCACTTAACATGTCAGAAACAGTTCTAGTTTCAGCTCTGACAGAGTAGGCACCCAAACGTGATTTTCAGTCATCTTAGCTGAACATGTAATTATGAGTCTATTGATTATTCTGGGATGTGTCTTTCTTGGTTTTGGGGGCGATTGTGTCTGACTAGGTTTTTTTCACGACACTAATTTAAAGTGTCTAATGAAAACAACCTGTTAATAGTTCAGCATTTCTGAGTTAAACTGTATTCTCTTTTTCTGCAGCCCCTCCTATTCCTTTGAGGCTGTTCTTTATCCCAATACACTTCTCCCTGTGAAAATAACAGGTACAAAGCAGATAACTAAAATCTCTCCACGCTCCTGACCATTAAAACACAATTCATTACTCCTTTCCCCAAATGCCCTCATTGGAAAGTGTTAACTCTGGTTCAGATCCCAGACCCCATGAAAGGCAGATCTTCTTGTTCAGTAGGGGACAGAAATCTTTGAGACTCCTATTGATGCTTGGAAGCATCAGCTTGGGAGGCATCAGGGCCTGGGAGCATCAAGACCTTCATGGTAGAAGACAACACCTCCAGGTAGAAGGAAACCCCATCCTATAGGATTTAAAGCCATAAACAGAGACCCAGATGTAAAGCAAGTTTTTGTTCTGGATTTGTTTTCCCAACGGCTCTATGGCTAATTAACCTTAGCTTTGAATTCCTGATTTCTACACTTATCACTGACATAGCTTTGGATAGGAACATATTATTTCATTAGAAAAGAACAAAAATGTCACTAACACCCTGCATCACCTCAAGAGCTATTGAGGTCAAGCTACTTCACAGGATTTAAAAGCAGAAAGAAACAGGAGGAAAATGAGCTCCAAGCATTTAGGTGAGGCTCAGATGAAAATCGAGTCTGCTTTGCTCCTGCTTACTTCACAGCACAATGAACATCAACTGAGTTTAAAAACATGAATGCTTCACAGCGGTAGCATTTTGCACTCCTTATCCGAAGGTGCAAACGACTGCATGACAGCCAGAACAGTGATGAATCCTGTCTGAAAAGTTGCGTGCACATTCACCGAGGGGGTGTGGGAGGGAATTTTAATGAGTTCAGGATTTCTGTCTGCAGTAGCTTTAATCATCAGGTCTCCCCCAAAAATGAAGAATATTCATGCTTACAATAATTAATAATGAACAGGAGATTTATATCAATCTGACAGATAGGAGATGAAATTAACTGTGCTTTCATGTACAATTTTAAGTAGGTCAGATAAGAACATCTATTGTAACCAACTTTTATTTTATAGATAGATATACTCTGACACATACAGACCCACACGTACACATTATGTATGTCTATAAAAAAATCTCACACACACAGCAGAATCTCCTTAACCTGACATTTGCAAGCTACCCATTTCTTTCCCTGGAGCTCACCACTCTTTCCCCTCATTGATTCATAGGCTCGAAGGTCAGAAGGGATGGTTGTGATATAGCCAGATGTTCTGCAAACACGGGACAGAATACCACGCAGTAATTCCTACATTGCGTCCCGTCAGTTGAGGTTGGGCTGGTGCATACTGAAAATATTTAAATAAAACAGCCTCTTATGCTGCACTGATTTTTCTCTAAATTTTATTCTTTTCTCTCCCTGCCTTTACAGAGCTAGGCTGGATCAGCATCAGTGATCTAAAAGCTCTCCCTATTTAATAACATTTCCCACTAAGTAGTGAGAGCAACGGTAAGGATACAACTGACACAGGAAAAAAAAAGGGTATCAGAATACGGCATTGATGTGATGCTGTTTCAGTTAACTTAGTTCTCTGAAGGTGTTCATTAGTTGTTCATAGCACTTGGTGCTTCAGAATTTAATTCCTTCAACAGATAATGGAAATGCAAAGAAAAGATGTCTCTATCCTGCAGTGTAATCTACATGCACATTTTTAACACCAACCTAAATTATAAAGAAAGAAACAGTATTTTGTTTCAAAGTATGCAGCCTCCTTCTCAGTGATGCTGTTTTACTTATTTTCTAAAATGAAAAATTAAACCTGTTTTTAATATTTATTTAAGACCTTAGCTGTTGGCTGTGTTAACATATGGCTGCCTGAATAAAATAATTTATTTGTGTGTGAATCATCTAGGGAAAACATTAAAACCTGAAACCAAAGTCTGTAACACTGTTTGCTAATAGTTTAGGTTAAATGTCTTGCTCTACTTTTCCATTATCTGTTTTCTTCCTTGTTGAAAAAGAGGAAAGAAGGGGAACTGGAGAAGGAAAAAATAGGAAAAATCTCAATAGACACAATTTGGGAAGAATCATTACAAAAATTAATTTAGTTGATTAAAAAAGCTGGCAGTACTTTTTGTGGAAAAATATATGAATCTTGTTTAGAAATACTAAAGTAATCTACTGGGTACATGCCTGAAGTTATACAAATGCTACAGCAATGTGACATACTTACATAGTCACTGATCAACACTATGTACTTGAATAATCATGCTCATAATCATAATCCCATCCTTAATTACTTGCTGAACTGGGGACTAGTCCAAAGGCCCTCTAACTCTGTGGCAAGTCTCTGTGTGGGATTTAAGTTAGTTATCTAAGTGATTTTTCTAGCCTCGCTCCCAAGTCAATAGAGAGATATAACAGGATCAGAGATATTTCATCCCACCAGCAACGCAAGTGTCCTCCTGACCCCACAGCTCCTGTGGTTCAGCTTCAAGAAGAGGGGTCTGCAGTGCTCTTACTTTGGATATTCCCCACCCTGGGGCTGGAACTGTTTTTGGGGTGACTCTCCTCTGGTTGAAGAGTGTGCAGATGGCCCTGGGAGCTTGCAGGAGAAAAAAAAAAAAGTGCCACCAGTGTTCAATAGGTATGGAAATTAGGTAAAGTGGACTCATGTTGGATATTTAGTTGGAATGTTGCTCCGAAAGAAGGTTCCCCAGTGGGGTGTGTGAAGGTAGGTGGAATGAAGACCTACGCTGTTGAGTTTGGGAGAGGACCTGAAGTGTCCAAACCTTCCACCAAAGCAGTGAAGGTAGTGGCTTTGGAGCCAAGCACTTGAAGGGCTGTGAGTGTATAATAATTACTTGCTGTAATTCCCCTTGCGTGTGAACAAAAAATGTATCGCAAAAGCAAGAGGGGAGAGAATCAGGACAAGTGGGTTGCTTTTAGTTTTTTTTTTTTCTTGTTAAGAAACTTTATTTTTAAAAAAGTCCCCTTTGGTAGCTGCAGCCTTAACTTATCACACTAGAATCAACAAATGAAACCAAATGAGAAAAAAAGTGAAATTGTCTAGACTGAATGCATTGCAGGCAGCACAGTGAAAAGTAAATTGAGAAGTTTAGCATTCTTTCATTTTTAATAACCTGAGTTGTTATCAATAATGTCTGTAATTAATTTTTTTAAGATGTTCATTTTAGATCGATAGTATCCCTATGAAACAGTAAAGGCTATTATCATATTTAAAACAATAAAGTCCAAACTCTATAGTGAAATTGTACTAACTGACATTAGTGAGGTTGCAACTCTACTATTTTCTCTTTTTTGTTTGTTTTTTTTTAAGTCATCGCCCAAATATATATTAAAAAAAAAATGTTGAATTGGTTCATTTCTCTTCATCTCTTCTCCTCTCTGCACTTATGCATGTGAAGTGTGGAAAATGAATGTTTGGGAAGCTAAGAACAAGTATTCCTGAAACTGTTTAACTTCTGATTCTCAGGGAAGTTATTTTCTGTAGAGGTGCTAAAAATATTAGCCCTTAGAATAGCATGAACTGACTGCTGCAAACACTGTAATTTAAGGACTTGTGTGCTCCTGGGTCGCATTTAATAGTTTCATGTGGGCATTTAGCTTTTTCCCATGAAATACTTCTTGAGATGCAGGCTTTGATTCACTTGACAGAAAAACAATAAATTCAATAGTGCGTATATACAGGCTTTCTGTTATAAACATGAGGGCAAATTCTCAACAGAGATACACAGGTCTCTCCTCCCAAAATAAAACAGCGCTGCTCATGGCAGTGTCCATGTCTGGTGGATCAGACCCTTAACTGGCTTTCAGGCTAAATGAAGCTACATCATTTAGTGGAGGAGCTGATCCTGTGAGCCCCTGCAGGTAAATAACTGCTTTAGAAACTGATGTCAAATCAGTGACAGTCCTGAGCATGAAACAATAACATTTGCAGCCCGAATATGGCCCAGGCTGTTGGTATTTAGACCCTGGACTTCACATCTCACCTTTGTGATTGCAGCATAAATGGAGCAACTACCATTTTGCTACATAGCTGCTGGAAATAAAGTGCTGCAAGATCACTGCTGGAGCAAACTCAAATGCAGTCCACACCTTATTGCCTTTTTTTTTTCTTTCTTTTTAACTCCTCATTCTTTTCTTCCTGCTTCCTTTCTCAAAGAAATACTCAGTGAATAACCCTGGAATCATCTAAACATCATAAAGACTTGAAATGCCTCTGTAAGCACCCTCAACATTACAACAAGGCAAAAATACCCAAGATGACCTAAGACATATTTCTTTACGGTTTTGTCTAGAAGGCTTAGTTTTACAAGGGATCCACCCTTCATATTTCCTTTGTTGTTGTTTATTATGAACATATAAGAAAGCAAACAGTGCTGTATACAACACATAAGAATACATTAAGAGAAACTTCGAATGAGCTAAACCATAGCTCCTCATTTGAAGGGAGGGGAAGAAGTAAAGAAAAATTAAAGTTTAATTTTGTTTCCTTGCTACTTATGTGGGAGAAAAAGTGCCCTGCTCTTACAAGATGGTTCTACCTGTTGTTTTGAACGTGATATGCCTGGGAGACAGTATGGAGCTAACTATTTGCTTGTATATTAAGAATGATTTTTCTATATAGAAAACCTGAAGACTTTATTCATTTTTTTGTGACTTTAATGTTTTTGATATCTAAAGTTCATGAAAGAGCCATGTAATTGGTACGGAACTTTTTTTACTTGCATCAAGCCCCCTAATCTTTGAACATTAGAATAATTTTGCATCTAGCCTGGGGTAAATTAGTTTCTTCAGGGTTTTTTTTCAACTTTCCAGCATTATTTATTTTCAATTTGAAATTCTTTTAATATCAAAGTGGGTGTAATTAATTCTCTGTTTCTGATGATCTGAAAATTAAAATGAAAAATTACAAATAATATATCAAAGAACTTTCATAAAATATACCTGACCAAAATAGTTCAGGTTTACTGAACCTACATATCAATTTTTGCGGGATTTTTCCCCCTATATATAAAAGCCATGCTTTAGTGCCATCTAGTGCACTGAGAAATCACAAAAGAAACTTCCCTGAATGTTTATGCTCTTGCCTTGCAATAAACACTTTAAAACTCTAGATTAGAGCCATGGTTATCGTACTAAGTAAACAGTGAAATGACTCTTAATTACCTATTTGGAGCCTGACTATGTATGACCAACGGTGAGTGTAAAGCAAGAGTTTCAGGTCTTCTCTCACCAGCCATCACTGAAACTGCAAAAGACTCAGTAGTTCAGATTTAATCTCTTTTTCTCTGCAAAATTAGAGGTTCCTCAAAAGACTTCTAGCTCTCACCTAAATATCATGAGTTTGATACCTAACTGTGGGATACACAAAATATGGTGTGCGCA
This sequence comes from Haliaeetus albicilla, assembly GCF_947461875.1. NCBI lineage: Eukaryota > Metazoa > Chordata > Aves > Accipitriformes > Accipitridae > Haliaeetus > Haliaeetus albicilla. The sequence goes on from NC_091496.1 coordinate 5,711,962, forward strand.
GAGCCTGGGTTTCTCCTTTTCCGTAACTGAACATTAACTGTCCTGATGCCAGAAAAATAACAAAGCAAAAATACCAAAAGCCCGCTGGTGCACAGTACAGCTAGTAAGAATAAAAATGTGACCACATATTCAGTATTTTTACTCTCCTGGGTTTCTTTGGGTGGGTGTTTTTGGGGGTTTTTTTGGTTTTTTTTCAGATTTTGTCAATGAAAAATGAAAACTGAACTTGCAAGCCTGGGAAAAAAAATCTGAACCACTTATCAGCAGGGGAGAGATGCTGCCATGGATTGCTCCCTACTATATCCAATTCATGATGGCCACCCCAAGAGGAGAATTTGGGCCTCAGTGTCTGCCCAGATAGTTGTCATACCAATGCTCTCTTTGGGTTTTGGAGTATTACATTTGTTATCAGCATAGGCACTCTGATGGCGTGTGTGTGATTCATAAATAGCTAGCAAGGTTTGAGAGGTTTGAGGATTTGATTAGATGATCTGAGGTTAGATATTTGTATTGGAGAGGTTAGATGATCTGCTGAAAGCATTCAGATCTTTGGAGATCAAGATGCTGATTATCAGCACAGATTTTACAGCAGGTACATGCAGGTTGTCAGGTTTGACAGTTCCAGTGCTTGCAAACATGTGGAAGATTTCTTACCCCAAGTCAGGGGAAAATTGTTTCCCTGGAACTTTTACTGTTGAAAGGAGGAGTGATTGATAGTTTTGATCAAAAGGTGAGACTCGTTCTAACAATCTTGCAAAATTGATATTCTGTGCTGATTCCCTATATGAGTCCCTGATAAAGATTTCTCTACCTTTCTTTTTAATATGTACTTTGCGTCTAGCACAGCAAAACATTTTCATGTAAAAGCCAGATATGCAGCGTGGTATCTGAGTTCATTGCCTGGGTGACTTAGTAACAGCTGAGGGTCAAGATAGAGGCGTAGGAAAACTATAAAACTTCCCCAGAAGGAAATCAGCCGCAACTGGTGGCAACTTCAGCATCATGTTAGGCCATCACAACCCCTTTTCCAAGGAAAAATAGTAATAATAATAATAATAATAATAATAATGATGATGATGATGATGATGATGATGATGATAATAAAATCTTTTTTCTGTCTTAGACCTTTTTGGTGACCAGCGAACAGAGCTCAGGAGATGGAGTTCAGCTGAAGCCAAAACTCCTTCTCTGAGATGGGTCAATCTGCATCGCTGTGGGGCCCTGAACTCCTTTTGGACTTCCAGGTGCAAAGTCACAATCGTAATCCCTGTTTGGGAAGATGCGCGCTGGGTAGCAGTGCCAGGGGATGGATGGGAAGGAGGAGAGCAAGGAAGAGGGCAGTGCATCAGATGATGCCTTCACTTCCCTGATGGTACGAGGGACCACAAGTGAATTCTTTATGCTGATGGTTACGTGACTTTCAGTCCCCAGGAGCTGAATGTAGCTGTCCCGAAACGATAAGATCCTTCCCCCTCAAAACACAACCTTCAGGTGTGTCAGGAGCTCTGCTTACCAGTTGCTGCCCTGCTCCTGCCTAGTAAAAAGAATAAAATAATGGTGATCTTGTTAAGAGAAATGTATTTGTCAGCATTCTGAATTTTAATGTGAACTGGCAGCGGATCTCAGTGAAAAAGACTAATACGATGGTAATTTTGCAGGGACCTTGCTAACATGTGTTATCCACTGGCTTCCTTTTGTTCACCGCTGTGAATTATCAACCGACTCAAGGCAATAGAGGGAAAAAAAGTTATATTTCTCACTGTGTCACTTTCCTAACATCACCCAAAGCTCACTGCAATAATTTAATTTTGCAGAGAAAGCACAGAGTTTATTACATTCCTCCCCCCCTCCTCCCCCAGCATTTTGTAGACAGGTATGGAACAGTGATTGACCAAAAGTTGTGATTCATGGTTAGCCGCAGGGTTCCACCAAATGCCTAACAAATTCATTTCTCTTGGAACAAGAGGAAACCATCACATTTCCTAATCCCCCAGAAAGGAAGCTTGATCCAACACACGATCAGAACCAGAAATTACCAAGGAACACGCAAAAAGCCCTGCAGAAAGCTTGTGATTAAACAACCTGAGGGAAACTTTCCTCTTAACCTTTAGCAGTTATAGATAGAGAGCAATATTTCTCTATGCAAAGCATCTCCGTTAAAAATAGGGTTCTTATACGGCATGAATAATCATAACATTCTGAGATTGTTGCTTCTATCCTCTTATCGGGAAACGGGAACTTTGGTGATGATTTGGGATGCAATTTTGCTAGAAACTAATTGCAGAATTGCAGCAAATGCACTGAAGCAGTGTATTTATGCTGTTCAGATTATGAAACTTTGGATTCAGTTGTTAGATCCAAGCAAACAGCTACAGGACGAAGATGTAGTTCCTTCCCTGATTAATTTTAAATGGCCAATAGTTTATATTAAAATTATTTCTTTCAGTAATCCTAAGCCATTCTCCTGTATCTTGTTTCACCATGCAGTAAGGAATTCCCCAGGTTCCACATGTGAAAAGGAATTTCCTTGATCAGCTGTAAACGCATTATCTTCTACCACTACAGCCTCAGAAGTTGTCTCACTAAGGCTCTTGACGCTAGCTACAGTTTACATCAGTCAGCAGAATTTAGCCCATTGACTCAGCCTGTCTGTACACTAGAAATCCCCGCTGTCCAGCGCCCCTAATTGAAGAGCTGCTTCTGGAAAATGTGGAAAATAACCTTTAAAGTCATCATTAAGAGTATTGCTGGGAGTGTCATATTAATATCTTATTTACAAAAGCATTGAATACCATATGTTCAGAGGAAGATGTGCCAAAAAGTGCTAATTACACTGTTACTTAATGCCAATCAGGTAATTACACTCAGCCCACTTAAATGCTTGCTGCAATCTGGGTTGCCTCAGCAGCTGAGGAAGGATTAGTGCCGCCCTATAATGCACATCAGTGCCCTTTCCTGAGGGCACTAGGTATTGAACCAAACTTCTGAGTTCAGACCCAAACCTCACAGCCCATTAGTTCCTCTGCTGCTCCTCCTCCTCCATTTTCTAGATGTTTTTCTCTCTGCTCCACTCAGGAGCTTTTTCCCCAACCCAGAAACACCTGCAAGAAATTTTTTGCTCCCTCCTTGGCCCATCTCCCCAGCAAAGTGCTGATCAGTTCTTGCCAGGGTTACTCGGTTGAGTACTTCTTTCCGCACCTCCATTTTGAACTATTGGCTTAGCACTGATATGCTGTGTTCAGCAATAGGATTTCTGCTCAAATCCTTTTCTACTTCTCATATCAATTTCTAGTCAGAAAGCCAACCTAGAGGCAACGTACAGACATAGATATGCACACATATATATATAAAAAAGTATAAATACAAATAGTTCTATAGAAATGTATAGAGTATATATGAATATTGTATGGATTTTATATATATTATATATATATTAAAAAATATAATACAAACGTATAGATATTTGGAACCTTCCTGGAAAGTTGACAAAGTTTTGTTCTGACGTGTAGCTGTGGGGAAGCCAATGAATACGATGTGCAAAGCTGAATGGCAGATCTAATCCCAATCATTTCATAGGCAGCCAAGCCACCAGGTCAGCAGTCCTGAGCGTTGCACAGAACTTGTATGCAAAAAGTATGAAACATCCTCAGTAATCAGTGGCAAAATTTTGTCATCACTTTAATGCAGCCAGGAGGCAATCGGAGACAGTTTAACAGATGTTTCCATATTTAAGCCAGAACAAACAGAACAGATTAATTTCCCTACTTTCTCCTCAGAAGCAAATGCCAGAAAGTTCTGGGTCTGAAATTTCACTGTGTAACACAAGGAAAAAACAATGTTTTGATCCCGTCAGCAGCAAAGGCGATATATGCAACCGTGGTGATCTCAAGAACCAGAAGCCCGTCTGTAAGTTCAGGTTGCCACTTGGGGATAGCAAGGTCATAGTGAGGTCTATTAGTGCCTGATCACACAAGTTCAAGTACAAGCAATTTAGAATATTACACACTACTAATATTAAATGCTAATACCAAAGGAGATTATCTGCGACTACAGCAAGAATCTCTCAGCCCACCTTCAAATTCACTTTTTTTTCCTGAACTGTGGGGCAGGTTGAACATGGTGTCTTTTTTTTTTTTTTCCTGCACGGCGTGTTTTTTTTGCCAGAAAGGGATGAAATGTGCCCTCACTCGCTGCCCGTGCCACCTCACTGATTGCAGAGGGGTGTCCCAGGGCACACATCAACGATGAATACAGCCCAGAGGTCACAAGTTACCTCTCAAATTGCAGGACTCCCACACTTAATTCACTGCTCTAATTATACCATCAGCTGTCATTACTCCTGTTATTTAGATCTGTCACCCTGACCTAGCAGGGAGGGCCTGGGGGGGAGCTGGTGCCTTGGGTCTTGTGGAGGCATAAAGGAGAGGAGGAAAGGGCTGCAGCACCCAGGGGTCTTGCACCCAAGGTTGCAAAATGGAGCTTTTTTTCAAGCATCTGGAGGGCAAACTGCTCTGGCAGTGACTTGCACCCCGCTTCAGACGGGAGGTAGTTTTACAAATCTGCTTCCTCCCTCTGTGCGTGTGCGTGAGGGGTTGTTTCTCTGATTTTTCTCCCTCCACGTGGCTTGAAGCCTACAAAAATTGGTTCTCCAAAGCGAAGAGGTCGGGTCTGATGATGACGGATAACCAGCATCACACCAACTGCTGTGTAATTTCACATATTCTCTTTTTATCTGTAGCCTCCTCCTATGCGTTGCTTTCCTGCGAGGTTTGGGAGGGCAAACAGGGAGTGTAAAGGGTTAAGGATCCTACCTTCCCCAGCCGCCGAAGAGTTTGTGTGGGTTTGCTCCTTCCTGAGCACCCATCGCTCTCCACCCCAAACACGAAAGTTGTGTAACAACCCCTTCCTCAACCTCGACTCAAACCTTGCCAGCTCAGTGATTCACCCCAGCTCCGCCACCTGCTTTCGTTGGAACTGCGAGCTGAAACCCCAGCCGAAAAACAGCTCGTGCGGGGGGCGAGGAGAGCTCTCGTCCCCACCAGCCCACTCCTCCCCACGCTCCCAGTCCCGAATGACAGCTGTAGGGTTATATTTATCGCAGGTGTGCAGCTAGCATCTGACACTAAAAAAAGGGGGGGGAGAAAAAGAAGGTGTCCTTCCTTCGCGGCAAGACTTCCCCTCCGTTTGCCGTTTTGAAGGTTTTACAGTCATTAGACAGTCATCTTCACAATTGCCTCACCCAAACTTTGCTGGAGCTTAAACACATCTTCCGTGTGACAACGATTTCAGCCCTGGCAGGATCTAAAAAAGGGTTTTAATCCTAGTTATTTTCTGTTCCGCTTAATTGCCTTACCCAACACTTACACTTCATATAAAGACAATCCATCTTTCCCCCACTTACTTCTGAAATAATCATTATCCTCCTCTGCAGAAATTAAAAAAAAAAAAAGGGAAAAAAAAAAAAGTGATAGGGGTTAGGAGGAAACTTGACATTGAAAACAGACACCCAAATTATAGATGTCTTTGAATAATCCAAAATATTTTTCATGCACTTCACAGAGTTCCTTTCTCGAGCTAATGGAGCTTTAATAAAGGATGTTTCCCCGCTCCCTTCTCCATGCAACTTCTCCTCCCCTTTCCTCTTCCACTGTGAAGTTTCCATGAGTAATCCCAAAAACAATATTTAGATGACTGAAACATTAGAGCATAATGTTACTGCATAACATAGCATGTCCAGAACTTTCCTCTGGGATGGAAATCTTTTATTTTCAGCATATTAAAGGAGAAGGAAAAATTATAGTGGGGGAAAAAATGGATGCTTTGAAAAGTTATTTTACATTTTTGCCATTTTCTTATATTTATGTCAACTTTGTTGGAGCAGCAGCATCTATCCTAGGGAGTGGCTTGCTGGCAATAGAACCTAAATGTTTTCTGGGGACAACCCCTTCTCTTTTAATGACAGATGCAGGCCAATTCAGTCAGATCAGTCAGGTTGTCCCTCTTCTTTGCTCCTGTTTCAATTGCCAGTGGACCAGATCAGGTACTATTTATGCAGTGTACAAAAACCACCGTTATGTTTTCTCTAGCTTTCAAGACAACCAAAGCTACTTCTGTTGCCTTTATTTAGTATTTGCGTAGTCTGTCAGACAGCAAAGTCAGACCCTGTCCTTGGTGAACCAAACCTTTATCCACAGTGCAGTTTATCAGATTAGTCTTTTTCTTTTCAAATTGAGTCTTTTAAAGACTCCCAATCAGAAAATTAATAGCTAGAATATTCCCAGAGTTGCATGGAATTGCTGTCCATCTGGGGATGACGATGCTATGACAGCAAAGCACTTTTTTCAGCAAGATTGAGATGATTTGGGGGCAGCTCCTCGCTCTTCCCCAGACTTTCTTTTTGACTGTGGGCAAGCCCCACCATTTCACCAGGCAGCAGTTTATCGTCTCCGAAATGGGGTTAACAGAAGATATTAATTCTTTGTCTTACAGGCAGACGGTGTGAATAAATCCACAAAGAAACGTTCTGGGCACGTCTGTTCCAAAGAAGCTGTGGTTTCGGTGGAGATTCCCAAGACATCTGTAACTGGCTCATATAGGTACCAACAACAGCCGCTCACACAGTACAGACCACGCTACAGACCTACCGTAAAGCTAGCTCAGGCATATCAAAATTATAGAGCAGACACAACAGTGAATCATGTAATAGGGAGAGGGTTAAAGACAGATATACTGGTTGTCTTTTAGACACTGAATCCATGGCATTAATGTGGTAAGACCAATAGAAAACCTGTTATTAACCAGTTTTGTTTTCAGAATCAACCTGCTTCTCACATCCATTAAAAAGCTTGTGGTGTGCTAAATTGGTCTTGACAGGAGTGGGGTTTTTTTTGCTGGGCTTTGGTTTAAATAAGGCTCCTCGCAATTCACATTTCCCACTGCATCAGTGTCTTGAGCAAAAGAGATTTTCTTTTTTTTCCACATGTAAAAATAGAAAAATCTCAGTGGAAATTCACAGGTCCTGCAGCCACTTTGCTGACCTAGCCAGCTGGCCACCTTTAATCATGCAAAGTGTTTCACGTGAACAGCTCTTGTTTTATGCCTTGTAACATTTTCATGTGACTCATGACAAGTGATTCATATTTCGTTGGTATTCTAAAGACCATACTTAGAAATCAGATTCTTAGAAATTTTTAAGTCATTCCTCTGTGTAGGAGGGACTGTGGGTGCTCTACTCAGGTTCATTATGATAATGCAATCTCAGACGGTGTTGCACAAACCAGTTTACAGTAATAAATAACAATAATCACAAATTCATTAAAAGTCTTGGGCTTCCGATTTGAAAAATGTACAGTAGAGCCAGGAAAAACCTATCTGAGAGTGTTTTTGCACTTTCAAAAGTAGTTGCTGTTACATTTAAAATGTGTGACTAAATTAAAAAAATAAATAACTTAAATTTTGAGTCATAGGCTGCGATATGAGGTCCAGGCTTGAGTCTTTGTCTTGCTAATGGACTTCCAGTGTGACTTCAGGCAAATAACTGAAAACCTGTAATTCTATTTTCTCCTATCAAATGTGCTACTTGTTAATGTTTTTTGTCCGTTTTGATCCTAAGTTCTCCAAGTGAAAGAAGGAAGATTAACTGTTGAGCCTACACGGTGGTTGTCAAAGGCAGAAAAGTCACGAGAAAGAAGGGCTAGAGAATGCTCATGATTTCAGCTGGGAATGCTCAATACTTCTCTTACGCAGCTGAGATTCAAATAATGAAGAAAAAATATGAATTTCTAGAGCTTTTTTGATAAGGGAGTTTTTTAGTAATTACTATTGAAAGGAGAGGTGATAGCTTTGATCAAAAGGTGAAATTCATTCTAACAATCTTGCAAAATTGATATTCTGTGCTGATTCCCTAATTACTTTGAAATTGAAACATGGTGTGATTTTAGGTGCTTGGGTGCTCTGCCCAGTCAAATGTTGTACAAAAAATTTCCTAATTCAACAATCTTCAGGCTCTTTCACTCTTAAAGAGTGAAACTCACAAAAAGTGATGAAGATGGGAAACTGGTGCGGGTGGGGGGGGGAATGTACATTAAAATTAAAAACCAAGATATAAGAAAGGAAAGAGAAGAGAGTGGGTTTTTCAACTCTTTATGGAAATTCAGATTTCAGATGAAATTTGGCTGGTGTTTTCTGTTTGGCCGAAATTGGCTGATCCGTGCAATTTCCAATTCTGTCAATACTGTCATTCGGTGTTAAACCCCCCAAAGATGCTAATACATAGAGCAGGGGTGATGGGACATTCAACTAGAAGAAGGGAGTTTTAGGCTTTGATCTCTGCTCCTAGGTTTTTACATTTTACTTTAAGAAGTCACTTGGTAAAGTAAGTTAAAATTTTTAAAAACGTTTGGCACTTTCAAGCACCTTAAGTTCTCTGTTGGATTGGATCTACTGACATGGCAAACCCTTGCAGCTGATCGCCCTTAGATCCATGACAGGTTTGCTAACACCAGTGTGTCCTTGCTGCCTGGACTTCTTTTTGCAACAGAAGAAATCACATGGGGTTGAAGATTAACGTAATGTTCGTGCCATTGCTGTTTATCTGTAAGTAGTACAATTTACTGTAACTGCAACCAGAAAGATGATCGTAACGTTTAGGAACTTTGTCAGAATGACTGTATAAATCGACTTTCTGAGGGATGAATCTGTTCGAGTAAGGTCCCTCCTCGCTGTGGCCAGCAGCCCCCTCCAAACTCTTACGCCAAAACCTGTCATGGAAGAGTTTCCTGAAGTCCTTGCTAGGTGCCTTTCATCTTTGCCCAAGCCTTAACTTTTGTTTCTCAGTGAAAACTGGGACCAGAAAAAGTGATCTGGTGAGGATGTGCTGTAAATGTTCATTGTGAGGGAAATTATTGAGTTTTTGGTTTTTTTTTTTTCTGAGCTGTTCACCAACTTGTACATGCAAATCAATACATTTGGCTTATGTGCAGCTCTTGAGCTTCTCAAAAGCATCTGGGACCTGCCATTGCCTTGCTTTTGCTGGATACACGTTACTTGTTTTGTGTGTTTTACAAATATGGCAGTAAATATACAAGAGTCTTGGTTTTTATGGGACCCAATTAAGAGAAAGAAAGGAGATCTTTCCTTGGCTTTACTGAGCTTTGGAGCAAGAATTAGGGGAAAAAATCCACCACCACACAAGCCTGCTTATCTACTATTTTCACTTTCCTCTTTTCATAGACTTTTTTGATGTTTTAGTTAGAAAGTATTTAATATGATGATATTAACCTTTATGTTCACATGTCATGCTTGAGAAATTTTTTACATTCACCGATTAACTCAGAAGCATTTATTTACAGTCAGTAGAAAGTACGTCCTTCCAAAGAGTTGTCAAGTGACAAATGCATTAAAGGTTAAGATAATGTCCATGGCTCGCTTAGGTAAATACTATCAGTCTGAAATCTCCTTTTAAGGAGGAGATAACCAAACCCACTCAAGAAATAACAGCAAACAAAGCAAGACAAAGTAAACTCACATTAAAAGAAATTAGTACCTAACAAAACAGCATAACAGCTTAACAAGCTACTGGTGCAGCACAAATCTCCTCTAAGTACCAGGAAATAAGCCATTGAAACTTCATCGCTAAACTGAAGTCCCCACTTGTAAAACTTCAGATAGCTACAAGTTCCTTTGATTCGATGCAAATCAGAGGTGATTTCTTTTTTCTTTTTTTTTTTTCTTTTTTTTTTCTAAGGTGCTATTTGCTTCTAAGGTATCTAAGCAGTAGGTGAGCTGAGAAAGACCAGAGATGAGCAAACACAGGACAGCCTAACCTCCCTGTGCTTATATATTCATTGAGGATGGGCAAATTTAAAAACAACAATAGCAACTCTTAAGTGTTTGCATTTCTGTTGATTTTCTCCTTTCATCTTCTGGCATAGGGTGATGTTTAGTGTGATACCTTGTTAACCACTCTAAAGTCTTTCTGCTTTGTAATCTTTACTTCAGAGTTACCTGGTATTTCCAACTTTAAATAAGGTATTATACCCACACACGGAGAGGTAATAATAAAACTTCTGTTATGACTCACTATAAGGATGGATTCCTTTTCAAATTACATCTTCCCTGGCATATGCAACCCACTGCTCACCGTCTGGTCTGCTTTCCCCTCTATACGTGATCTATGGACAATACAAAACTGTTTCAACTCTCAGTAAGAGGCTTAAGTCTGTAGCTCAGACTATAGGCTCCCAGAGACTTTAAGCTCTGAATGGACTATTGGATCAGCTAGTCTGACCTTCTATACAAAGCAGGCCCTTACATTTCATTCAGCTACCTCTGCAAGAAGTGTCGCAGCTTGTTTGACTAAATCAGGACTTCCACCTTATGAAACATATCTCTCAGAATGTGCAGTCAAAAAAAAAAATCCAGCACTTTCTGTGATAGTTTATGTCAATGCTCAGTCACTCTTGCCTAAAAGTAACCGCCTAATTCGTAACCTAAATTTGTCTATTGCCAGTCTATTGCTCCAAAAGTTCTAGACTGATCTGGAGGTGTTTAAAAGACTCACCACTGCATACCAGCCCAGGCAATGATCTGCCCTGATATGTCCCTAAAGCTTCTTCCATATTGACTTAATATTTTCTCTGCTTTCCCTCAGTAATAATGAGTCCTTTAAACTGTAGGGTTTCAGGATGTCTATTCTTGAGCTGTATCTTGCTACTCATGGCCTTTTGGGCCTTGATGAGTTTCTATTAACTTGAAATCACTATATAGATTTGTGCTGAAGCAGCGCTGCAGGCGACATAAAGCCAGCAGGAAGCTGTAGAAGCACTGCACCATAAAATAAATAATTTGAGTAGCCAAGTTACTTAAATCACAGTGAAGGGTTACTTCATATTTACCCTGTGCGTGTAGGACATGCTGATGTACTTGATGCCAGGTTCAAAAGTAAACATGTTCAGGTACCAATCCCATCTTGATTACAAAGATGCAGTCCAATGAGTAGCAAAGGTGGAACAGTTCTGCTGTGCAAACATGGAAAAGACATCAAAAGTCCACATTTCTGTGGGTCTCAATCCCCATTGCTCTACTAGTGAATACTTACAAGGTTTTGGGTCATAGTGAGCCCATGAGTATGAACCCATGTAAAGATACTCGGCCAGATCCCTCCATGGTGTAAAATTTCCAGTCTTGATGGCTATATAAATACAGAGATTTGTGCCTGCTAACCGAGAAGATAACAGTACAAAAATGTAACTTGGTAAGGGCAGTTCACTAACCTGCTATGTAGTGGCTTTATTTTTTCATGAAAAGTAGAGTATTAATGATAGATGAAATGAGCATCACTGTGTTGGAGAGGGGAAAAAGCAGTGTTAAGCATAACACAGGCTGGGTAGCATTTACTTCAACTCTTTTTCTTTTCAGTCTTCTCTGAGTTTTAAAATCAGACTAATAAAGGAGACAGTCAGAGATTTCCAGGAAGGAATTCATGTTCAGTATGTCATGGAGATGACCATCTCCTCTCTCTTGCTTGGCGTAAAGCGGACTTGACGTTCTTCTGCAGGATGGCCAGCAAATTGGAGCCAGCTCAAGCTGAGTCCCTGAGGATCTCAGCTCTGTAATTATGTCACCACTTAGCGGAATAATGAACACTGATGGGTTGAAATGAATCCTGGTCCCAATAGATTGAACTTTTTAGCCTGTCCTGTATCAGCCATCTCTTCATTTCTATGTATAGAGTTTCAGTAAAGTAGAGGCCAAGGCCAAGTTCAGAATGGCACCCTGAGCAGAGATTGGCATTAGTAATATTGGTTTTGCTTATTTGTCTGAGGGGGTTTTTTTGCTGCTGTTTATCCAGCTGGACTTTAACCCTTTTGGCCAGTCTTGAAATAATTTATTTTTAAAATTAATCAGAATAAAGCTGGATTTGCTGGTTGCATATAATATACATGCAATACAAGTTATTAATTTCCAAGATCATTGTGCAACTTCTCTGTATTATATCATTTATCTCTAATAATGGAATTAATGATATTTCTCTTGCAGCTTTTCCCAGTGTTAATTTCTGATAGTAGTCTGATAAGGTAAATTGCTGCATGGCAGAGGACTGGCATTTGCAGTGTGGTTAAGGTGGGACCAGTTCACTATCTGACTCATGGTTTTGACAACTCATCTCCGCCCTCCCTTTTTCATGTCACTGGAGCAAATACCGTCCACTGAAAATCACTGGTGTGTGACTAAGTGTGTGGCTGTATTGCCCTCTAGTGCTGACCCTTAGAGGACAAGTGCTAATGTTACTACAATTAAGGACAAATCCAGCCCTTTTAGCAGATTTAGGTCCTCAGGTCCACTATTGAGAGGCAGCATGACTTTGTCTCAGGAGATGCTATATGACCTGTGGGGTAAGAAGTTCTAGTGTGAGAAATCCCAGCAGCCAGTGAAGAAATACCTGAGGGTCTGCTTAAAGGAACCTTGCATGTCCTATTGCTCAAACAGGAAGAGTATTTTTTGGTTGGTTAGTTGTTTGGGGTTTTTTTCCCTTTTGGGATTAAATAAGACAGATAAGGACTTTTCAAATGTTTCTATTTTTTTAACAAAAAACATTGACAACTGAAAACAATACAGCTTACAAATGGGACCACTGAGGGAATCTTTCCTTTAGCAAGGATGGGATTTTTCCTCAAAGTGGGGGATCATCCTTCAGTACTCCTGCACCCCAGTTCCTAAAACCACCAGGATCCACAGGGTAAGTAAACTGGGCTGGACAGGGAAGACGAAGGGTCGAATCATTTTTCTGTCTGATTCAGTAGAGGAACTTTCACCTCCTCCATCCCAACCACAATGTCCTAAATACAGGACTACTGGTTATTTTAAGAGTAAAGCTGACAGCGTGGGGGATATCTCTCATTTTGACCACAAGTTCAATTTTTCCTTTCTCTCTCTTTCTGCTTTTCTTCTGTCCTTCATCAGGACTTGCAGTTTTCCCCCCCGAAACTTTAAATTATATTCAGTTTTCTAAGAAGAACCATAAGATAAGGTACAGTCTCACAGGCAGTGTACTTAAGACGCTGACTGTGGTCTCTTAGGAGTCATAATATTATTGTTTAAAATCTGTCACTGTTCAACACAAGCACTATATAATGAAGATAGCTGTTTCTAGAGTTCAACACAAAACATATGTTGTGGGGCTCAGCTGTGGCGAGAGATGCCTTGGCCCAATGGAAGCCAGAAGAAGGGCTGGCTTTGTTGGTCCTGTTCTGCTGGGACAATTGCAACAGATAAGTCCCAGGCCCCCATTTCATGCTCTGTTCTAGCTGCACATCTGTTTTCATGGCCTGAGAGTCATAGCTGACCTAAATGCTTGAGTTATTCATGTGTCTGAATAGCTGCAAAACTGATGGGTCTATTCTCATCGCAGCACGAGGGACACATGGTCCTCTCTCCAACCATCACCAATGTAAGGCAGTCCCATCAGCCCTCACTCTTTTAAGATTAGCATGGTTTCATATAAATTGGAGAAACTCTCTATGCTAAGGGGCATATAGCTTTGTGCAACACTTCTTTAAAAGCCATCCTTTGTACAATAGCAGCACATGTTCCTAACAGCTGCAGAACCACATCCTAGGGACCATTGTAAGGTGTAGTGTTTCCCATAAACCTTTCTCCCTCCAGTCCTCAAATCATATGATTAAAAGTTTTCATTTGTAAAATTACAGTATTATCAGGGAGATGCAACAAATCTGATGAAGGGCTTCACAGTTGAGTGGCCATGACTGTGTCACACAAGTCTGGTCAGCCATTGCTCCCCAGCCTGTGTTTGCCTGATTAGCTAAAGAGTCGATCAGTTTTACCCAACTGTAACTAGTAATTCCATGTGCCCACACATTTGAGAGTTTAGCGAGACCTATCTCAAAGGCTGATATACTGTTCCTGAAAACTAAGTCCCCAAACTGATTTAGCATAAGTCATTATTCTCTAACATTGTTCTCCTTTTCTTTCCTCTTTGGCCAAAAAAACACTTGAGGGAAAGATAATCTAATAATAATAATAATAATAATAATAATAATAATATCCAAATCAAAACAAAAATATCCTGTAAGAAAAGCAAAGAAAAGCTAAATTTTCCAAAGACAACAAAATCTTTGCTGAAAACCTGTTTTTTCCCCAAACCCTGCTTTTTTATCCAGAAACAGTAGTATTTGACAGTCTCTACTAGCACCACCAATTTTTTTTTTTTAAATGGCAGCCATTCACTCGATGTGATTGTTACTTTTCTTTGAAGACACTTTGCTGAAGATGCACGGTGTAAACACTATGCAGGCTACATTGCAGCACAACAACGGAAGCACCTTCAGAGGCTTGGCTGTGTGACATAAGGCAGGAGAAGTGTAGGAAAAAACCTATCATTCTAATGTTATCTGAAAGGCTATCAGGGGAAAAGTTCTTAAAGAAAAGAAGTTACCAGCAAACATGTTTGCACAGGCTGTACTAACTTACTGAACAAGTTAATAAAGTGTGGAATAGTATTTTAGCAGTTTGCTTATTATTAGCAAGGGACCATACCCCACATGAAACATGACTCAGCCAGCTGCAAATAAACCCCTCTTCGTCCTCTGAGGTTTCTCTCTTTGATGCTCAACTTATTCAAGATACTTCCCACCGCCTGCCTCCAATTTTGCTTTTGTGGTAAATTGTTTAGACATGATTTAAAAACACATTATGGGCTATGGAGTGAGATAAGATGTAAATCAAGCTCATCCAGTCATTCAATCAAAAAATAATATGCTGGCATGGCGGGATATTAGAACCTCTGTAGGATCCCAAGTGAGAAGCCTTGAAACAAAATCAAAGTTATTGTTGTTGTTATTATTACACTATGCTGAAGAGCGGAGGATCCTTCCCTATCTGCAATGGGCATCTTGTGTCAGGTTTCCCACACTTTGGAAACCAAAGCAAACCCTTTGATTAGAAAGAATAATACACTGTGGCATATGTGGTGTGGCCTACTGCTGCCTTGTTGTACTGAATCCATGTTAACATGAATGATGGGCAGGCTGACTTGGGTTAGGTGAAATTTGAAGAAAACTAAAACTATAGTGAAACTCCTTTGGAACTTCCTTAGCTTAAATGCCAAAAAAAAAAAAAAAAAAAAAAAAGTTATGTCCTGCAATTATTGGGTTCTTTATACAGGTTGTAAGTTTGGAGTTTATAATAATAACCTGGTAGAAAAACATGATGAAAGGAAAGCTAAATCCCCACCAGTGGATAGCATCAAAGTTAAACTCCTCACCAGCTGTAAAGATGATTTATGGATAAATATGATTTAAATGATCCCCAACAACAGATATATTAAATGTGATATTAGATATATACCGTATCAACTATGACATAAATTACCCATGGCCTAGAAAGTGGTAAAGACTGGCAATTTTTCTTTCTAACTAATACCACTTATTATTTCTCTTGACAAAGTCATGACATGTTGGTAGACTTTCCTGTGAAAGTAAATAAATTATTAAATGTCCTTTCTGCTTAGTACAGTGGACAGATGAGAAATTCATAATATGAGGAAAGGATAGTAAGAGGAAAGGTGATATCAGAAATTCAGTAGTTTGCCCTTTTTCTTCTGCTTCACTAGTGATTAAATATTTCAGTATGGAAATTGGAGCATGTCTGTAAATTCTGTATTCAACTTGCCTATTGCTTACTCTAAAACTGTAGGAGTTAAACTAATGCAAAGCCTGAATGAGGCCAAAAGTCAATTCTCTCCTTAGGAGAGGTTCTTGAAGAGACATGACCACTTTGATCTTTAAAAAAGCCCATGACAGCCAGACATGTGGTTGGTGGTCATTCTCCAGCACAAGCTAGCTTAACCTTTCTACAGAAGTTCATTATATCAAAGAAACAAAATGTTCACATGACCTTCATTCCACAGTTTTGGTATCCTTTAGGTATGTTGGCCCTTGAGTACCTTGAGAAGGAGGAAACTGGACCTGATTTGCCACTGTCTGACAACCCCGTGGAAGAACGATCCTGTTTGTGGCTGAAGAGATGCTGTCTCATACCCCATGATATTCATAGTGGCTGGAGGATTTGTAAGGTAACTGGTGCGGAGCACAGGTATGGCATGTGCTGAAAAAGGGAAGGATTAACACAACCAATGCCAAGAAATCATTCACTTAGAGCAGGATTCCCTCACCTACTGTAAACAGGGGAAAAAAGTGAACTGTGGGCCCTACCAACAAAAAGTACAGAACTGGGGAGGAATCCAGCTACGTTCCTAACCTTTACGTTGCAGATATCTGTTCCTAACCAAATTAAACTGCACTATGGCAAAATACTTGATTATGCTGGAAATCACTTAAGCTCTGTCCTGCTCTGTCCGGTTGAGACTACCTTCTGTTGCCTGTGGTCATACTAAAGAGAAGGTCACCTGTTGTGGCTGAGAGCAGAAACTAAACAGTCCTAACCCATGTGTTTTGTTATTTGATGACTCAGGCCCTAAATGGTGAATAACAGAAGTTGAATGTGATTCAACCCAAACAAAAGTTGAACTCTTTCCCAATGCTGCATTATTGTCAGACATTCCTGAATAAGTGGTACAACCTTATGCAAAATCCAAACAAACCTAGCATGTGAAAATGGCATTTAAGCCTGAATAAAGTGTTAAAATAAACGTATTAGGCAGCAAGGATATGTTTTGTAAACACATCAGGATTTGTGAACGGATTGTCATATTACGTTAAAACCATTTAAAACCCCATTTGTGACTGCAGCCATTTCATAACATCTTTTTCTAAGTGGCTAAAGAGACATATGTGTTTAGTCTATTAAAGGAGAGAGCAGGCACACGCGGGGAGTGCTAGTGCCCGTTACAGAGTCGGCGTTACACCCCGAGCTCGCTGTAACACGTCACCCTGGAGCTGACATGGGCAGTCCTCCGCTGCCAGTCACCTTGTTGAGCACAAGTGACCTCTTCTGCTTCTATTTTTTAACAAACTTCAAAACTGATGTCCAGGTAGCACCCTGACTACCGAAAATGATGACTGGAAGTCCAGATCAGTTAAATAGTTAGGCATCCATACCTTTGGCCTGCTTCTGCTTAGCAAAGCGTGAACGCACATACTCAACACTTTTTCTCAGGTACTGAATTTGGATCACTTTGCTGAATTAGGATCAAAGACCAGAGACCCTACCAAATTTGCAGTTTTCTTTCTTGTACATGCTTCTCTTAGGATTTTTTCCACTCCTTCCATTAAGCCCAAATCTTTCAAAGTCAATCCTTCAGGCTGCTTCTGCAAAAAATTGATGAGAAAGGGGCATCTCCAGGGACCTTAGAGGTTTCTGAAGGGATGGTGTTCTCTCCTTTGACTACCAAGGAGACCAAAACATGCAACAAGATGTGACTTTTTAAGGAATGAAATTAGAAGACATGAATTGCACCTGCACATTTAATTAAAAAAAAAAAAAAGTATGTAAAAAATAAAAAATCCTGCTACAGAGCAAGACTGTCAAATGGCACATATTGGAGTAGCATGACTGACTTCTGTGAAGCTTCTTTTTGGTGGTGCCTCCCCCATTGGCAATAGCTGAGGATCTGGCCCAGGATTTTCTTACTGAAAATGAACAGAAGTATTAATACTAAAAGATTCAGTCATGGAGAGCTGCTTATTCCAAGTTAGCTTTTGTTGCACGACAGTGTTGTGAATTTCATGCACTCAAAACCAGGAGGCTGGCTTAAAAAAAATAAATTAAAATGCAAAATAAATGAATGACAGGATCATGCTTATGTCTGAAGCATTTTGTATACATTTAGATTCCACCCCCCACACAAAATACAGAAAAAAAGAATAGAAAAGCTAAGAAGCAGCTGGAATGACCTTATAATAAATTTATTCCAGGAGCTGGGGATTTGTATAAAACAAGGATCACCCCAGTTCTCAGGCTGAATTTGCGAAGGCAGGTGTGTATTACCACTCAGAGCTCAGCAACCCTGGTCACTCAGAAATGGGCCCAGAAGCAGCTCTGGCAAATCACAGCGTACCATTAGTTGCGAACTGTCGGAGGCTTTGTTATCAGCGTCGCTGTGAGATCCACGCTAATTATTTTACTCCCTTCCCAGCTTGGTGTTTCCAAGTTTGCTCGCTAGCCCCAGCCATTGACTTTTCACAATAGAATTTCAGTCTAGCTAAAGTTAATTAATTTAAATTTGGCTCTGGGTCCTGTTCATCTCTCGTTAAGCCATCCCTTTCTTCTGCCTCAGCAAAACCCTATTACCTCATCTGTTGGACCGATCCTCACGGGACAGTGGCCAGCCTGGACACAGGTGTTAAGCCTTCCCCAACCCCTCGGTTACCTCTGGGACGATTTGAAAAGAGGGACTATTCGGAACTTAGGTTTTGATGAATTTTCCGCAGATACAGCAATGCTGGAAAAATACACACAAAGCTTGTTTGTTTGATTTATCCCACCATAGCACTGCAGAAAGACCCCAAAGTGGAGATAAACCCTTGCACCCATTGAGGTCTCTTTTAGGGTGAGTGGGCTGCTGGATTAAGGAGTCAGGCCCCAAGTATCTGCTAAGCTGTAGACAGAAAATAAAAGCTGTTCAGCTGGTAACCCCCCCTCCAGCTCTTTCTACACCTCCTGTTTCCAAAACTGCCTCTGCTTTAAACTCCCAGAGCATGCTTTCAGAAATGTGTCTGAAACTCAGAAGCTCCTGTTTGGAATATTAACTATAAATAACCTTCCAAGATAAGCTTTGTATGGCGAAGTGGAAAAATTTCCTTTGACTCTTCCTTGACGATGCGGCACAATGTGCCCTTACTGTGAAGTTCTCCCGTTCGTGTATGCTGCAGATACGTCTAATGAAATGTC
The DNA here is from genome assembly GCF_947461875.1 of Haliaeetus albicilla. Lineage (NCBI taxonomy): Eukaryota > Metazoa > Chordata > Aves > Accipitriformes > Accipitridae > Haliaeetus > Haliaeetus albicilla. Next base: position 5,730,832 of record NC_091496.1, read on the forward strand.
TTTCAACTCCATAGACACTTGCTATATCCATCCCTGTTAAACCACCCTGCCTAGCCACAGCAGACATATCCACCGGCACAATAGGACAATCCAAATGAGGTGATGTTGTGTTTCTCAGCTGCCACCATGCGGGGGGATATACAATGAGATACAGGCGAGAACTCAATTAAAATTGCCTTTTTAATTCAGATGATTTAAGAATTTCCTTCTACTACTAAAGATGGATAAAAAGGTTTCCTATCTTTACATTTCAACCCACTGGCTGATAAATTCAAGGCACTTCTTGTCTGCAGATGCAGCTAACTGCAGAAGCTGCCATGCCATCAGAAATGACTTGAGAGAGACAGCCAGGGATTCAAGCTGCTTCTTAGCACCACTAAATAGGTTGATGCCTATAATTCCTAAAACCATAACAGCTCACTAGTAATTTCTGTCATTTCAACAATATAGTTTTAGAAGAGATTTAAAAATGTATCACCACTATTTCATCAAATGCCACATTTCACCTTCTGTAGCCACTATTTTGTATCCTTCTTTGCTATTAAATTGACTTCAGTTCTTCAAATGACACATCTGTTTAAGCCTTATCTGTTCAAAGAAAGCTAATAAGCATAGCTAGGTTTAAAAGGATTAACTTGGATGGGAATTCTAAAAGTTTTCAAACATTCTTGATAGTATTTGCTATTAAAAAGGGGAAAAATGAAAAAAAAAATGCATTTACCTTCTTAAAAACTCTCTCAAACTTACAACGATGTGAGATTAATTCCTTAGCAGGTCAAATGCATGAGGATGACATTTCGGTGCTTAAGGAAGCTCCTGATAGGTATCTAATGTTTCCCTGAGTACTTTTAAGATCAGTACTGGAAAAGAGGAAAAGTCGTATTTTTTATTTTGAGTAGCAAAATTCAGAATAATACCTATGTATATGTGAATGCTCTCCTCAGTTATATACAGATACATCTGAGTTGCTGCAAGAACACAAATAAAAAGGCTATGAAGTAAATTGTAGATGTTCAACTCCCTTGATTAAAGAAATCCAACAAAACAATAACAACAAAAGTTGTTTTCCTGTTTTCATCCTACAAACCTATGTTCTTATGCTCCGTAGTGTACACCTTGCTGTATCTCCAGCATATCTTCAGTGAGCTTATATGTAAAGTTTAAACACTAGGAAGTAATTTGAAATACATTCGGAATGATTTTAGATGCAGAAGATAGGTAAATTCTCATCAATGGCAGATAAGCGGCGTGAATTGCATGTTGGCCCCCGGATGGGGCTCTAAGTTCTGCTGAAATCAGCCCTAACTTTCCAGTGAATTCCATGGGACTGATGTGCGACTGGGGAGTTGATTTGCACTGGAAGACATCCCCATACAGATGCATGCATGGACAAAAGTTGGATGAACTCTGTAGACCTGTGTATTAAACTCACACTCACTTGAAAGGGCAAGGCTGCAAAATCTGGACTCAAGATGGGATCCTTCGGAAGATCAGCAAAGAGACAGTGGGAAATTGTCCCAGATCCTGCAATAGTGAACCTCAACATATTGACCTAATAAGAAATAACTGACACTTGAGAAATAGTAAATATTGCTAAATGTACTCGCTGTCTGCCACCAGCAACAGATTGGCACAAGAATAAAAACCTAATTTATTTTTTTAAATGAAAAATGAAAGCAAAAATCTATTGCCGCCATTTCTCCAGGAGAGACTGACTCTGACGAGTGACTGTGACTCTCTCCATATACGGATTTTAGATGCAATTACACCTGAAAGAGAGAGAAGCCAAGCAAGGCACACAGGCGCTAATACTGTATCTGTCAGTCACAAAGATGAGCTGCTCACCTCTAGCTTTAACCAAATTAACACATCAGTGACTTATGCATAACTTTGGGACTTTAATTCATAGCTTGACAAACCACAAACAAGAAACCAAGGTACAGATTTCATATTTTTTCTATAAATGCTTCAAAGGCAGCTGGAGTCAGTGAATAGCCCAAGTGATGCAGTAGATGTGTTTGCAGTGGCAGAATATCCCAAATCCTCTGATACTCTGGGTTTTCCTGCCAGACAGAGGTAGGCCAGGAGGTAATGTACAGAAATGCATAAAGACAAAACACAGCTTTGGATTTGAGTTTAGATTCATCCCAGAGACAATCTAGAAGCCTCGTCATTTGTTTTGCTGTCATAAAATTGTATAGAAAGTGAATCCAGAAGAGAAACTTTTATCAGTTTTGGATCTGAACCAAAAGCCAGACCTCACAGGTTGGCTCAGCCCCAAAGATTCACATCAGTATCTACTTTCATCAGAAAGTCAGAGTGGGAGGCTGAGATCCTGCTCTGGGTCCTTATTCATGTGTAGGCACTAGGGAGAGATATGAACCCACTGAACATCTAATCAAGAATCTTTGGAAATCTTGTTTACTTTCCTTCCTTATTTCTGCCTTTTTTAACCGTCTGAAAGATCTGGACCTTGGCACTGGCATCTGAGTATTGATTTCAGTGGATTTATCATGATTTGTGCTAGGTTAGAAGAGCTGGACCTTTATTTAACCCAAGCTAAAAATTGTTTTCAAATACAGATCATTCAAACAGACATTGGTTTTGGATTAGCAGCCTTTTGAAGTAAGCTGTGAAGCTCCATGTGAACAGTACGAAAATGAGCCTTCCTATAAAAGTCCGGATCCAGTTCTATGTTGAAATTTTAATCCATTTCCCTTCAAAATTCATCATTGTTCAGCTCCGAAGATATTGCATCACTTTAATTACTAGTGGAAAATGATCATTTCACCCAGTTAATCTAGTTTGTCTTTGAAAGTATAATAAAGTACTATCTAATAATAAACTATGTGCTTATCATCTGACCAAGCTTCTAGCTAAAGTACTGTTTACTGATCTAATGATCTGGCTTTGCTTTAAACAATAACATCTAAATATAAACACTGATTCTTCCACTTGATCTCCTACACATTTGATTTTATGTAGGTCGTTAATGATGTCAGTAAGGATGGGCTTTAATGTATTTAAATAAAATAAAGTTGGAGAAGCACGTGGGAGAGTAAGAATTTAGCCCAGCAGTTGTAGCGTGTTGGGTAATAATTTTGGTCGGTGCAATGTGTCATAGCTGCCTGTCCATGAGGCAGGTGTCTTATTCGGATGGGGTCACTTCCAACACGTCATAGCGTTGGGTTGAAAACTACAGACCAGAAGACCCATCAGTACCCAGCTGGCCATTCCTAATGCAGTGAATAGGTTTACGCGTTGAAGAAAGAAGCTACATCAAAGCATTATGTGAACAGGTGTGTAGAAAGGATGTGAAACAAAGTCCAAAATGGCTTTTCTTTTCCTTGTGATGAGTCCAAGAGATTGAATCCTGGCCATGTTGAAATTTCTGGTAAAACTCCAGTATCTTCACTAAACAAAGGCACTCATGAGATTTGTGCTGACAATTCAACATATCAGTAATTAACAAATTGCTATTGCTTCTTTTCTGTGCACCTCCTTCTGTGTAATCGAAGCTGAACTGTTATGAGGAAAATGATTTGGCAGCAAAACACCAACGCACCTGAGAAACTGTGTGAAAGTCCTCAAAGTCCTAGTGATGATGCTGCCTGGCCAACCTCTGTCTCTCAGAACAAGAGATGTGGTAATATATCAGGACAGATTCCCTGAGCCCACATGGTTAGAAAAAATATCATGCCATCCCATCTTTATCTCCTGCTTCCAAAACTTTTGATTTCAAAAATGTGCAACCATTGTATGAGATACATGCAGAGCCCCATGTGAAGGAGGTACCAGGTACAAAATCTGGTTCCAGATACTTGAGGAAAAGTGGTTTAGTTCCATATGTTCAACCTCTAAATAAAAAACAAGATTTCTGGCAAAAGTAGTTAAGACACTATGAAATTTGTGCATTTGAGGGAACTTGTTCCTCTTTTGCAGCAGACAAGCGAAGTGGAAGGCTCTGGCAACACCCTCAGAGCTACTCATGGCGGGACAGAATTTGGCCTTGTGTACAGAGAAGGTGTATGCTATATTCCCAGCAAATCAGCGTCTCTCTAAGACTGTCACTGAAAACACCACTGAAAGAACATTTTGGGTGTCTTTGGAACAACATATTAAAAAAAAAGAAAAAGAGCAAAGCGCAGTTCTCTGTGCCTTGAGGGTCACCCAGAATCTGTTCCCACAGTTCTATTTAGCTAATGAAGTCATCCAAGCCCTGCACAAAGTGGCACTGGTGACCCCTGTGTCGCTGGATGCCAAACTTTAAAGGTAACACGATAACGGTTTTGGATGTAGAAACAAAGAAAGTCTATGTGCAACCACGTAAGCAGGGGAATGACAAACAAAGATGCTATAGAATGGAAATAGATAATTTCAGGCAAGGAGAATGTAAAGTAATCGCTCCTGCCAGTTCCACTGCTCATTGCCATGCAGGCTTGGCTTTCTGTTCTCCTTCTCTGCTTTTCCACCTTTTATACCCAATAAAGAGATTTGTTTTGTAACATGGAGCAAAAACACATAAACAAAGTTACTAATTCCCCCCAATTTTCACATACAATCAAACATACAAGTATCCTACTCGGGACTGTGAGACATACTCTCCTCCAGTTTTTGAAGCCTCGACATAAGATACTCCAAGAACGTCTCATTAAACATTTATTTTCTCTCCCTATTTGTGTAACAAATGCATGTCTTTTCTTTTTCTTTCCTTTTCTCTTTCTTTTTCCTTTTCTCTTCCTTCCTTCCATTCTTTTTTCCCTTTCTTTCTTACTCATTCTCTTGCTCCCTTTTTTTGTGTGTGAACTTTTAAAATAAGAATGAAAAAAATTAATAATTCTCATGTATTTAAAGGCAATTTGTTTTCAACTTGAAAATGTGTTAAATCAACTACAAAAATGACTGTGAAATAAATTTTGAATGTAGAGGAGAAGATCAGTTCCCTTGAATTCAGAATAATTACAGAAAAATTAGGTTTCTCAAGTATGTCAGAAGACTAGAAAGATACAAATTTCAACATAGTTTCATGACTTTACCTTTATAACAGTGTAATTAACAAATGGAAATACACTAAAACCCCAAATGTGATAATTCTATTTGTCTTACTTTTTTGTCTAACATAAGCATTTTTGCAAAACAATATAAGGTAAAGAGAATAAAAATGTTTATCTGCTTTTTTTTTGGCAATCACAGTAGCTGATGCTTTCAAGTCATAAATATACATTAAAATATACTTTTTTCCATGAAAGTTGTGTCTTCCATTTTTTAATGCACTTATTTTTAGAGCTCTCGTTCTTTGTAAGGAATTGCTGTGATCCCCATTTTACAGCTGGAGGCCTGAGACATGGAAACACTCATAGAGCACCTCTCCAGCACTGAACCACGCAGGCGAGCCTTCTGCTCTGGCCCCGAGGCCAAGTGGTGCAGCCTGACTCACGTCCACATGCCTAACTCTCCCTCCCAGAAAAAAACCTGGGTGACTGCATCCAAATAGCCTCTTGAGAACAACGCTTGGCTTGTCCTGTCCCCCAAATTATGGCTGAACTTTATCTGGGAAAGTTTTATCTGTCCCAGCCCAGATCTGTGCCATGAAGCACGGCAATGCCCGGACCGAATAGACGGCAGGCAACGGCATTCCACCTTGTCCTGCTCCAGGTCGTTCAATGGCATGGGCACAGCCATGGGGACTCCCAGAGTTTTAGACCCAAACTGTTATTCCAAACTCTGACTAATCCTTTAGACCCTTTTCCTACATAATTTTCATGCAAACAGGAACCAACTTTTGGAGAGCCATTACACCATTGTACCCTTGTGCCAAGCGTCTGTAAAGGCAAAGCATGACCTGGCTGCACGAGCCGACTTTAATTTGGAAGTTAGCATGGATGCATCATTGTGGTGTTGTACACAAATCTTACCGAGAGGCCCATGTTGAGAGAGAACAGTGCAAGCTCATACAGCTGGATAGCTTTTCCAGACCAGAGCTGGCTTCCACCTGGCCAGCTTTCAGCAAAAGATCACATCTCTCTATATTCTATATTCATCTTCGAAGGCTGGACTCACTGTTGCAGTTTTGAAGTCTCTTCCTAGCGTAGCTCAGCTTTCTATTGTTCTCTGCTTTGGAGTTTTGGTAGAAAACAGAGTTTTAGCAAACTTGTTCAACTGCCTGACTCCTGCATATATCTATTAATGTACAAATGTTAAAATAATTCTGCAATGCTATAAATAAAGAGTTATTTTCACCAGACACATGAGCAATGTTTCACTCAAAATCTACAATCTGAAAGGACACATTTTGTCTTAATAAGATATGTGGTAGGTTTCCTGTATGTGACATTGAAAATAGTGAATGTTTCCCAGTGGACCATTTAACTACAATAAATCCAGACTTGTTCCTTATAAAGAAACATTGTCAGCAACAAATTGTTTAACAGTTGTTTTAAGGTCATGCTTTCTAAACCCACTTACTTCCCACAGTATTTACGGCACCACTATTTAATACAGTTAAAATGTGATTGATTGTACGTGTGTGTGTGGGCACGTATGTGATTATTTTCATTAAACAAAATAGTTCTATTGCCATCTTATCAGAAATTGCAGAAAGAACTGAATGAAAATGAACTGAATTAATAACAAATTGAAGGAGGATTGTGCAACACCAAGATTGCTACTCAAGGCAAGATGAACTTCAGCTGGAATGGTTCTCAAACCCACTTGTTTATTGGGGTGCATTTCAGCTCAGTCCCCTTTCTTTTTTCAGTGGAATAGTAGAGTAAAAATCACCGGTGCCTACCCCTCTAGGGACATGGAGGTAAATGGAGACAATTCCCCTCTGTGAAGAAAAAACAGGTAATTTGGACTGAAACCTCCCAGGAAGTGCTTGTGACTGAGTTCTACCACAGCACCCAAACTGTTGCCCCAGGTTTTGCTTGAAACAGAAACCGACAGTTCTTGTCACCACAGCAAAATAAATCTACATGCCAAACATTTCTGGCCTTGGCTACACCTCTCTCAAACTCTTCATTCTGCTATTTCCCACCTTTGCACACACACAAGGCCAAAATTGTCCCAGTCCTTACCCTGCCAAGCATCTTATCCATCTGAAGGAGCTATTTGCTTTCCTGAGTTTAAATAAATCTTTTTTTCAAAAGATTTTATGACCATGCACTGGACACAAATACCAAATATTTACATAAGTAATAAAGTGGAACAAATTTACCATACAAATGCAGCTACCTCTCTTCAGAATACCAATATTTTTACTACTGCTGTAAGGTCTTAAGTACTGAACAACTTCAGTATCCATTTCACAGGGTAAGAGAATTAGTCTCTCTCCTTGGTTAAATCTAGGGCTAAAATAATGTAAATTGGGTCACATCCCAGTTTAAACTAGTCATGCATTAGGATTATTTGAGACAGTGGCTCAGCAGCTTTGGACAGCAGGTGCTTTAGAAAAGCACTTTATTCTGTGTACCGAAGTTTGAAATTATTTTCCTGTGAATCTTGAGTGTATGTGGAACATCTCTACCTGTCTCTGTGCACCGGACTGGCGAACCTGCAGCTCTACCCACCTTGAGCCTGTAACTTCTTACTCTGCGATAGAGCTCACGAGCTGTTCCCAGGCACACAGGGAGTACTCAGGTGAGACAAGCAACAAGTCCAGACCTCTTCTATCCCACTAAATTAACTTGGTTTTATTGTTGCCTCATTCCCCACACTCCCAGGCCAGCCCCTACTTGTCCATTTAATATCCACCGTTGTATCCTGTCTGGCATACAAATGCTAATCTTGCCAACTTGGGGACTGTCTCTTCTCACTTGTTTATGGCATCCCCTGGCCAGTGGGGCTCTGATTTCCTAGCTTCCTGTCTATTAAAATGAGAAATTATAAAGTACATCAAGATTTTACACGATTAATGTCTTAGTCCTTAGTGGGCGGGGAAAAAAACCCAACCCTTCACAGCCTGGCTTTATTGTTGTTTCTAGTACTTTTGCAACTACAGGCCACCAACTAGACTGAATCTACTGCCATCTACCACAGCTCAAATTAATTCTAGCCAACACGTTTCGAGCCAAATAGCAAGTTAAAATAACACCATATTTGCTTGCTTAACAGCCTCGCACATGCAATGGTCTTGCTGTACAACCGCACCTTTTGACTGGTCATGAGCAACTTTAAATAATGGCCACACTACTGGTTTTTAAGGGAGAAAGCTGAGGAATCATAAGCAGCTATTATGCAAGCAAATATGATAATCATATATATCACATGTTAACAGAAAATAAATAGGTGACTGGCTGGCACCTCCCTTGATTAAACTGCCAGAGTAAGAAGCAGACTGGGTTTTTTATTGCTAGCTGTCAGTGGATAGAGCTCCCATTGTGATAGGCACTATATACCTGCAAAATGAGATGCTACTCCCTCCTCGCCCAAGAGCTGGCAATCTTTGGGCATAGACACATTACCTGGTCACACAGTCAATCTGTGCCAAAGCTTTCAACTCGTTAGACCACACACCTTCTCTCATATAAAATCTGTAATAATGTCTATATTATTAAAAATGGACTTTTGCCATGAAACAAACCCAGCGTATTAAGCAAGTCTATGTGAGGAGAGCGGCTTGCCGCATGACCTCAAAAGCTTGCGATGCCAGCTGCAACTATAAGCTATCTCTTTCTGCTCAACAGCTCACTAATAATTCAAACAACCCTTGTTCTCGCTAAATTATTTTTGTGAGCTGAACTGGGAGAGCACTTGCGAGAGGAGAGCATTTTGTTAGAGTCTTCAATGCTGCTCTGAATGTGACTGGCAGCATGTTCTGGCAGTCCTCCATTTGGACGGCACAATAGTGTCACTTCTAATAATAAAGAACGTACAGACGTTTCATGAGCTTTAAAGCATCACTTTGCTGCAGACTTCAGGGCCCTCTTATTTCCTGGAAGTGTTAATAAGTACTATGGAAAAAAATAGGCTTTATTAAAGGGGACTTCTAATGCTGGATAATCTGGCACGATGAAAGGTTTTTTTTTAAAGAGGATGGTAATGCAGTTTGCCTAGAAATACCTTGATTTTTGATTAGGCTTTGGACTGCTTTCTTATCACGTTTGAACTGTTTGGTGGCTATAAGACACATCACTTTTTGGAGGGAGTTGCTCTCCCTCTCTCCTCCTGCTTTTGGCTGATTTGTTTAATTATTTGACTAATTTTTTAAATCTTCATCTGTGGAGATACTCAAAAGCCATCTGGACATTGTCCTGGGCAGTCTCTTCTGGGTGGCCCTGCTTGAGCAGGAGGGTTGGACAAGATGATCTCCAGAGGCCCATGCTAACCTCAGTCAATCTGTGTTTCTGGGAATTAGTTTTCAGGCTTTTCAACAGAAAGGATGATTTTCACTCGGTTCTGCAGCACACACGGAAGCAGAAACAAGTCAAGCCAATGACCAAATACTCAGTTACTTAAGTTGTGGCAGAAATGGATACAGTGACCCAAAGAAAAGTCATTAAAAAAAAGGTCAAAATATCCCTTTCTCCAATATTTATATCATCTGGATGCATAATTGTTGTTATTTTGGGATGCGACAAACTAATGTTATCTAATTTGGCCCTTCACTGAGAGGAGGATTGGTCCAAACCTCCAGCAGCCCTTTTCAACTTAAAAAATTATATGATGCTGTTATTATAACTTTATCCCCAAATTTGATTCTCTGGGTCTTCCTCTGGAGTCCTTCTGTATCCCATCCTCTCATTATTATGAAATGTGTGCGTATATATATATATCTATATGCATATAATGTGTCTGTACCCATGTTTCTCTAAAGCAAGAGCTGGTCTTTACATTCAGGTAGTCTGACTAACAAAACTGTTGGATTAACTCATCTGAGTAAGAGAGTATGAGTAATACAAGAGATCATTTTCCTGAGAAAGTTGAATATATTCTGAGAAGTGCTGATGACCAGGTCTTTCAGTATATTTAGATCCCAAGTACCATTAAAATATAAACTGAGATTCCCCCCTATCAGTCATCCACTTCCCTTTAAAATACAGCTTCAGATTTCAGTGTTTACTTACTTGTGGACTTACACTTTTTCCAAAGCAAATAAAAAGCTATACATTTTGCTGCTGAGTTTATATAAAGGCAAGCTCTGAGCTTTTGTATATGCCATGTTTATCCCAAAATATTTGCTCCTCTGGCCTGGCTCAAAAATATTCATCATCAGTGTTGAACAGAAGTAGCCACATTTTAATGATCTTTCAGGTAATATCCATGACCAGCGTTTTAGCGGTGTGTGTTTACCCATGTCCTTCAGTCTTACTAAAGTCAGTGGTGAAGAAACCCATGTCTAACAGCTATGCTGTAAGAAAGACAAAGCTTGGGGGATCTCATTAGGAGCTTTTAGTCTGATGGTAACATTACTTCTTTATCACTAATACGTTTTCTAATAAAGGCACAATACATGAAGAATAAACACACCTTGCCAGTATGTAAGGTGATCTAAAAGTAATGCATTTCCAAGCAAGATTTTGACGATACCCTCAGTCAGACAAAACCCCATGCTTTCGCATGTATTCAGACCCAAGCTCCCGTTGTTAATTCAAGCTACTATATTCTCTTCTTTTAACTAGCACTTATATCTGACAGCTGTAAAGGCTTTCAGCCACAATAAATCTCTCCCTGACTTCCCAAAGCAAACAGTGTTGAAGTGAGTGATCCCTCCAATAACATTTTGTCAGCTCAAATCACCACTGTGTTGTGAGTTACTCAGACAGTCTGTGGTGACTGTTTGCTTCCCAGATTTCTTATGGTCCTTATTTCCTACATTTGCTCTGATCCTGGTATGTTGTCAGTCCTAAAAATGTGTTTTGCTGCAGTGGTACCTGTTGATTGGATGAATTACTCTGTTACTTTTAACTCTGGTAAGTTTTAATTTTGAGCAATTCATGACATCCAGGTGCTTGTATTCTCCCCAAAGGTATTAGGTGGGTTACTAGATCTCATTGCAGAGAATCTAGTCATTCAGTGGGACCTGAAAAAAAACCCAAATTATTTCAGTAAGGACCATCTGATTGTTCACAACTGATCTACTATGCCTTTTACTAAAAGTCAGAAAAAAATTCAGGTCCCTGTGTTCCTGCTAACACTGCAGTGTGTTTAACTATTCAGCACAACTCGAATTCTTCAATACTGATATTAAGACATAGGAAATAGGAAAGAACGAGAGAAATGGAAACCAGTCAATACTTAGACTGAACACCCCAAACTAGTTGCTGGCTTCAGAAAACTATTTCCAGATGATTTACTAAGGCATCCCTCCACCTGCAGCCCTGATTATTATCAACACGCTCTCACACGCTTCATACTCCCCTTTTGTGTTACAGGAAATCTCTACCATGATGGGAATTCTGCACTGTGGCTAGTGGGTGATAGAAGGGGTCAGGTGTACAGATAACACATCAGCTGAGGGTAACAGTGTCTCCTCAGAGGCATCAGATGAGCTTTGGTGGACCTACACACTTACATATACTCAATTGCTCTCTTTTTACCCCAACCACGTATCTATCTAAATCTGGCAGTGTGGGAGCTACTTTGGATCATCCATGGGTACCACCAGAAGCTTCACGAGTTACTTAGAATAACTGGAAAAGATTCAACTGCATCAGAGAGGAAAATGCTATGAGAAACCTTCACCAGTTATTAATACCACCTTGTGAAGCCTGTGGCCAAGAGCACAGAGATGTGTCCATGGAAGTCCCAGCTTTCACCACGTGTGGTGAAGCGGTGAAGTAGCTCTGTAAGGGTCTAAAACCCAAGGGTTCCTCACAGGCTGATCAAACCATGGCTCTTTATATGCCTCCCCAAGGTGGCTTCAAACATGTATTAAGGGGACTTGGCTGAAGAAGTCCAGTAGTCTTAAAATTGGTAAAGATCTCAGTATCCTGCTTGTAAGTAGGCTTCTAATTTAGACTCTGAACCACCTTCTGAACTCTACCTCTGTCTTGACAACATGGAGGATGTAGGATCAGTAGTTTACCTACTCAGTTTACACATTGCAACTCCTCAGCCCTCTAAAAAGGTGATTTAACATAAGCTATTATAAGGAAAAGCATTGAAGCGTTCCTGAAAATGAATTTGAGGTGCAAACTCACTCTTCCTAAAAATCCCTTTTCCAAATAGTTATTTTTTTGGTATTGTCCTGATCGGTGTGCACTAGGGTTTATAAAACAAAGTAGGGCTCACTGAGATTATCTGAATTGAATCACCAAATCCAAAGGCATGGTTTGGTGCTTTGGATGAAGTACTTTCAACTGCCTTGGTGCATATTGTAAGGTGAATTTAGCAAAGCAATTGCTAAAATCAAGAAAGAAAATTAAAGTAACGTTTGATTTTAATGCTCTGTGCTGTCTTCCAGGTACTTACAGGTACCTCATGGTCTCTTCTAGCCAATTTCTAAATCAAACAACTTCGTCAACAAATACATAGGTGGGAAGATTTTGGCATCCTCATTCACAACTGTTTTGCTGACAAATGCTATCAGAAAATCGAGTACCCCCATGGGTTGATAAGGTTTTGGCCCTTGTTATTTACTGTGTTTTCCCTCAATTCTCTTTTACTCACACATGCAACCATATACACGTTCACAATCCATCTTTCTTTCAACCTATTTTTTGTTTGCAGTGTGTCTCGTGGTGATCAGCTACTGAACAGAACAGGTGGAGTTTTCCAGGTGTCAAGTGGGTTTGTGCTGCTCAGAAAAAACATTTCAAGAGAAAAAGACGTCATGTTGATTGCTTTGAACACTGGTGACTCCTTTTCGTAAGAAAGCAAATTCAAAAATGGTTGCCTTTGGCAGGTAAACATACTGTTTTGCTTCAGGCAAAGCAGAGGGAAAAAACCTGCACTGGTTAATTTTTTATAAGACAAAACATTCAAAGAGGAGAAAGTGGTTTTGATCAGTGACAGGAGGCTGCCTATAAAAACAGTCAGGTTCAGTCCAATATTTTAATTAAATGTATTTGTTTTATGGTAAAGGAGTTATGGAAATACATAGGAACTGGGATTTTCCTTGGGTGCAGTATCTCTCAGATCTATTTCTCTTTCTCAGGTAAATGAAGAATTGTCATGCATTTGCCCTAGGCTTGAATTCATCATCTTTGTAGGCAAGTTGTATTTTTCCCCCCAGTGTGATCCCAGTAATGAACTTTTCCCCCCAACAACAAACCAGAAATGTATTCATTTTATTTGCTTGTTTATTTGTTCCAAAGACATTGAGTTGGGGATGAATGATGCCTTGTTTTTCATGAACCTGCAGAAACATGATTTTTATTTTTTTTTACCAGTCATATATTGGTTATGAAATGTTTTATTCAGCCTCAGACACAACACTGGACAGGTTGCAACCATGAATGAGTCTCCCACACCGAAAGAAAAAAGAAAAGTAAAGAAAAGAAAAGAAAAGAAAAGAAAAGAAAAGAAAAGAAAAGAGAAAAGAAGAAAAAAGGAAAGGAAAGGAAAGGAAAGGAAAGGAAAGGAAAGGAAAGGAAAGGAAAGGAAAGGAAAGGAAAGGAAAGGAAATCTGATGCAACTGAAGCATCATCCATAAAAAGACATTATTTTTTACTTATTCTTCTTATAAAATTATTTCTCTGCCCCTCCACTTGCTCCCATGGGAAAATAACTTGTGCCACTTTTAATCGGTCAGGCGTTGCTTCATCACCCCTTGCATAATTTCACAGAGCGAGGGAAAGATGTGCCAGATTCCATCCCCGTCCACTTCTCTCTAATCCGGGAGGGAACTCATGGTCACAGAGAGCAAGAAGGGGCAAGTTAGAGTTTTGCTGAAGACCTGCAAGGCTCTGTAGTCCACAATCATCAGGACTGGGTGTCCTGTGTGATTGCACAGGCTAATCTAAGAAATATGAGGCCTGGGGAAGGGTAATTTAAGACTTCATTATTATTATAGGCCCAGTGTTCTCTTTCTATGGAAAGTATCAGGCCAATCCATGATTCTGCTGTCATTGCAGCTGAAAGATGAGGATTACTAAAGTACACTGAGCGGGTAACACAGGAGAACGTAATATGGTGAAATTCTGATATCAAGTGAACAAAAATTCCTTTCTTGGGTGAAACATTAGCTTGAAGGAAATCGTATGGTAAAATGTACCTGCCTGGTATAGAATCTGCTTCTACCCTTTGAGTATAAAATTGGGAACCCTTGCTTGATCTTGACCAAATCATTTAATGACATGTCTCAGGGCTATTCATTCTGGTATTGAGTTTGCATGGCAAGGTTTTGGTAGCAGGGGGGCTACAGGGGTGGCTTCTGTGAGAAGCTGCTAGAAGCTTCCCCCATGTCCGACAGAGCCAACACCAGCCGGCTCCAAGACGGACCCACCGCTGACCAAGGCCGAGCCCATCAGTGATGGTGGTAGTGCCTCTGGGAGAACATACTTCAGAAGGAGAAAAGTTGCTGCAGAACAGAAGCTTCAGCTGGAGAGAGGAGTGAGAAGATGTGAGAGAACCAGCCCCGCAGACCCCCAGGTCAGTGAAGAAGAAGGAGGAGGAGATGGTCCAGGTGCTGGAGCAGAGATTCCCCTGCAGCCCGTGGGGAAGACCACGGTGAGGCAGGCTGTCCCCCTGCAGCCCAGGGAGGTCCACGGGGGAGCAGATGTCCACCTGCAGCCCGGGAACAGAGGACCCCACGCTGGAGCGGGGGGATGCCCAAAGGAGGCTGTGACCCCGTGGGAAGCCCACTCTAGAGCAGTCTGTGCCTGAAGGACTGCAGCCCGGGGAAGGGACCCACGCTGGAGCGGTTCATGAAGAACTGCAGCCTGTGGGAAGGACCCACGTTGGAGAAGTTCATGGAGGACTGTCCCCTGTGGGAGGGACCCCACGGTGGAGCAGGGGAAGAGTGAGGAGTCCTGCCCCTGAGGAGGAAGGAGCGGCAGAGACAACGTGTGATGAACTGACCCCAACCCCCATTCCCCATCCCCCTGCGCCGCTGCGGGGAGGAAGGAGAGAAAATTGGAAGTGAAGTTTTGCCCGGGAATAAGGGAGGGGCGGGAGGTGTTTTAAGACTTGGTTTCATGTCTCTTTATCTTACTCTGATTTGTTTGGTAATAAATTAAATTCATTTTCCCCAAGTCTGTTTTGCCTGTGACGGTGATTGGCAAGTGATCTCTCCATGTCCTTATCCCCATGAGCCTTTTGCTAAATTTTCTCTCCCCTGTCCATCTGAGGAGGGCAGTGATAGAGCGGCTTTGGTGGGCACCGGGTGTCCAGCCAAGGTCAACCCACCACAACTCTAAAGGCACACAGTAGGACTCCAAGCACTTTGAAAGACGTGATTTGGAAAAATGGACTGCAGAAAGTGGCCGGGATCTTGTGCTCATCCTAAACAGTATCTTGACCTGACATTGTTGGGAAAGGGTTCTTGAGCTAGATGGTCCACTGGTTTGCTCTGAGGGGACATTTATGTTCATAAACAGTCTTCTGTCTCTTTATTACAATAATATTTAATGACCCAGAGTCAATAAGAGGCTTTTGATTCTCGTCCTTTCAGGTGTACGTAGTTTGTAACTTGGTTAAAAATTCAAGAATGAGAATGAGAGATAATCTTTTTCCTACCAAAAAAGGATTTGGTCTAATTTTGGTGAAAAACAATAGAGCAGCATTATATTGGCTGGCTGATGAGCCAGAACTCCATGATTTTTCTATTATTTTCTATTTTTCTTTAGCTGTGGGGAATATTAGGAAACCGTAGACTAGGAAAAAGTAAATTTGAGATGATTGATGCAACAACATGTAACTATTCATGAATAAAAATCACAAGATTCTTCTTTTTCTTTTATTTTTTTCTTCTTTTTTTTTTTCCCAACAGTGTAAAAATCCATATGAGTGCTGACATTTTAACCTTCAGAAACTCCAGCAGGTGGTGACAGCTTTCAGCAGTTCATGCAGCTCCAAGATAAATGTTCCATTACAGGAGGCAAAAAAATAAAAAAAAAATAAAAAAAAAATAAAATTGAACTGCTTGAGTGTGCAGGCTGAAACAATATCACTTCCTGGCAGGAGATGATAATCCACTTAGGTCTCAATGTGCAGCCTTTGAGGTCAGTAAAAAGCATGTTGATGAATTCAGTGGGTGTAGGATCATTTCCCTAGCAAGCATGGCATATGAAGCAATGTGTAGAAACTGCCTCTGTGCTGAATTTTACACTTCTGCATATCAGCCAGGTTGAGGGAAGGAACACTGGTGTATAAATCTTACTTATATCCAAACAGTGAAACATTGGCTCCGGCAACATGCTGACAAATGGTTTTGAGAGCGTGGCCATTGAGCTTGGCCAATGGATAAATCAACCAATAAGGATTACCAGCTGCAAGGATGGGCAAGGGTTATCTACTTGAGAGAAAAGCCTTTGTGCTTTGAGCTGGTGCAGGTAGGGGAAGAGAAACCATCCACCACCATAAGAAAGACCACAGAGTAATGGAATTCTGTCCCTGGG
Source organism: Haliaeetus albicilla (assembly GCF_947461875.1). Lineage (NCBI taxonomy): Eukaryota > Metazoa > Chordata > Aves > Accipitriformes > Accipitridae > Haliaeetus > Haliaeetus albicilla. The sequence continues at coordinate 5,747,331 of NC_091496.1, forward strand.
ACAGCTGTCATCAGTGACAGTAGTAAAGTTTGTTCAGAGTAGTTTTAACACCCACCTGGGGAACTGACTGTGATTTTAACTATTGTTGATAAGCAGATAGAGTCAACTCCAACAGGGTTCTCAGCTTTTAAGAAAGGTTAGGCCAAGAACTTCATAAGTAATCAGATCCAAGGGTTCAAGGAAATATCTCAGTTTACAGTAAAAACTGGCATCGCTTTCAGAACAAAGGTTTAAAAAGTGTGTATTTCAGTATTTAGCCTCCTCTCCAACTTTTAGGATAAAGGATGTAGTAGGGTGTAGGTTGTAGGAATCTACCTGCTTCCAGGTTTTCCCACTCTCCTCTGAACAACACGGCAGCACTGACTGTCAGAGGCACAGTGCTGGAGGTAAGGGGCTCTCCCTGCTCATTTCATGTTACTAATGGCAACAAAGCTTTGTCAAATGAAAATATTATCTTTAGCCAGAGCTTTCAACCTTCTTGTGTTACAATTCTCTTTGCTGACTTGCACCAAACAACCATTACCCCCTGGGCCTGAAACGTGCTCTGTAATAGTCTCCAGTGATGTTTCCATATGCAAAAAAAAGAGAACAACAATGTTAACGGGGTGGAGATATTTTGCCTAACTTCTGATGGAAAGGATTCCTTTATAGGTATTAGAAGAAATAGGTGACTTTATATTTAACTGATCATGATATTTACTTTTACAATCATAGAATCAGAATCACAGAATGTTTTGGGTTCAAAGGGACCTTTAAACATAATGTAGTTCCAACCCCCTGCCATGGGCAGGGACATCTTTCACTAGAGCAGGTTGCTCAAAGTCCTGTCCAACCTGACCTTGAACACTGCCAGGGATGGGACAGCCACAACTTCTCTGGGCAACCTGTGCCAGTGTTCTCACCACCCTCACAGTAAAAAATGTCTTCCTTAGGTCCAATCTAAACCTACCTGCTTTCAGTTTAAAACCTCTGCCTCTTGTTCTGTCACTATGGGCCTTGGTAAAACATCTATCATCTCCATCTTTCTCATAAGCCCCCTTTAAGTATTGAAAGGCCATAAGAAGGTCTCCCTGATGCCTTTTCTTCTCCAGGCTGAACAACCCCAACTCTCTCAGCCTTTCTTAATAGCAGAGGTGTTCTAGCACTTTGACCATTTTTGTGGCCCTCCTTTGGACCTCCTCTAACAAGTCCATGTCCTTCTTGTCCTGGGAACACCAGAGCTGGACACAGTACTCCAGGTGGGGTCTTACAAGAGCAGAGAAGAGGGGAGAATGACTTCTCTTGACCTGCTGGCCACACTTCTTTTTGTGCAGCCCAGGATACTTTTGGGGAAGAAGGGCCTAATCCTCCCTGTGATTCTGGACTACAAGCTCAGTTGGAAACATTAACATTTGTTTAGAAGAATTCCACTCTGCTTGTCTTGTAAATTCTAAATAAACCCCATCAGTGTTTCCATTACTTCAGTACTTATGGGACCCAACAAAAATACGAGTCTTATTTTAAGCCATCTCGTCTCTTTCTGCGCATGTACACATACCACTGTGCAGATGTTAAAAGCAGTCTGCAACACGAAGGTTTTACCTTCTAAATAGAGGTGGATGAAAGGCACGCAGTACTATGATCCCCATTTCACAGGGGTGGAAATGAGACACAGGCAAATTTAAGGACTTGCCCAAGGCAAGAGAGGAAACACGTAGCATGACCAGGAATCAAACCCACATCTCTTCTGTGCTTTAGCTAGAAGACCAGTGTTCCTCTTGGTGCAGAGCACATATAAGATGGGAAGTGGCACTTTGAAGCACTTTTCTCAAGATAACGTCACTGTTATTGTTATAATTTAGCGATAGATGTTATCAATATAAAAGTAAAGCCGGTTGCAATTTGAGTTTATCCTTTGTAATGACTCACTTCTTCCATGCTGCTCACAAGAAGTGAACTAATAACCAGTTATTCCCTCTGGATTTCTCAGTATGAATTGTCTCTGTGTTACTTGCTTTTAAGCTACAAGACAGCTTTCCAAGCCACCCCAGCAGAGTCATATGGTCCTACTGAACCCCCCCTTAGACCTCTTGGTGACCTCCTGATGGAAAGGAGGCTGCAGACACACATCCAACTGCAGCATAGTGTTCCTGGATGGTCCATTACTCTGGTGAGAGACTGTCTGCATTTAAAACTGATATACTCCTGATGTACATAAACCACATTGGATTCTTTAAGCTTTATCACTTTTGGTGGGCTTGAGCTTGCACAGCTAAGTTGATTTGCAAGCGCTGTACCTGCACTGTCTTCTACTGGAGTAGGATCTAAAAGGCAGACGGTGTGGGTCCACAGGGAGTTTGTATCAAGCCCTGTGCTGATATGTCAGTTTAGACAGAGCCGTTACAGCCTGACCCCCACAAACACAATCCGTGCTCTCACTTTGTCAACCAAAGTCCTGTAGGCTGCCTGGCTGGCAACAGTTGCTTAGCTCCCATCCCCTAAGTGCATGGTGAACTGCAGAGTGGCATTGAAGAGGCAATGAACTGTGAGCAGTGAGAAAGTAAAGATACTCACCATTAACACCTTTAGGAGGCCAATAAACCCTCTTAGGTTGTCTCAATACTATAAAACTGGAAATGCTCTTTGCAAGGTCCTCTATTATGCACCTCAATTTAAGCATATAAATAGTTTTAGAGGTGTAATATTTGAGTGGGATAGGTTTCTTTTTCCTTACCTCACAATATAGACTACAATATGCTCTGATTCTCTGGACCAATACTTCTTCGCAGTGATCAGTAGAGACCACTTCATGAATGTTATGGGTTTTCCTAAATGAAAGTGCCCAGTGGTATGTTCTAGTCATATCTCATCATGTTTGGATCAGACAGAGTAGTGGCAGGAAAACTTTCAGAAAAGTCACTACAGGTCACAGAAAACACATTACTGCACGGAAGTCTTCTGAGCACCTATCCATGAAGCTCCAGAGAACTCCATAGTTGTTATTGAGTCAGTTCCACCTACCTAGCTTAGCCTACTTTTTTCTGACAGAATAGCAAATGGAATGCTAGATATACAAGCCTCTAAATATTAGGCAGAAGGAAGATGTCTAAGACATGTCATCTAAATATTTCCCATGAGGTTTGGGGAGCAGATCCGTGTCAGGTTGGGATCAAATCACTCATTGCAACTAACAGGACTTTTGCCACTGAATCCACTAACTCTTTTTTTTTTTAAACATGTTGTTCGAATCCATGGTTGGTTTTTTTTCATATAGCCAGTTCTTTTACACAGAGTAAGCATTTAAGCATTGTTCCGAAGTGGGTAGCTGCTGCTCTGAATGAGAATCTTAGTGCTTTGCTGAAATACTTACAATGATATCAGGTAACTAAACAATCTGTGTTGTGCTTTTCCCATTGAGTAATCTGGCATTTAGAATATGCCTCGTTCAGCATGCATGTCACATATAACCATTTTTGAAGAAATGGTTGCTCTTGGTTAACTAACAGCTTTGCAAAATGTCACAAGCAATGTTTGACTCAGGGATTTTATGTGGTTTTTCCCTGTAGTCTGTCTATATTTACGTATACTTTCTTTTTCCAGAATTTTTAAAGCTTGCTTCTGAAAGTGCAACATTTTGCAGATTATCTCAGAGTCACTGAAGATTTGTTGTGTTTTTTTCCCAGAGACTGGTAAAATCACACTGGCTCCAGAGGTTCAACTTTCTGCCCCTGCTAAGGGAGGTCATCAGTAGCGTGGAGTCAGCTTTGGATATCTCCCAATCAGAAACAAATAAAAGTTAGCCCACTGGGACTTTAGCTAGGCTGTATCTGCCCTTCCAATGAACAGTTAAGCTTTGTAGTGTGCCTGCTTGAGAAACAGCTGTTTGTCTAACCTCTGAACTGCTCAATACATTAATCTGAAGCATAATTTAGCTCTGTCTGAGCTTCCGAACATGGCACCAATAACTGGCTAGCATAGATTTACTAGCCTTAAAAATAATCATTTCTGAGGTTTGTTTAAAAAGTATTTCTCCTTCTGTCTTAGATTAATTAGAAATGATAATCTTTGGCAAGAACCTACCCAACAGAGAGCACAGTTCATAGGGTTCTGAGCAAGATGCTCCCCCTCGAAACCTTCGTGTTACAGTTTGTTCCTGGTGTTTGTGAGTCAGCCGTAGAGGCAGACCCTGTTTTTTGTTGGCCTTCTGTTTGGGGAGTGTGGTTCAGCTGTGCATCACCACGTTGTCCCTCTGCCAGCTAAGAACAAAGATCCAGTCAGAAGGATGGGAAAATACAGAACTATTTCGAATGAGGAGGAGCCAAGCCTTGATCAGATCTGGATATCCTCAAGCTTCAAAGTTAGGAGACTCCTGGATTCAGTGTGGGTTCATCGGTGTCTGAACCCCAATTTAAAGTCCGTGAGAGTCAGTGGGACCATTGACCACTGTGAGAGAGCAGCTCTTAAAGGAGGGAAGAAATAGAGAAAAATAAGGACGGGAATGAATGTTTGTGAAAAATAGTAAGTGACATACTTTTGGCTGTTGAAACGCTGAGTGATGCAAGATCCAATATTCTCCTCTCACTAACAGACACTCAGTTCTTGCTTCACTTCATGAGCATATACACACTCAATTTCCCAGATTGCCCCAGAGAAAAATGGCAGAAAAATGGATCACTCTTCTAAGAATTTGGCTTCTGAGAGCTGTTGTTATGTATCTGTATCTAGGTCACTAAATATCTGTCCTGATTCAGCACTGAAATGTTCCAGTAACTTGCACTCACTACAGTTTTGCTCCTGCACCATCAGGAGAGATGGGGGCTCCAGGATGAGGGTTTTCAGTGAGGGAAATCCAGGGCATTCATTGTCCCACTCGCCATAACATGCAAGGGTCTATTTTGCAAGAGGAACTGCTTCTTCTAGATACTTACAAATGAATCGTGTGATGTCATGCTACTGCATAAGATGTTGTATCTGTTCAAGTAAAAAGACAGCACGGAAATTATGAAACTCAGCATTAAGTACTATGGCATTGCTAGGTTCTGCTGTTGGTCTTGCTGACTTTCAACAGACTATCATCTCCATGGATTATAACAGAAGCTTAGACAGCTTGTCCTCCTGTAGACACATGCATGTAGACAACCTTTGTTTCAGTCTAATTCCTCCCCTGCGTGTTTTCTTTTTCCTAAAGCTCTGACTCCAATGATCAAGGCATTATGAGAGATCATTCAATTTTCCTTAAAAATGAATGCAAACAGAGCTGTGAAACTTTCGCAGTCACAGAGAAATCTTGAAAATTTAGCCTAGATCCAAGCATATGTTTGGGGAATGCAAAAACCTGAAAAGAGGTGAACTGTCGTGATTTTGTTGTATTATCATCATTGTAGAAAGTATGGCATTTGCAGCTCAGGGAGCGTAAGAGTTAATAGGCAATGACAGAGCTCTGGGAACTGGGCAAGTTGTGGACTGCGTTATGAACACAATCTCTGTTGCAAGGAGTTTAGAGTATAAAAAGGTAGAATAAGATGGACACAGACAAGCCAATAAGGAATATGATGACATTACCCTTTTTTACCAGATTACTGATTTACTGACAGAAAAGACCTGAATCTTAATGAGGGATTTAATCAGAGAAGGATGTAATTTTTCAGCTGGAACCCCTTTGGTGAAAATGTAGGTTTGACAACATCTATTTTCCTGTAAATTTCTGTCAGATGAGCTAAATTATTCATTAACCAAAGCTGAAAATATCTTGAAAAAATAAAATAATTTATTTTAACTTTTTATAATTAACTATCATGAATTTTTATCTAAGATTGCTTAAGAAATGTATTTAAACAATTAGAAATCATTTTAAAGCTGAGTGAAACATTTGTTCTTAATGAATGTTAGGCCAACATATTTGTATTTTCAGTGCCTGCTTTGCCAAAACGTCCCGACATTTATGTTCTTGCTCAATTTGATGATGATGATAATGAAGATTATGAAGAATTAACAGCAAAGCATAAAATTTCCCATTTTCTCAGCAGGCTTCCACTTGAATGAGGGGAAGATGTTGTCTGAGAAAGCAAATGGGGCAGGTGAACTGTGCGGGTAAAAAGGAGCGGCTGAAGAGGCTTAGACGTAAAGGCAGAGAGGGCATTAAGCGCATCTGTTGCAATAGGGCAAGGGGTAATGGTTTTAAACTAAAAGAGGGCAGATTTAGACTTGATAGAAGGAAGAAACTTTTTATGATGAGGGTGGTGAGGCACTGGCACAGGTTGCCCAAAGAGGTGGTCGATGCCCCATCACTGGACACATTCCAGGTCAGGTTGGACGGGGCTCTGAGCAACCTGGTCTAGTTGAAGATGTCCCTGCTCATGGCAGGGGGGGTTGGACTAGATGACTTTAAAGGTCCCTTCCAACCCAAACCGTTCTATTCCATGATCCCCCTTTTACACAGCCCAGTTTTTGCTCTGCACTAGGCCGCTGGAGATCACGAGGAAGGCAGGCGGTGACAGAGAACCGCGGAGGCCCCCCTTTCACCCCAGGTTTGCTGTCATTGCATCTCATTACCTGTCATGTTATTCTTTGGTTTTTGGACAATGCTAAGGCAGGAGACAAACTTACCCAAGGCGTGCCATGAAATTCAGGACTAATTGCCTCACCTGAAGCCTTCCAGCCCCTTTCGGGGCAGAAGTGGGGCTCCCCCGTACCTCTTTTTGGGATGGGGACAACCGTAATTCCCCAACTCACAAAGCCAGCAACCCCCCCCCTCAGGGATGAGATTCTCAGCTACGGCGGTTATTGGGCGGGGAGGGGATAAATACCTGGAGAGAGAAGACGCTTTGCTATGAAATTTCGGAGGACGTGCTGTCACGGTGCCTGAGACACCCAGCCCCGCGTGGGGGGAGCGACGTCAGGCTGTCATCGGTGCCGTTAGCACCCACACCTCCTGAGCCTGACAGAGCTGTTTAGCCAAAGTGCATCGCATTCCCCGCTGCCTTCATTTTGCTTAATCTGCATTCTTGCAGCTCAGTAATCCTCATGGGAGACTTCCTATAAATAGTGCTTTGGCAATTAAACCCGCTTTCCTTGCAAACTAAGCTTTAATTGCTATTGGCAGGTAGCTTGCAGAAGTATCTCCTATGGAGGAACTAGAGGATGAAACACATTTTAAATAATGAGGGTTTATCTTTGTGAAGAAAGGAAAGTTTATCTTAAATGCTAATGCTATTATCTAATCGAGCATCTAATGTTTTTCTATGCAGTTTGCCCCTCTGAGAGCACCACGGAGCAGAAATGTGAGCTGTAAAAATCCTGCTGTGCTCATAGAAATGTCTCTTGCACATTTTCAGGGAAACCAGGTCAAAGATTACACCTCTGCAGTATTTTCTGGTGATACACATTCATTATTCTTAATGCATTTTACTCAGATTTCAATTAGAATTATATTTAAAGCAAACAACAAAACACAATAAAATATCGACCCTCTGCCCTCCGAAAACAGGTGAATATACATCCAGGTCAAATTCACTGGCCAGCTCTGTTGTGCAGAGGAGCTGGGGTCATTTATTTCAGAAGCAGGCTTAGCTGTTCTGCCTCTTGTTTCAGGAGCACTTCACATTCTTAAATGACACCTGGAAATCTGAACAGGCACAGAGGAGCCTATCATAAAGGGAAAGGGGGATTTGGACTATTTGGAAGTAAATCCTGAGATTATTTTTACATGAACCTGTAAGAATGATATCAGTATGCATGTAAGTGTGTATAAACCAGAGGCTGCTCCTGCCTCCCTGCATGCTGAGTGTGCTACAAATCAATGTTCTTATGGGCTTCTAGGGGAGCAGGAGCAATCCAGCTATGCACAGAAAACCAAGGCTTTTCAAACCTAAATATGGCATCTGATTGTGTGAGGTTTAAATAAAACCACAGATGATACAGTCCTGTTTTAACATTAAAATGCACAGCATCATAAGTCGGTCCCAGTGTGGGCCAAATCCTTTAAAATGGTGAAGCTCTTATGTATGATAGTTCTACTGGGGTCTAAAGTCACACCAGACCCATGGAAATGAATGTGTGATGCATTTCTGAAAAGGCTTGGCACGTACAAGGGGAGATGCTGCAGAATCTTATTTTCTAAACTGTTCAAAATCATCTGTAAAATTCATTTAAATGGCACACCCCCCTCTCTTTTGTGCTCACTTTTTATAAATATTCAAAATAGGAGTTTTCCTGCTGGGAATGTTTTCAGCAAGAACATGGTCAGGTGTGGGGCTGAGGGTGAGTTTTGAATTTGTATTTGTACGAAGTGAATGCATGCCCTGAGCTCAGTCCTGCTGGGGAGCTCGCGTACCAATGGGACACAGCACGGTGGCACTGAACTACGTCAACCTTCAGCTGGAGACTGCCTCAGCAAACTGCTGACGGCCAAAAGCGACCGACAGTTATATTTTAAGGAATGCTTTTGAATAAAAGATCTCAAAGAGTTCACAGCTCATTTTTTCAAGGAATTTGATGGGCAAAATTATTCTGGATGCTATGTGCTAGCTTACTGTCTGGTCTGGGACATCTGTGATGCCACACTTTGCCCATTAAATTTAAAACAAAGCCCTGGACCATGATACCACTTGTAAAGCTTTGTCCCAACCTAAACCTGCTATATTACCCCACTATCTCAACCTAGTCCTCTAATACCAACTTACTCATTGGTCTGCTCATCTTCTGCAACATGGTTCTAGTTCACCCCATAAATCTCATACCTTGGTGTGTTACATTTGCTAGTTGACCCACTGATGCCTCTCTCCCTAAACCTATAACTCTCTCTATCCCTGTGAGCATGGCCCTATTTTTTCTGGTTTACTTAGCTGTTGTGTACAAGCACACACATAGCAGAGACCAAGTAAGATGCCATTTTGGCATTGGGTGAAGAGCAGAAAGAAGGTGAGAACCAGTAGGGTTTCCACAGCTTTTGTGGGGGTGCTGGAGCAGGGAAAAAGGGTGTTCCCCTGCAGTCTGCCTCCATTGCCTGGGCATCTCCTCCCTCCCATTCCCACCAGCTACCACGGCAAGGCATCCTGCCACAGCAAGTCTCACCAAGCTGAGCTAACCCACAGAAAGCTCCCTTCCACTCTGCAACTCACTCGTTCAATTCTCCGCTCTTAAGCTGATCACATATATATCTTCTGGAAGCCAAAAGGTCACATGAAACAGCTATTTACAATGGGCACATTCTTCATACTTAATTCTTCTGAAGGTTTGACTTTTTCTTTGATGTGTTCCTCACACTGAGCGCACTCTGTGCACTTCTGCATCAAGACACAGACACCAAGGATAAAATCACTGGGTTAAAACCTCACATGGGACTCCAGATACTTTTCCCCAATACTCATCCTTCAAAAACCGCGGAGCTGTGATGCTAGGCATTGCAACTGTTAACTCTCAGATTGCTCACCATCACAGTGGCATCTACGGTCCTAATTCTGGATTATGCAGCAGGTCTGTCCATCCCATACAGGGTAAAGATAGTACTTAAAACCCCTTTATGCAGATTTGACACTTTGACTCAGAGCTACAAGCATCCTGGTTTAGAAATGCTGTTCTTAATACATGTGTTTATGTCTTCTTAAAAAAAAAAATCTTAAAAATGCAGTTTGAGGAGGAGTACAAGTTAGTCCTTTTCATACACCAGACTGCTTTGAGTACATGGAAACAGAAACTCCACTTTAAGCCCTGCCTCTTCCTAAGCGAAATCAAAGAGACATCCTCCACTTTCTAGGTCTCCTACATCTCGCCATGGCATGACTCTGGATGCCTTTTAAAAAGATCGAGAGGAAGAGCTTTCATCATCAACATTAAACATCCCAAGTAATAGGCTAAGGTCTTGTGCTCCTTTTTAGTTCTCTTTCTGGCTCAATAAATCTGCCACTTATGCAGCGCCTTCAAGAGGGACTGGGCTTTGGAGACCAAGGACCTGGGGGGTGACTAAGGATTTTCCCCTCCTCACTAACCCCTGAACACATTATGAACTGCTGATATGACAGCGACCTTAAACTCTCCCAAAGTTCAAAAGGACTTAGTTTTAACTTTTGGTCAGCCCTGAAGTGGTCAGGCAGTTGGACTAGATGATCATTGTAGGCCCCTTCCAACTGAAATACTATTTTCCCTTCCCTTCCATGTAAATGCATGGCAAAAACTTTAACCCTGAAACACTTCTAGCTGTGTCTCAAAACAAAAACCACGTGGATTTTGAAAGTAAAGATGTAGGTGGCTACCGAAAAATGGGGATGTTGGGAAATGATTCTTTGTACCTTTGAGTAAAATACACTCCAGAGGGGAGATGGGTTTGAGGTATACCAAGCCCATAGTGTGTCCTCAACAGCCACCTCTGGGCAGCTTCCAGGTGTCATTCTGCCTTTGGTGGGTTCTGTTCTGTGGTCCATAAATGTCCCACCAAATGTCTCCAGTCACCCCCAGGTCAAACCCTGTGACAAGAAAACCTCTTATTTTTGCTCCAGGCACAGAGACTTTTAAAAATCCTACTGGCCACCTTGCTATGTTTAAGCACATTTAAAATGAGGTAAGCTGTGTGCACTTTTTGAAAAGTTGGTTTGCTTTATCCTGTCTTAATTTTGGCAGAAGATAATACATAAAATATTTATTTATTTATAAATTAAGCACCCAGTGATTGCATTTCTTACTTCTGTCTTACCGCAAGTACAAACACTGACAATAACTTTTAGTGCTAATGTGACTGGTAGAAACTTTTTATTTGTTTGTTTTTCTAATAACATTTTTTTTTCTGTTCACATTTGTAATCTTAACAAGGGAGAAAATGCTTATAGAGAAAACATAAAGGTATAGAAAGTCACAGAAGTGTAGTCAAGAAGAATAATGGGTATTAAATCAATATTTATAAACGTAACAACTAATAGAAAAACAGACTCATACCCATTTGTTTTAAAAATAGGTTGCTGCAAAAACATGTAAATGAATATTTAATTTAATGGTTTTTTTTCTCCATCAAGTATAGTTCCTTTTATAAAAGCCCATGAACAATGACAATAATGTGCAATAAATATTAATAATTACCCATAATGGGTAATTAAAGTTTAATAATTAGTATGAAAGTCAAAATAACAAGAAAGAATCACTTGATCACATTCAAAACATTCAGTATTTGAAGGATGTTGTATAATCATTACAGCATAGGTTAATGATTGTCCATTTGAAGTCTGCACTCATTTACGTTCATGGTTATTGGAATGTAACAGTTGATAGAGCATTTCATGATAGAAAAAATTGAATATGTAAATATTATTCCAAATGTGAGTCCACTGTGATGGGGTTATCTTTGCAAATGTAGTTCAAATTGGTGGTATTCTATAAGGAGGTTGCTTTTTGAAGTGCCTTTGCAAAAATGGGTTTAATTTAAGGGAGTTCGGGTCAATATGCTGCACAGAAATAGAGAGATTTTGTATGTGTAAACACAGCTCAACTGAACCAAATGGGTTTAGTCTAAAATACCCTGTTACCCTACAGCTGAGGATCTGGATCATATTTGCCAATACCTTGCAGAGTCATAGTTGGATAATCTTTTGCAACACATTTTGGGGTTCTGAGCACTTTGCTATATGAAATTCCAGTCCTTGACAGTACAAAGAAGAGAAATAGTTTGTCAAAAATATACTTTAGCTCATGAGACCCACTAATAAAGATGGAGAGCAGAAAACAACCCAAAATACATCTCCCATGGGGTAGCTTGCTGACATTTCAAAATGTACCCAGTCCTTTTTGAGGTCTTCTGTGGGTTTTTTGTTGAAAAAAGATTTTTAAAAAAATTCTGCAAAAGGAATAAACTTATTCTTAGTAAAACAGGTTCATTTTGATGAGTGCTGTAAGTTTTTGTTATTAACAGATCTAAAGGGTACATTTTAATCCCCAGTTCCAGGAACTTAGGTGTTCTTTGTGCTAACAGTCAGTTTCTCTTCGAAGTCCTCCACGTCTTCCAGGTTTTGAGCACTGTAGCCACCAACACACTTCCAGCTTCTTATGTTCAAGGTGAGATTTGTGGTCAGCTTGACAAGCCACCTGAAAACTGTTCTGAGTTGTTGTTTGTTTTTTTTTCTTTTCCTTATTTTGATTCAGTTTTAGTAAGTTCAGGTTCCTGATCCTGTTGTCCGTGCATCTGCGTGGTAAAGCAGGAAGCACTCTTCTTCTGCACAAATGCTGTAGAATTTTTGACTTATTTTATGTTGTGATAGTACAAGGGGACTATAGTCAGGGACTTGCCACATGGTAATTCCTGTCTCTAAGACCATTTAACTGAAGCTAGTGAGGAGTGCAGATGAGCAGGAAAATTACTAAACAAGGAAAGATGTTTCTGAAGCAATATAATTACTTACAGTAACGACCAATCTCTGCCTTTTCATTGCTTCATGCCCTTCGGGGCTATTGGTGGTCAAACTGTTGTGCAATGGGTTTATCTCTCCCATTTCATAAATGAGGAAAACGAGGCACAAGAGAGCAACTTGCTAGAGGAGCAAAACAAGTCCCTGGCAGAGCCCAGGGAACCATCAGGATGTGAAATACCCATGAAAAACAAAATGCTAGGTGAGAGGGAGAGGCTTTAAGACAGTTGCAGCCTCCGTATCCAATACCGGAGAAATCCCAGCATGACACACTTGCCTCTACATGCTGATCTATAGGCAGCAGAGCAGCGTTGTCCCACCAGCGTCCCACCCAGTCCCAAAAAACAAACCTCAATACCGTACCATTCGGGGCTACCTTTGCAAGTCACGGCATGGCCACAATGACTGTGGCACTTACGTCCTCCCATACTTGGGTGGAAAGAATTTCTCATCCTTTTGGGAACCCGTCATTTTCCCTGTTGTACAGAGATGCAGGAGAAGGCAAATGGATCTGTGACTGTTTTTTCAGGCAGTGCAGGAAAGCAAAGCTGCTCTTAGTATGTAAGAGCATCAGCCATTCCCACATGCTTTAGTTTAAGTAAAACCTGCAATAGAGGAAAAAGACTGAGGAAGTCTGTGCAAGTGAGTGAAATTAGCTTTTTCCTAAAATGGAGAATTAGAATGTTTCATGAAATTAATGGAAAGAGGATCTTAGAAAGAATAAAGAGGGGCCTGGATAAATTAAAGATTTTATCTGAAACCAAACTGGAGTAATTGACTAAATTAACTTGTCTTAAAGAGACATGTACTGAGACATTGTAAAATAAAGAAAAGATAAAAGGAAATTAGAGAGTGTAATATGGCATATAAACAGCACTAGGAAAAAACTGAAGGGAAAAGTAAGAATGCTATTGTCAAAGGGGAAGAAGAAAGGCTTTACATGCATATAAGTGACTAAATGTACCATTTTATTTTTCAACAAGAAATATAAAAATCTTCCTGCTGTTTCCCAATAAAAAGAAATCAGTATTCAAATGATGTGTCTCAGGGAGCAGTCTACAAACGAGTACACCTCACAGTCATTTCAGGCTTACTTTATTTATTAATTAAAATTTCAAGAAATCATGGGAAGGCCCTGAGCAGAGATCATAATTTGATTTTTTCTACTGATGTGTAGAATGAGCCGAGACAAACATTATAATACATATCTTTTTATTTGGGCAGTATCTAAAATGAATCATGGGCAATAATTTTTTGATCAATACAATGATATAAGAAACAAATTCTAAGCTTTTTAAAGATACCTTTCATTTGCTAAGGCAGCTAGCACAAACCTGCTAAAGCAGTAGAAACCCTTCTGCGTGGTATGTTAGCAGAACACATATCCAGTGCCCTCAGTTTAGAAAATACTACTATCAAGGAATAATGTTAATGATGCAAAACCCCTGCATAAACCAAGCAAAGCTTTTTACACAACTCCTTCTTCAGTCCTGATCAGAATATTAAATTAAGATTGCATTAAGGAATGGAGAAAAAGTGATTTTATTAATCTTGCAGACTTCCCTTCAAAGCCCTTTTTCTTCTTCTTCTGTATATCCTAGATTACTTATTATTATTACTATATAATATCATAGTTGCAATTAGTGGCCCCAATCAGAGCTTGAATGCACTGGATTAAATGCTCTCTCTCTATATATAAATACACACACACAGACATACATGTATATGCACATACACACATGCTTAAAGACTTTTCTCTGAGGCAGTGGGTTAACAGGGATGGAAATTGCTCATATTTAAGGACTGAGCAGCTGGGAGGGAATGAGCATTTCAGTGACAAAGAAGGATAGTTTTTCAGAGCCTAACTTCATAACATAAAGAGGCAGTTTAATAAGTTTAGGGGGGATTTTTTTTTTTAATTCTGAATTATAATGTAGTTTATCTTAAGGGTGGAGAAGCACCTTTAATTTGTGATGGGATCTAAAATAAAAAGGAAAATAAAAATAAACCTTTTACTGCCGCTCTTCATGTCAGCTGGTGTCACTTCATAGAAATAACCTCCTGCACAGAAATACACTGCCCATTTTAATTTTTTTGGTGATTATATAGGAATCATGTTCAACAACTTAATTAAGAGACAGATAATAATGGTCTGCTGTGATCTAACTAACCATTTTTGTTCCAAAGAACTAAATCTATGGTTGCTGCTGGGGAAATGCACACCATCCATTTTATTGGGTTTCACACATATCTTGCTGCAAGGAAGCCAGCTCTGTGATAGATCTGGAGCAACAAGGCTTCACAGCTCTTTAGGGCAGAGAAAAAAAAAATCAAACTGAGGTCAGGAAAAGAACAAAGCAAGATGTTTTCTCTTTGAGGATGGGGAATGAAATGTCACTCTGCTGGGAAGAGACCTACTAAGAGATGTTCACTTGAAAGTTTATAATGTCTATATTTTTCATCGTAGTTCCATGGTCATGAAGCAAAGGTGTCCTGCAGGGCTGTCTGGTCTTCATGGCAAGGAGAGGGTGTGCAGGGAGAACATCTTCTCCAGAGCAGGTGACTGGAGGGCAGGATCCAGATGGTGCCCAGTGGTGGGAGCTATCTCAGAGCAGTGCTCAGCGTAGCCCACCTAATCCAAATCAGTGTCAGCACAGTAAGTATTAGCTCAGGGTCTAGCTATGAGCTCTGTAGCACCATGGAAATGCACCCACAGAGCTGTTCCTCAGTATTTGCACAGCCTGTGGATCCTCCCCCACTAAATTTGGCTTCTGTGGTCACACACTTAGGCAAAGTTTCCTCCTGGGGAAGCAGTTACATTTTTTTCTTGAAAGAGCATGGGAATTTAAGGAGTGTATTGTCATGTATCTGAGCTGAAGGGGCAGAGAGGCTTCGAGGGGTCCTGCTAGAAGTGCTGCCTCCTCTGCAACACTGTAGGACCATCACACCTTGTCGCAGAGGTGGCCCCTCTTAGGACAATGCGTATCTCCAGTTCCTTGGACAAGTTCTTGATTCCTCGCATGGAAAGACGGACACAGCTCTTCAACCAGTTTCAAGAGGATGAGCTGTGGATTGATGATATTTTGGAGCTTGGCAACCCTACAGGCTCCTGGAGAACCACCATGCTGTTTTGGTATGGGCTCTATCCAAATCCTAGCTCCAGTTAGAAACAAAGTGCTGAGATTTTTGTATCCCTCACTCTCCAAGAAGTTGGGGTCAAGGCAGGAGAAGCGGTTGGCAGGGCCCACATGTACAGCAGGGCTAGTGCCAGAGGGAAGCAAAAAAACCTCACAGTACTCTCATCCATTGGCAAGAGATGAGTAGTGATGCTGGAATCACAACACATTTTTATTCTACATTTGACAGGGGCACACATTGTACCTTATACCCTCAGCCTTCCCGTTAATATCAAATCCTACCAAAATCAAAACCCTAGCAGCATTAGCTTTTGTTAGTCTCAATGAGATTTCAGCAGATTCTCACTCATAATGACTGTAATTTGAGACACCTATTTTTCCCCTTTTTCATTCTGGGTTTTTTTTTGGAGACAGAGGACAGAATCTCTAATCAGGTTCTGTGTATATGTATCTGTCAGCGTATGTCCCTCAAAATATTTTTAAGACAGAGGCTTAAAGCTTACAAGAATACTCATGTTCTGGGAAATTACCAAAAGTCACTAAAAGAAGACTGGCTTCCCATTCAAGGAAAAGATTTTTTTAATTAGAAACCTAAAAATGAACATGGGAAGGAGATCTTACATATAGGTGAAGCCCAGGAAAAATGTAAATGCTTATAGACACCAAAGTAGTAAAGATACTGGTGGGTAGTGAGGTAGTAAAGATGGGGAACTGAGGCAGGACTCTCCAAAGTATTTAAATGCCTCCTTCAAAGAAATAAATGGCATTCAAGCCAATGAGTGGGTTGCCGGCATCCTATTCAAAGCCCTGTGACAAGGGAGGGACTCAAACCTACATTTCCCAAGCCCCCAGCCACTGCTCCCATAACTGGATGAGCTTTCTTTGCTGCCTCTTTTCACAACATCACCATGACAACAGTGGCTGCTCTCTTTTTGGCTGGTGCTCAGTGTGCATATTGATGGTGATCAACAATGAGGTACTACCACGATGAGTAAATAGATTAAACCCATGTGTTACCCCTATGGTCAACACACACAATGAGCAGATCTGTAGCCTTCAGATCACAGTTGTTATTCCTTCTCCCGAGTCCTGCAATGTCCTTTCTACTGACACATAAGCTAGTATTTGACGATAGTATTATTTACATTTTTAATTACATTGTGTGTACTGGGTATTTACTCTGAGCACAAGTGGCAAGCTGTTTGGGAGCTAGTGTTTCTGCAGTGCTGCTAATTAATTGATGATAAATAAGTAAATAAAGAGCCCAGCAAAAGCAAAAAGAAAGACTATAGCCTCCTGCTTTCCTTTCCAGAAAACTCTATCCTCCCTATTTTTTTATCCTTTTCTTTTTTTTCCCCTGTTATCATTCACCTTTTAACTGAAACAAGTTTGCCATTTGGCTGCCAAACCTTCCTCTTTAAGCAGTGCGTGGCACTGAAGACCAGTCTAAATGTTTTTTCTTTCCTTTCTTTGTTTCCTGTACTGGGATGATGGGTCCTTAGGTTAGTCTGAAATTCCTTACACACATCCCCTGATAAGTCAGCTCTGGGAAATCTTCCATATGTGCCATCATTTGAAATTTAACTCAAGAACAATGAAGAGGAGCCGTTGCAAACACAGGAAAGGAGCTGTGATGAAAACAGAGCAAGAAGAGGTCCCCTGCCTACTTTTTATTGCGAGTGAAAGACTATTTCACCCTTTTCTCCATAAGTAACCCTCACTTACACTGCACAGATAGGAAACAAAGTTTAATAAAGTGCAACCACAAGAGCTAGGCTTTCAAATGCTACACCTACAGCTGGGGAAGGTTTCCCAAGAATGTCTCATTGAGTAAATTCTGGCCACTTTCATTATGTGACTAAGACTTTCTTCAGCCTATCAGCATGTACCTAAAGTCATGTTCATTTGTTCAGCTCTTTTGCATTTAAAAATCTGGTCAAGACAAGACAAGCTATATATTATAACATATGTTTAAATATGACTTGGCCCAATGAGTGTTTTAAGAGGAGTGGATAGCTGGTTCATGTTCATTAACAGATGGAGTAATCCAGTAAAGGAAAGGCCAAATTTGGGAGCTGTGTTATGTGGCGAATCTGAGCTTTCTAGAACTGTTGATGGTTTTATAACTGCTTTGCCTAAATGGAAACAATTACACAAAGGGCAGGCCCAGGCAATAGAGACCATCCCAATGAGTGTGAGCAGGGCCTGTAGCCACACTGAAGAAATAATATAACCTCTAAAAGTCTTAAACATGTAAAAGGACTGCTGAAAAAGGAGGCAATTTTAGAACCATACCTAAAGAAGCTGCTGTATACATATATAGGTTAGATTCTGTGAAGGATCAAGAATAAGATGTGAGAAGGTCACAGCACTCCACCCCCAGGTTCTCACCTGCATGGCACATCTGGTGTGACTCGGCAAGGAAGTGAATGGAGTTTATTTCTGCTGTCTTCATGGTAGCTACATCTAGTGTTCCGCAGAACACAAAAGCCAAAGCACATGAGTCTGCCCTTCATTATGTTCCTTTTAATTCATAAAGGTTAATCCATTAAGGGAATTTGGTTATCACAATGTTGAGCAGAGTGATGACCAATTTTCATGTAGCTACCCACAAGCTGGAGCTCTAATTGCCTATCAACAGAGGCAACAGAAGCCAGCATATTCAGCAAAACCCTGCCTAATTCTGCCAGAAAGAAATGGCTGAAATGAAAGTTTATTTCTTACCTATTACTGGGGCTTGCAAGCCATCTTGCGCTGAAGGTGCATATCCCAGAACATTTCTGAATTAGACATCCTGATCTTTTCTTTTCAAAGCTAGATGAAATAAACACATCAATCCTTTCTTTTAAAAAACCTTCAAAATATAGTGTATTTATTCAAAAAGTGGGAGACATACCTGAATCTCTTCTCTCCTTGGAAGTGTTTTAACCCATATTCAGCACTCTGTAGATAAGTGTCCTGGGTGGTGAAGTACAGGGGGAAGTTCCCACAATCTTTCTGGTCAAGGCTGTTTCACTTTGCATGAATTTTTATCAATTCAGTTAAAGGAAAAGCACAGTTAAACACAGTTCTATAGTTTAATGACAGGAGAGACTCAAGTTCCTACCGCATTGAATACTTAATAGCAGGTATTGAAATATTTAGTGGGCTCCAGGCTAGAACCCAAACTCCCCCTCCCCTCATGCCAGATGAGTGCCTTAACTAGGTTATGAAAAAGCACAGTGCCATATGAAGATCTTTTTATAGCCAAGACCCCCACAGCAACACGTATCTTGGAGGGACAAGGAGGAGGGGAACTCTAGGAGTAGCTCATATGGACACAGTAACTGCAGCTTCCCTACTGTGTTTTGATGTACTTTTATTTTGGGAATGTTGAATTATTGCCTGAAAGCTTGAATGGCTTCAGCCAGGTGGTCTGAGATCAGCCATGCCCCTAGAATACCTTGACCAATTTATCCTGCATTTTGCTTGCAGTCGTGATCAGTTAATCACACCACAGGTCCAGGGAGAGTGATGTGAGCGGTGGAGCGTGATTCTCTGCATCTTGCAAGAGACGTGAACCCTCGTGAAAGGAGGAGCACTGCTCCCTGTAACCTCCTGGTTAGGATGTCTACCTGTTAGATGAGAGGTGTGGAGTGGGGACAGAAACGAATGTAGGTCCTTGGCAATGGAGTACGCTCTAGCTGGGGAGTCCTTATACAAAATGGGACTGCAGTATCTACTCCTAATTCGGCAGCTATGCTTTGTGCTCACGTGCTTTGAAAACACCTGTCAGATGGACCCCTGTGAGCAAAATAAGTAGAAAAACACATCATTTGTATTTCCCCTTCTGGGTTAGGAATGACATGCAAGCCAAGCTCCAAAGTCTTGACAAAAGCGAGGTACTTCTGAGCACTTGCAGCTTCTAGAGAACATTATTACTAGATAGCAACAACGTCAGACAACCTACGCTGACAACTAGCTGCTGAAGACTCTTGTGAGTCCCTTGACAGAGCTGTGCCAAAATACCCACCGAGGAGCAATGCTTCCAGAAGCATTCACTGTAGGAGCAGACCCTTGCTGTCAAGAAGGAGATGCCCTATCCATGCAGGAGCAATAATCGGTTTGAAAGGATGTTGATGGCCCACCGTGATTTCAGGTTTAGCTAGGTATAAGAGAGATTAAATTGCTGGATTTCTATGTTCATTCCTAGGGCCCAGCTTTGAGATTTAGGTTATTAAATCAGATTCTGAGTTTTCATTTAAAGGAAAACAACAACAAGAACAACAAAAAAAACACCCACACATTTTTAAAAAAAAAAAAAAAAGCAAAACAAAGAGATGGAGTGACACTCCAATCACTGGAATGTAACCAAATGAAACCGTGTGATCCTATGCAGGGAATATTTGCTGCTGTTTGCTGCTTAGTTAATTAATTATTGCTGGCAAGTTGTGCAGGGTGTGGGCCTGTTCTTGGCTGCTGCACTCTATGTTTGATGCTGAGGCCAGGGGAACTCCAGAGGGTATTGTAAAAATTCCTCGCCTTGGGAGTGAAATAGAGAAAAAAACTCTACATGCTTGCTGTTGTTGTTGTTGATGTTGTTGTTGTTTGAAATCTTGTCCCCCATGGTAATTTTATGATGGTCCTTGATGCTCTAAAGCACCAAAGATGGAGCCTGCAAGTTTTGCCCATCTTAAAGATGTTAGGGGAAGGTTACAATGGTATAGCAGGCATATCCCTGTTGAGTTCAGGGGAAAAGGGGAAACACTGAACAGGAATTAGGATGCCCATATGGGCAATAGCACATCTGGGCTTCATTCCCCGATTTGTTGTAAAATGTCTTTATGACCTCAGCCAAATCACTTAGGGATGGGTTATTAAAGGGATTTAGGTACCTAAATCCACCATGACATTTTCAAAGTTGAAGCTCAGGCACTGCCTTGTCTTTCTCCTCCCTGCTGGTGCATAAAACTCCTGGGGATGGTTAAACATACCTTCCTGCTGGAGGCTGGGAGGCTGGAGAGAAGCTTTGCCCCACCACATCCCTCCCAGTTGCTTTTTCTTGTCTTCATGCAATTCGCGCTGATACAAGACCATGAGTAAAACTGGATCAGGCAACCAATTCTGCTGAAAAATAAGCAGTCAAAATGTCACCACAAATTATATATATATAAAAAAAAAAGAAAATACTTATTTTACTCCAAATGGATAAAATGTTATTGTTCACCGTGTAATACGATTATTATGGGATAGAAAAGACTGAGGCTGCGTAGGGGCAAGAACTGAAAAAGTGGACAAGAAAGGTAAGACTAGCTTGTGTCAGCTGACAGAAATAGCTTGCTTTACTTCTATTTCTACAGGTAAATTTTTGTGAAAAAGCTTAAGACTTTTTACAGTGCTGCTGCTAAAGAGGTGATTGAAAATGCACCTTTAGTCTTGTATGCTCCACGAACGTATATTTAAGGTCTGCCAATTAATTTACCTTATACTCAATATATGAAAAATGGGGTAAATAAGTGTCCTACAATCACAGAATAGCTGAGGTAATTCACGATAGTTGAGCGATAGTTGAGCAATTGTTGAGTAATCTACAATAAAGTCACAACAACCACAATGAAGGCTGAAAACAATTTCCACCTTCCTGGATGAAAATTAGAGCTTATAAATACTTTGGATTTGTTTTATTTCTTATTCATCCCCCCTTCAATATACATGATTTGATTAAAATCATGCTTTTTCTAACTTAAATTAATGGCAAAACAGGGTTAAATACTCTCAGGTTAGCTGTTTTTAAACCACAGTAACTGTCCAGATAGGCACAGTTCCATTAATTAAGCATATGAATTTAACGTAGTTAATTTATGCAAGTGTAGGCTCGGACTCACAAGTGGTTAGCCTAGTATAAGTTACAGTGCTTTACTTGACCTATGATTTAACTGTCCCCGTATGTGATTTTCAGCTGTAGTAAGTGGGAAACATGAAAACAAAGCAAAGTTTTGCTTAGCACAAGAAAGGGAGTTCTGCTAATTCAACTTTATATTTCAGTAAGAATAAATACGGTGCAAATATTGAATGAGTGTTAAAAACATTGTCTATTTTAAAAAAGTCATGTGCTTTATGTTCTACTAAGAGATGCAAGAGATTTCTTGACTTTTTGGGGGAAATTATAGCTGAACATAAATTTGGGGGATTTGCTTCCTGCTTGATATCTTTTTCCCCACTGAAACTTTATTTAAATTGAAAAAACAAAAGTCATTCTAGGAAACTGAGAAAATCTAGCAAAAACAAAATGATGTTTTAAAATCCATTTAGCAAAAACTTTCAGCAAATGTTTTCTCAAAATGGCTATTGAAATTTTTCTTTTACTGACTGAAACCAGATGCCTGCTAAGTCAATAACTGAAGTCTTCGTGTTTTGTTTAAAGAAAAAAAACGGAGAAAGTGGGTCTGGGGGGGGAAAGTCTGTGGGGAAATTTGGACAAAGTGAATAGCAGTTCAGTTTCTTCTCTGCAAAGCAAAACCAACCTCAGCCCTTCAGAATTATTATGATTTCTTCACCTTGCCATTTTTTGCTCCCTCTGATGAGTACTATTGAAAAACAATGGGTTCCTCATTAACTGAGGTAGGTGAAGTCATCTCATATATTCCTCCCCAGTACAGGAAAAGGGATCATAAGCTTGAAGACTGCAACTAACTTCTTTTTCTGAGTGCATAACGTTCATAAGCAGATTGCAGCTGAGCTGGCTACCTGTTTGAAATGTTGAATATGTAATACTTGACCAGAAAGTTGAGAATATGACCCAAAAAGAAAGATTTTTCTTTCTCAACCTCAGTCAGCGGACATTGGTCAGAGTTACAAAAAGTTGTTTGAAAACAGCCAGTGGTTGCTGACTCAGAGGCTACACTCCGCTTTGACAGCATGAAATTAGTTGCAGTTGGGCACAATATGTGTTTCTGGTCCACTCTTGGACAAGGACGTCTCCTGCAGTAACCCAAAGTCTTTGAAGCCTCATCTGGAGCGCAAAATCCCCAAGGGAAAAGTCACAATTTAAGAGAAGCAGCAGTGTTCTGATAAACAGGATAAGGGAATTTTAGAAACTTCAAGACTTTTTTTTCTTCCTTCCTTTCCGGCCCACACAGGTATTGCTCGAGGCATCAGTCCTAGAAAAATTAGGCTACTGTAAGATTTATTGGCTGAGTGCAGAGTTTACATTACATTTTCTCTCATCACTTTCTCCTGGAGTAATTGCCTATGCATGCACAGTCCCGGCTGCAAACAGTGTGGTCTGATCCTTGGGTGGCTCATTTTGGGACTGATCCAGCTAAAGGCTGATATTACCCATGAGCAGCTGAGTCCTTTAAAAGGACTCAGAAGCTTGGGACTTTGCAGTAAGATAACGTGGTACTTTGGTGGAGCAGCCCCTCATTACAGGGCTTTTGCAAACACTGTCTCCCAGTTATTTATTTCATACAACTGCTGTTTTCCTTCAAGTCTGATTATTTTTACTGTAATTTTCTTTCATCAGCAGCCACTGTAATTGATATAAAATACCTGTAGACATAGTGCTGGTTGTGAAATTTGTGGTTAAATCCTTGTGTGAGTTTGTTGTGTTTGGTTTTTTAAAAAATTTCCATTGGGCCTAGAAACCCTGGCACAGGGTTTGCAAAACTCTCTGTCTCTTCTTTGTCATAATAGTCCTGGAGAACACTCAATGTCAGCTAGAAACACCAGAGTAAAGTTTGCAGAAGTGTCACTGATTTTGAAAGATAATCACACAGCATGCCAACGAGGCAAAACCGTGTTAGCAGGTACAAATCACAGTATTCCCAGAATATCTGTGGGTCTTTCTACCCAAGATTATGACTGAGCAGGGATGAAGATCAGACACCACACGACAGTGTTTCCCAAGCCCCTATACAGAGGATTTTACAGTGAAAATGTTTTATCAACTCTAAGAACTCATGATTCTGAGACTAATGCCAGTGGCTGGAAAAGTCCTACAAGGACTTTAAAATATGCTAAGCACTTTTGCATTCTCATCTATTTTGTGCTATGATTTAATCTTCAAATTTATCCTTACCTAGTAGAACACCTAAATGCAAATGCCAGAGGAAAAAAAATGCTAATTGAGTCTTTGCTGGCAAAACTGGAGCCAGACCTTGGAGTTTGACCCATGGTGAACAGTCTTAGCATTTTAGCTCATTTCCAGTACTGAAAGGCGATGCAGAGAAAGGTGAAACCCAAATAATTTCCTTTTGTAAAAATTACAGTCCTGTAAAGCTACAATAACCGTTCCTGAAACAACACAACGAAAGGCGGGCCACGCCGCTTCAAAGACCAATTGTATTATTCTTATTGGTTCCTTGAAAATATTTCATGACACATGAACCTCTCGAACAGTAGAAAGACATACAGCTTTGAAATAATAACTGGGGGAAGAGGGTAAACCGAGCCATATTTATTCAAGCATTCCAGGTGCCCTCTGCAATTGGTGACCTAGTCAACTATGAGAAACAATACAATCCCAGGGGCCTGCCGCCAGAAAGATCCACAGCCACTAAATGCATTAAGACATTAATGTCTACTTTGGGATCAGTTCTCAACTTAACAGGTTAACCTCTGGCCCACGAGGGAATAAGCAGCAAACAAGATTTAGCCAAAGCTTGTACTCAGAGGGTAATTGATAGCTGCAGCCCACCCATCTGATACATTTTTTTGATGGAGATAATTTTCCTTTCATAAGGGAACTATCCATAGAAATAATTTAAGTTGACGTCTCAACACTAAATCAAAATGCTGTGGTCTGACATAGGTACTGCTAGAAGATCTGAGCCTTTCCAGCTAAAGGACAGAGGTGGGGAGGGGAGGGGGGGGCAGGGAGAGAGAGAGAAAAACCTTAGTTTGCTATTTTGGTCATTTTTGGGGAGGAAAGTTTCCATTTCAATGGCAAATAGCTTTTCTTTGGAATAATAAGGAATCACAATAGACATATTTTAGATCTCCACAAAATGAGGCTTTGTATGACATTTTTGGGTGAGTGGTTTTTGTTTGTTTCAGGTTTTTTTTCTTTTAAAAAAACACAGTTATTCTGCTGAAGTGTAGGGAACTGTTAACTGATTTTTTAGTATATTCATGTAAGCAAAATTTGCCTGTAGAGAAGATAACAGCAATATGAACATTATTTCTTTCTCTTCCCTTCTCTTCTCTTCTCTTCTCTTCTCTTCTCTTCTCTTCTCTTCTCTTCTCTTCTTCCTTTCCCTTCCTTTCCCTTCCCTTCCCTTCCCTTCCCTTCCCTTCCCTTCCCTTCCCTTCCCTTCCCTTCCCTTCTCTTCTCTTCCCTTCCCTTCCCTTCCCTTCCCTTCCCTTCCCTTCCCTTCCCTTCCCTTCCCTTCCCTTCCCTTCCCTTCTTGCCTTTTGCAAGAGGAGATTATAAAGGTCTGTATTTTTTCCTTTTCATGTCCCAAAACTATATGAAAAGTATCAAAGTACATCAAATACATAGTACTTTTTTAGTCTTCTCACATTTTCTATACAGAATAATACCACAACCTTTGGGGAATACATAGGAGCAGCAAGCCACTTGCAGCAAATTGTGCTTGTAGTACTGGAGGTTGAAGTTAAATATCAATCCATCTGTTGTACCGATAGCAAGAAAAAGATATTTCATCTGTTGAGACACTTGACATCTTTATTTCCAAAATCATCTGTGATACTTTAATTTAGAAGTCTTTTATAATGGAAGGGTACATTTGTTTATTCTAACTCCATAGTTGCTATTAAGAATTTATCTTACTCATTAAGGCAGACAGTCTTTTCATATGAGACACAGTCCTCTATAAGACATGACAACAGCACCATTTCAGTCTTGCAGGACAAAATCTTTTGTGCATTAAATGTTTCCAACACAGCTATGTATTGCTCATACCTGAAAGCTCATCGTATAACCATAATAAGACTTCACATTTCAGTAGATAAATTTTTAAATTTTTTTTTAAGAAGTTTTTTTAGGGGGGGGGGTGTTGAGGGTATTTTTGTGGAAAGGGTAATACACAATGGAGCTTCTTCCTCCCAGAGCAACAGAAGTGAAAGCCCAGGTAGTTATGCCAAATCACTATACAGTTAATGAACACAGCAAGCTTCAAATTGTGACATTTCAAAAATAGTTAAACATACTAGACAAGTGGCAATTGCAGAAATGGAATAGGAGCTGTGTATTTAAGATCTTTTCCTTGTAATATTTTATGTTCTTTCATGGCTTATTAGGTTTGGCCAATGTTAGAAAGTCTTTCAACCTACAATAAAGCAGAAGGCAAGGAGAAAAAAATCATAAACCCAGCATTGTTGGTTGCCAAACAGAAAATATCACAGTGCTAGTTATTTGAGAAAGTAGATTTGGGACTGACTTGTACCAGCTGGAAATTGTTAGACTGAAAACCAGAAAACTGTGTACTTTAAATGTGATTTACACCATGAGGAAAGCCTTAAAAAACTCCCAAACTCTGAGGTTTCCTAAGATACACTTGTTTAGGGAGTAGCAGGCAAACTGGAGTGGGGAATTTTAGGATATTTTATTTCCTAAAGGAAAACTTCAGCAGTCAGTTGAAATTGAAATACTTTCTAATAGTTTAAATGTAATATTGTTTAAGCACGAGTAACAAAGACACAGATGTGAAATTCCACTTTCAGAAAGTGGAAGGATTATAGTCATGTAACAGTGCACAAGAACAAAGTGGAGAAAAGTCTCTGGACCTGTCCTCCTCTTGGGTTCCTGTCCTGCTTGATCACCTATGCAAGCAGTCAACCACTGCTAACAACAGTAGATGGAGAAATTAATCCATCAAATAAATGGGATATTGTTTGGGGTAATCTTTAGGGGATAGTTTAGGGACATGAGTTTACTGTCATTTTTTTTTCCTGAAAAAAATCCAAAAAACCAAACCAAACCAAAACCTAAAATGTATATTTTTGTAATCCTGTTCTGTTACAGGTGAAACAATATCAATTGAAAGCTGAAGGATCTTAACCACAGAATATGATCTGAAGAACCAATTCTTAAATTAGTTGAATATTTGCAACATTTTGATTTGGGACATTTTGTTTTCCTTGTGTAGTATTCAGCCACGTCTGTTGATCATTAGACTGTTCCCTCAGGTGCAAATAAATTTCATGTAATGAAGGTTTTTCCTTATTGCTGAAAGCTTTCGTCTCTGTTTTGTTTCCCCTCACACAGTATCCATACTTTCTACAGTAAAATACTGTGACCCATTTGCACCCTTTTCTTAACCTCGGCGTGATTTTACTGGCTTCTTGGTAGGTGACACTGATTTACTCCATCATTTCATCTCAATAGGGGTCAACAGTTTAAGGAGTACTGGGACAAGGCTGGAGTGTGAGATAAAATTAGATAGTTCAAAATTAGATAGTACCAACTAGATCCTGACAGTGACATGAAGTTTATTTCTGTGTAAAAAGACAGCCTTAGTCTCCTCTTCAGTCTCATCAAAATAAGGGCCAGATACTCACCTGACTACAATTTTTTCACATTCTGTTGAGGTTCAGTGATTTACATCATCTGGCATCGCGTAGCTGGTGATACACATTTTATTTATGTTTGCATGAGGCAAAAAAGAGGACATGCAAGGATGAGAATCTGTCCCACTAAAAGCACACTGCACCGTGGTCATTGTGGGGATGAGCTGGTTTGTAGCCTCCGTTATGGCCAACGTATTTGAAAGGAAATTCTGCTTTGTGTTGCCACTTTAAACTTTTTTTTTTTTTTTTTACAGCACAGACTTCAAAATGCTTCTTTGAAACAACTGAAGAGTGAACTTTAATTCATGTTTTTTAAACAAAGGTTATATGAGACTTACAGAAGCCTCACAAAAGAAAAATATCAGCAAGAATTGCACATTACGTTTAGAGTGCTACTGACTTTCAAATTTCTCTACAGGTATTATTTCCCATGAATAGGAACAAAGAGCAAAAACAGTTAAAAAAGCATATTCAAATGTGTGCATAAAAAGGCATGGTAAATGAATACTGTTTAGTTTGCTGACATAATTACTGGAATGTAATTTTTATGAGTCGTAGAAATCTTGGCATTTTCACTGAACCAGATAATTAGACTCTGAATAGAACAGGGTCAGAATAATTAATACATCAAAACTAGATGAACTTTTTCTAATTATTTTTATTTAATCTCTATTATAATTATTGTTATACTCTGCTGAGCATGATTGCCTCATGTTCATAGATTTGAATGCTGTCTTATAGTTGCATCCTGGGACTTTGTGGAATATTAACAAACCGTGGCCTGGAGAAATTAGAATGGTGTCGTTTCATGATGGAATTCTAAATTGGAATTTTTCTATTTTTCTATGTAGTTGCACAAATTTTGCTTCACTATCATTAAAAAAGTGAATTTTAAAAACAAAGTCTTTTAGTTTATTTATTTTTACATTAAAGGGGAACTTCTCCTGGAGTTAAAAGCAAGCTCTTAATACGTACCTCCCTCCCCCTCTCTTCTGACTCCTGCAACTTTTTTCAGATCTCATCATTCTTTTCTTTTAATTAGATTTTTTTTTCTGATTGCATAGTTTCTCTTCAAGCTTTTGAAACATCAAAGTAAAGGCCAGACTCTACCATTTGAATTCAAACCATCACTCAGAAGCATGGAGAATAAGGAGAGCTTCTGTAGGCAATGTCAATGTAATTGAAGGCATGTGAGAGATTTTAGTCCGCATCATTTTTTTTTTCTTTCTTTGAGAAATATAAACATTGTAGATAACCACAATGACTGCCATCAGTGGGACTGATTCAACAAGCCTTCTGACATCAGGTCTGCCGGACAGGGCCTAGGGGTTGCTTTGATGGCTTGAAAATATGTCTATATTATTCAGCATGTGCTATGTCTAACCAGCAGAACACTTGTAAGCTGGAAAAGAGATTGCAATTATAAAGTCTTGCCCTTTGCTTTAGATAGCAATAGGTTATGAACTTGATGCAAAAGGCTGCATGTTCAGTTTCAGGTAGCTCTGGTTGCCTACCAATCTTTTCTCTTTAATACCTAATTCATGGGCCCCATTTGTGCACTGAGACTTGAACAGAGTTACTGCAGACTTGCATTGGTGTAACCATAAACAGAAATAAGACATGTATTCACTTTTGGACTTAGAAATTCTCACTACAGTTGGCCATTAAGAGGTTTCCTTGGAAAGATTAGAAGAAAAAAAAGTATCAGCCTTTGCTTTCAAATAATTTCTATTTTCTAATATCTTTTATCATCATGGACAAGAGGTGTTAACAAGAAAGAATGATCTGTAAGGTGGTTTTTTTCACTTCAGAAGGTCATTCTATAAATGCTGTGTTTAACTCAACTATATTAGATTGGATCTGCATACCAACTCTGATGAAATCTCTACCTCTTCTATACCACATGTGATCTCCATGGGAGTAAAGACAATAAATTTCCTCAGCTTTCTCTAGCTCAAGTTTTTTTCAAAGCACAGCAACCTACCTTTTATCCCTCACCCACTCCTTGTGTCTAAACATGAATCTCAGCCCTTGTCAGGTTACTTTACAAGTGCTACGAATGAGCAGAGATACCTAAAAAGATAAGTAGTGACCATCTTCCCTTTAAGGGATGCCCAAGATGACAACATTTTCTGTACTGAGAAGATCTGACTAATCTCTGCAGGATTTCATAACAGATAGTCAGCAGTCTGGGAAAGGAACCTGGCCTCATTTCTAGTGTAACCCTCATTCATTTAATGTCCTCATGGTAGATCTCAAGCATACACAATAAAGCTCCCGGGAGAAAGAATGTGGATGGCTGGAACTGGAAAAGGAATAATGAGCGGACAATGAGCCCAGGCTGAGTTTCATGTTAATTACCCGGTAGTCCAAACTCTGTATCCTTCTCTAGCAGAGAGTGCTGGAAGAACACAGTATGGTTTGCCATCATAACCTTGCAGGTTAACTAGGCAGATGCAGCTAACCTGTTAACCAAGTATACATACTATGTTCTGTGATGGGTAGCACGCTGGAGGAGACTGGGTAGGCTTGAGGAACCATCTGCTAAAATCTTCCTCCTTAAATCACCTTAGGCAAGTCATTGTAATCTACTTCTGGTGTTTCCTTGTAAATAAGAGAAAGTATTTCCCCATCTTTCAGGCTACTGTGTAACAATGACAATTCTGAAGGCCCAGAGTTCATGTAAATCTGCTAAAAATGGCACAGTCATGTGGGTACCGATGGAGACGTGTGAGTACAACACTGAATGGATCTCCTAACTTATCAAAGATGAGTATCTGACCTATACTATTTTGCTCATCTCTTAGGAAAACTATGCTATACTTCCAAACCTTTGATAGACCCAGTCCTGAAAATTGTCTTCTAGGTGGCTAATCTGCTGGAGTCAAATAGTTTATCGCTAGTACATCTTCCTCTGACACTGCAGGCTGAGAAAAAACTGCCTACAAAGACTGTGGTATGGTCCTTCCTCCAACTAGAAAGAATTTTTCAGTCTCTTTCTCACATTGTTGCAAACAACCTTTTCCTCAAATAAAGCTGCATTTTCAGCATTTTGGGGTGAACTAAAAAAAGGTACATTTAAACTTGCACAATTCTGCACAGCAATCAGTTTCCTTACAGCCTGCTCTCATAATTAAAGTTCTGCCCTGGGTCAGCTAATTTATGGTTGATATCAGTGAAAGGTCAAGCATCCTGGGTGTGGGAGGAGGGAAGAGTGGGTGTGTGGAGGGGGGTGGGAGGAAGGAGGAAGGTTGCATTCAACTACTAATAGAACTGAGGCAAAACATTTAAGAAAATGAGATTAACAGGAAGCAGATTAAAAAAAAAAAACCTCAAAGCTTCCCCAAACTTAGAAATAATAGAGGACAACGATATAGGCAAGCACAACTTTTGTCTATTTCTCATACACCTTTTCCATTCATTCTTCCCATCACCAAGTTTTCCTCCTGTCTTCTCACATCTCCTTTTCTGTTCCTCTTGAGTTCTCATGCCCACCCTGTTTCCACAGTTTCCCTTTTCCGTATGCTTCAGCCCTTGATTTTGTGGAGCAGAAGAATTAACACTAAATCGTGGAACTGTTGAAAGTCCCTAAAAGCCCTTTAGATGCTAAAGGTACACAGCTGAATCAGTCACCCACTGCTCTCCTTACAATAAAAATACAAGTTTTATAGATTGGACTTAACAGTATGTTGTCTAAATACCTACCTTAGGATGACGTGAACTGTATCCAAGAAAGGCCTATATCTTCCCTTAACAGTCAAGGGATTTTAGGTAACTCGTTCACGTGCAGAAGTTTACAAGGCATTCACCTAAAGTTATATGAATTCCCCAGTGAGTTATGGAAAAATCTAATTTTTTTCCCAGTTTCAAATTGTGTATGCTTTCTGTCTGAGAGTGAGAGCTGAAAGTAGTGTGCAATTTTGCTCTCTGTGCCTATTTCCACTTCAGAGGTGAGCTAATTTCCATGATTGTCAAGTGTTTTATCTGCAGTTTCCAGCATGATATGCTAGAATTTTGTCTGAGGCATCATTTTGAGCAAGGTCAGATACTCGAGCACATGCCCTCAAAAGTATTGTCTCCTTGTCCTTCCTCCATGCATGAAAGAGGTGATTCCTGCTGATTTATAAAGATGGTGGATTACTTTGGCTTTCCTTACCCTTTTTCCCACTGTCATTATAAAGGCTAGGTCATGACTCCACTTCCTCAGCCCTGACTACTTCCCATTTCCCCACAGGAAGCAAAAAACCCACAGTGCCTGTCTGTGCCTACAGCCCAGAGTTAGGCTCAGACCCCAAACATGAAGGAGTTGGGGAAGGAATCTCAGTTCTTCACACTGGTATGTAGGTCAAAACAGAAATGAGTTTCCACTCTGAAAAATGTTTCCACTCTGAAAAATATTTCCACAATACCATGTACAGTTTTTAGCCTCCAAATCAAGCAAGACATTGATACATTAGAGCAAGTTCAGCAGACGGCCATCAGGATGGTCGGGAGCTGGAGCACTTGCCCTTGAGGACATGTTAAGGGAATTGGGCTTGTTCAGCCTGAAGAAGGGATGGCTTGGTGGGACCTGGTAGGATCCTTTCAATATCAGAGAGGATATTACTGAGAAGATGGAGTCAGGATCTTCATGGGAAGGTATAGTGGGTGGACGAGAGACAACGGTCATAAATTAAAACAGGATAGAAAAACATAAGGAAACTGGACATGAGGAAAATTTTTTTCACTATGGGGATAATAAAGCATTGAAACAGGGACATAGGGAGGGTTTGAAATCTCTGTCCTTGGAGGTTTTCAAGAGCAAGCTGGGCAAAGCACTGAGCAAACTGGTTTGACCCTGCTCTGAGCAGAACACTGGACTAAGGCTTTTCTGAGGTTCCTTCCCACCTAAATAACTCTATAATCCTGCAGATAAAAGAGCATTGTGGAGCTCTGCCATGAAGATTCTAATTTGTTACTGTCTTAGCCTAGATGCACAAAAAATGAAAACTTTCTTAGCTAGGCACACATACAGGAGGCAATCTCAGAAATAATGAGACAAAGCAACTTTTAATACCAACACAGTATCAGTGGTATCTAACCATTGCACTTTTTATTAAACATTCCAGCATGTTGTACTCTTCCTCTGTTGCAGCCAAAAAGCAACAGAAAATGGTGGGATTCACATCACTTAACCTTGGACATTGATCTTAGGGAGTGGAGCCAAATATTTATAAGTACAGTTTGTCTCTGTCAGCATAGGTTCATAAAATAGGTCAGGTGAATCACATTGCAGACGTGCCTACCTCTCTGCATTGACAATAGTGCCAATAATAAAATGACTATGACTATCTGGCACACTTAACACAAAATGATGTTTTCTTCCCTGTCTTTGGAAGCATAAAATACATTTATTACAACTTTTAGATTTGCAAAAGTTCTCCATAGATTTGTTAATATTCATAGCTGATATTCTCCCTATCTGACAACAGAAGAGCTAAAACACCATCACAACAAAATAGCATGTATAACATTCATATTTGATCTATTCTGCTTGAATGATTGCTACTTCAAGTGACCAATAATACCAAACTTTGTGGATTTGAAATACAAAGATCTGAGCACCTTCTGTGATTAGACACAACCGAGACACCAGTACCAAATAAGCAGTGCAAACCTTAGGTGTAAACATTGGATGCTGTTGTTTGTAACAGTAGATGTTGTAAATCATCTGTAAATCACAGAGATTGTATTGTTTTCCCACTTGATCCAAAACTGAGCATGTATGTTTGCAAATGTAGTACCTGTTGCTGCATAGATCAGCAGAAAAATAAATAAGGCGTGAAAAATCTTCACGTCTCCTGAATAAGACCATATGCACAATTGATGTATAATTGGTGGCTCCACTCTTTTGAACAGCAAGAGAAGATTGAGAAAAAGGAAAATATTGGTAGGGTTTTTTTCTGTATAAGCTATAGACCAAGTTCTTGAGTACAGCTAATCCCTCCTGCATTACTCACGTGTGATGAGCAGAAGATGACATGGCCAAATTCCTGTTGTGGGGAAGGCTGCTGCTGCTGCTGACATAAACCAGCCCAGTCGGATTCTTCGCAGCACATGTGGCAGATGAGGAACGCGAGGAGCTGAGGGTGACATGCCAGCTCTCCCTGCCTGCGCTCTCACAATGTTAGAGCAGTCCAAAGGCTGTTCTACCTCACATATAGGACAAAAGTTGCCAAGGCTTAGCAACCTACAATCCATATTGTGAGGATCTCTGCCTACACTGTTAAGAATACGAACATGGGAGAAAGCTGGGCAGTACTTATCTATTCTTTAAAAGATATTAAGTCTAATCTTGCTCTGGCAGACAGCAATGGAAAAGTTCTCAATAGCTTTGCTGGAAGAAAACCAGGTCCTCAATGCTGCAGTTCTTTCTACCTAAGATCACAGTGACTGGAAAAAGAGTTGAAAGCGTTAGTGACAAATGTAACCATTGCCATCCAGTGGTACCATGGGCTACTGCATATGTATGAAAAAACCCTCCTTGCACCATATCACAGAAAATACATCTCACCCTGGTACAAGGCTTCCACAGCACATAGGCTTCATCTCAAGGGTTTAAGAGAGCTGAAATATTGCTCGGGGCTTGAACTGGGCATCTGCATAGGGCTGGATAGAAGATTTTGACCTTTTTCTCTTCTATGGAAAAACTAAGATATGGGAATCAAACTTGTTCCTTCTGCTCTCTTCTGCTGTAGAAATAAAGTGTGTCTTTTATGCCTCAACTGCAATTGTATGCAAGAAATCCTACTTCTATCTTTAGGCTATTAGAAAAATAAGAACTTGTAGTGAGTGCATATAATTGATCTGAACTTTTCTTTCAAGTGAACAGAAAGCTTGATAATTCCAATAATGAGTTCAAACAATCCCAGTTTAATCATTTTCATACAAAGCTTTCTCGCTTTCCCGCCTCCCCTTCCACAGACAAAAGTGAAGTGATTAATATATTTTAGTGCTTTTATGAAGAATCCAAGTCCTTGCCCATTATTAAACAAATCTCGCTTAGGACAAGGAACATAAATAGAAACAGAAGGAAAAAAAATTCTTCCCCATTGTAGGGGTAGGAGAAGTACAATATGAAGTAAGGGGGGAGTAGCGTACTATGTGACATACTAAGTTATGACTAAATCAGGAGGATGCTGGATACAATAGCTGACTGCGATGTGTTTCACATAGTGTAAGTGATCCCAGCCAAACTGTGAGCTGGAGGTTGCTACATGGAGAAAACATTTAGTCATTAGCAGTTTGATATCACTCTTGCTTACTAGTTGTATGAGCATAAAACATCTATAAACCTGATTGACCACCATATTTCATGCCATTTTCCTATTATTATTATACCAATACATCCTAAACAAAGCTGACATCACTGCAAAATTATAAAACAAGTGACACAAGATAGTGAATACGGTTAATGCATCTCAATCAGGAATGAATTTGACCCTCTGGGCTATCTCATATTTATAAGATTTACAGTTGGCATCAGATTCACTGGTGCACTATACTTGCTTTGTAACAAGGAGGCAGAGCAGCTGTGAAACATCCAGATCGGTTAAGATGGAATTGTTTTGCTCATGAATTTGACCCTGGACGCCATATGGACTAGGAAGCTCATTTGATTTTAGAAGTGCTGCTGTTGTAATGTTTTTTCCAATGATGCATCTTCAGATGTTTAGCAGCAGCATTTACCTAATCATGTGCTTTGAATGGCTAAAGGTTTTTTTCTGTAGTATTTTATAGTATGGGAAGTCATCGAAATGTAAATTGTAGCCAGGGTTCAGGTCTCATTTTTGAGAGACATACCTAGCTTTGCCATTGTCTGAGATCTCCTGTGTCTTGAGCAAAAAAAAAACACAAAAAAACCCCCAAACCAAAAAACACCACCTGCGGAGGAAAGCTGAATCTTGTTAAAATCAGAACCATCTTCTTAAGGTGTCCCTGTTTCTCTAGGGCCTATTAGGGACTTTGGTGAGATGCCTGCTAATTTAGGCACTCCAGCTAACTGCCTAAAGCTAGGTGTGATTCTGGGTCTGAGGATGTGAGCTTATCATGATATGAGCTTATCTGCATATGATATCATGCAGAGACCTCTGCATCAACTCTGAGGAGGGAGAGCACATCCCACCTGACAATATACCCCATGCCAGCTAGACAACCCCCCTATGTTCTGGATATTAATAAAGAACCAGGATGAGCATGTTGTTGGAGAAATATCGCTAGATTTTTACGATGGTTTTATAAACAGTTACCTGTGTGAGAAATTATGGGAGTTTAAATATTTTGAAAGCATGTAAGTTCTCAAATATTCCTGTGTTGAGAGGTTTGATTTTGATACACATCCAGTCCACCCACAAGGCATTCAAAGTCAGGTATGTTTGCTTTGGTTTGTTCTTGAGAAAAAATTAGGCACTTAATGTCCCCCCAAAAGATATTAAACACTACTGAAGGAATGGTAAAAATGATTCTGTTGAACAGGAGAAAAACTGAGAACCTTTGAGTCCAATACTACCTCACCCATGTATTCTGTGGTCAATAAGGCTTGTCCTCCGGCAAAATTTTACAGAAACCATAACAGAAGCTTGTTTGTACAGGACACAGAGTTACCTTGGAAAAAGTGAGAGACTATGGGGTATTCAACAGACTATCCCAAATATTGCTCTGTTTTCCATTCAGACCAGGTGCATCTTACCTTGATTTCCCTAATAAAAAGTTGCATGTACCCATCTGGCCCTACCAAAACAAAATGTTCTATGGCAATCATTTGCCTCCCTCTGGGCAAAGGGTGAGATCGAGAATTAATTACATGCAACACGTTAATTACACATACATTGCACAATTGGAAATGAAAGAAATTTAAGAAACTACACTGAATAATAGAAAGAACCTAAATGTGTTCTATAGATCAACTGATAGAAAGGTAGATTTGGCTGATAAACTACAGGCTTTAAAAACACCAGGTCAATACTAGCTGCAACATGGTGAGCCAAGTATTTCGAATAACCTCTGGGAGAGTTTCTCCTTATGACTAATAACATTACCAAAATTCCCTTCAGGAATTTAAACAGGACTATGGGCAATTAGGAGGATATAAGTATGATATATATTTTGTCACGTCTGCTAACACTGCCCTAGTTCAACTAGCCAATCAGTTTTAAATTGGATTGATGAAATGAAATCAATGACAAATTTATATCAGGGATGGGAGGAGCAAACATGTCATTTTGCAAAAATCTTGTAAATATTTTAGTAGGTTATGCACATTCTACATTGGTGCAGCACCCAGAGTTTCTTTTTGCCTTTTTTTTCTTCCCAGAAAAGACCATGAAGAAATGTTGGGTTGTCTTATAATACTTCTTCAAAGAATTTTCATTAATATCAAGTACAGGATATCTTCGTTTGAATCATTTGGGTCCTAGATCAGACAGACATGATTAGTTTCGTGTACCTCACAACAGTAAGGACTGAGAATAGTGGAGTTTAGGCATTTTTGCTTTGAATGCTCATGTATTTTCATGCATAGAATGCATTTGTTTTTAAAGTTTGGAATAATCATTTTTTGCCCTTCAAAAGAAAATTGAGGCATGAAACTCCATGCGCTGTAACTGTGATGAAAATAAACACACAGACAAATAAAGGAATGGACCTCAGCATAACTCTATTCCAGTCTTACTATTCTTATCAATTTCTTCACTTTTGTGAATCCTAGCTTGCAGAAGTACACAAGTAGGTGGAAATTTCAATTTCCATTAAAACAAATAAAAAATCACAAGTATCTTACCCTTGTGGTTCCGGTTGCAAGTTTAAAAATGTCTCACAGATAATATTATCCAGTATTATCTGTTGATGACTTCAGATATGGTGAAGTTGGAAAAAATGTCAGCTCCTTGTGAGAGAGTTACATTTGAATCAGCTGGAACATATAATTGTAAAGTAGAAAAAAAGCATGTAAAATGAAACAAAAATGAGCATACAAGCATGTGCCCAACTCCTGATTCGTAAACCAATCTTAGGGTTTTTAGGATATGATTTATATTTTTCCATATTGCTTTCTGCAATGCTTGACATTTGCATTATAAAACCTGGCTGAGGACAATGAAAAGTGAATAGATATGGGAGTGAACATGCATATTTTTGGCTTGACTATGTTCCTATTTGGAAATATTGGTGAGATATATGAAATGTCCTATATAAATGTTCTTGCATATTTTCAAAATGATTGTTTGACCTGAAATATTTATACATATGTAGACACATGTGAGTATATAAGTTGGATGGGAAGTGTTGTGTGGATTTTATGGCACTAGACTAAGCATCAGAGGCTTTACTTTCTACTTTGGATCCGCCACAGATAACGACATCACTGGAGAAGCAATGTAACTCCTCTGTGCTCACATACATTTATAAAATAACAATGTCCATTCTTCTGTCTTTATCATAAGCATTTACAGAGGACTAGTTGTGTTGGTATCTCCCTTATGGAAGTACACTGACTGTTTTCCAAAACGTGTAAAGAATGTTTGTTTCTTTAGGTAGAATTAGACAAAGCAATGAAAAATGTATTGTTCATTCATTTTTTTCCTCTTGAATTCACCACCAGGAGGATAATACAGAGCAGTAGGCCTGGGAGCATCAACACGCTGCATTATGATTCTGCTGCTTCTAGTAATTGATAGTTTGTGTTACACATAATGTACGCTCTAGCTAAAGGTCTTCCTGACACAAGAGACTACTTAAAATGCCACTGAGTCTGAACATACATAGCAATTTCTGCCTGTGCAATGTTTCTTTCCAAGTCTTTGATCTCACCTCAGTTTTAAAGCGTGATGTTAAAGAGGTTATCTACACCTTAATTCAGAAAGGTGGTCAGGCACTTACTTAAATTTGTTGTTTACCAATACAGTTTTCCAGACCAAAGATGAAGTCATGTTAAACAGGTTAATGAACTGACGCTTAATGAATGTATCTCCCATTGAAAACATCAGGTTGGTAGAAAAAAAGATTTTAGAGTTAGAAAGGACCATAGGATGATTGAGCTCAACTTCCTTTAAAACAAAGGCTATCATATTTCATCTAGTTGCTCATGTACCGAACCCAGATGTTTGACCAACAAGTGCTTAGTATGGGGACAAATGACTGCTACTGTTCTTTAAAGATCTGTATGATAGGCTCAGATATCTGATTTTTAACATCTTTTTATGCTGGGGAGAATTAATTGAAACTCTTGCCAAAAGCCAAGCTCATTTGTCACAGATTCTCCCACATTTGTCTATTAGCAATCTTACTGACTCATTTTCAAATTATCTGCCCCTTTTATGAATTATTTTTCTTTGTTTAGTTCTTCAATTCCCTCTACTACTTCTGGCCTTCTTTGGTAAGTTTTTTATGACTCTTCATTTCTGTGTACTGACATTTTATTAATCTTTCCTCCCTTCACCACCTCCAGCCCACCCCCATCTATCTTTCAAGTCCCAGTTTGCCACTTTATTTTCCTTGTGAAATCTGGGAACCAAAGAAAAAGAAGGAAAGCAGCACCAATGTGTGGGCTGCAAATGGGACAGAAATCTTTATCTTACTTTGAAAGCAAAACTATTGTAATGATGCTGTTTTGCCTTTAGGAGAAGCTTAATTATCTCAGTACTTGTCCATTTTCGAGTCTCTAGCCCAGTTTTGAAGAAGACCTACTGTGACTACAAGAATGAGCGGTGGTTCTCAGAAAATTTGGACAATTAGAAACAACTTCACTAATGAAGCCACCGTGGTGTGGAAAACAACGGTGTAAAACACTGGCTAACATAACATGGGAAAGGGAGTATACTGGGAGAAGGGTTTAACAGCATATTGGAGAGTGAGGTGTACAGTGCTCCTGGACTTGAAATTAAAAGAAACTGTGCCTCTTAATTGTCTAAAAGCCTTTGGAAATGTTGTCACCTTATCCTATTGAAATTCTAGTTTGAAAGGAAATTAGGCGGCTTTTAATATTAAAATTTGGCTAGGATACAATTACTCATAAAACGCAACCACTGCGAAGGCTATATTCTTTGTTTATTTATCCAAATGGAACGGTCCTGTCAAAACCACAAGTTGATGTCCATAGTCCAGTTCTTTCAACTCACTCCATTTGCCTTTTTACTAGTCCGAGCAGTAAGTGTCTGTAAGAAGGGAGGAGATGAGTTGGAGGCAGAGGGTTTCTAGCTGCCCTTCCTAGTGTGCGTAAGGCTGGCTGCTTCCCACCTCGTGGTAGGACGGACTCCCGAAGGGAGGCCTGATCTTGGAACCTGCTCTCCTGGGCAGCTGAATTTGAACCAGGTTACAATCAGCAGCTTAAGCCAAGTCCTCACAAAAAAACCCTCACCACGTGGTGTTCAGCGATAGGCTTTTCGTTACTGTTCTTTAGGTGTTTATCTGCCCAAAGGATCTGACTATCATGAGCAGTACTGCGTGGAGATTTTGTAACCAGCACTGGAGCTAACTCAGGACCCCAAAGCAGTGGGACCACATTGTCACGAAATGCCACCAGGGGAACAGGTTAACTAGCCCAGGAACTAGCCACAGTGATGTAATCCTACTACTTGCAGGTCCCAATCTGTGTAGTCACACCTGCTCCTTCACAAATAATTTGGGTACCTTCAGAAGCCCTCCGTAGTGTAGTTATCTGAAAAGCTTGATGGTAGGAGATGGCACATTTAATTTTGGCCAGCAGTATTCCTGAGGTCAATGAAGAAAACCAGAAACCCTAGAGGAAGCTGAACCCATTATAAAGTTGGTACTAAATATAAGTGGGAATCATCCTCTTCTGGAAATACCTATCTCTTTTTGTTGACTATAGGGTCTCCTAGATGACTAGCTGGGACCAGACAAGTAGATAAGGTTAAGGGAGGTGAGCCTTAGTTCTGGGGTAGATGTTAAACCAGCAAAATACTGGTTTTCCTTTCCTAACTCATTGCACCTGCTAAGCCAATATAAGCTGTTCCAGCAAAAAGTGAATTTTGCCAGTATAAGCAGTGTCCGCATAAAGAAAGTTTTCTTAGTACAGCTATCCTTACAAAACTGTTAAGTGCAGATGAGACTTTATTTGTTTTATTTGGTTTTGCAGCCTTCTTTATGGATTTTACTTTTATTATAAACAAACTGGAGATTTTGCCACAGTCTATGAATTTGCAATGGGTTGTTTTTAGCGGTACCAAGGCATGTAATCACCTTGGCAACAGAAGCCAAATATACATGTTTAACAAACCAGTACACAGCAAGTATTTCCTATATTAATTTCTCCAAATTCAGCAACTGGGTCATTTTTTCTAACTCCAACTTCTCTGTTTAATTTGTTCTTGGGCTTTTGAGCTTATGATCTTTGCATGTCTCCTACCTCTGAAGGGGAGGGAAGGTATTCAATCATGCCCCTTCAGTGCTTAATCACAACTTTAATATGGTTTCCTTCCTGGTTGGTCGTGGCACATATTGAATTAGGAAGCAATCCTGTCCCAGATCCACAAACATACTGCCAACCTTATTTCCTCCACTTAATGTAATCCAGTCTAGGCCTGGATAATTGAAGGCTTTTGTTACTCCCACCATGCCCTTTTCACATGCTTCTTATATGTACAGTATATAAGTCATTTCTTAGCCCAGTTGTTCTCTCAAAACAGGTGGTCTATATTATATTCCTTTGGGGTCTGACTCTGCTTTCATTTACCTTGTCATAAATCAGGAGGAGCTCTACCAAACCGAATGGTATTATGTCAGTGTAAAACTCATGTAAATGAAAGAAAAGAATTTAACATTATTTCCTGCTACTGTTCTTTCTGCGGGGGGGTGGGCTCAAAAGAAACCCCTAATATGTGGTAGAGCCTTTATCTCGCTTTTATGTTCCTGTTGGGGCCCTTCATTTTAGAAATTGTCTCCACCACTGGGTGAACCAATTTTAAATGACTGAAAGGTCTGTTCAGCAGTAAAAGCTGAGTCTGTCTTCTGAATGGAGTATGCCTGCGGGATTCAGGAGCCCTACTCCTACCTGCTGCATAGAAAAGTTGATGCACAGTTATATTTCTATTATTTAATGTCTACAGTCCTTCCTCTTTCCATTTTTATGAAATGGAGAATATGATTGCTAGAGACAGAAAACTGTAGCACTTGAGTAAATCACTGAGCCTGACATTGATTTTAATGGGTCCAAGATTCAACCATCAACGCTTATTACAGAACTATGAATCACCTCATTGAACCAGGTCCAGTCTTGTAGCCAGTCTCTTCACACTTTAATTTCCTGTACTAACCATAATTTGGAAGAGGGGATATTTGGTGATGTTTTAAAAAAAGGCAGAGATAAAAAAAAAAAAAATTATCCAGGCTGTCTCTGTGTTCGCTTTGGTTCCATTTTTCATTTTATCAGGTTGATCCATCCTTTCATTCAGCAATGGAAGTCCCATAGCAATCTTCACTGCAGTGTGGTAAAACAAACAGGACTGAATAACATCTGGAACGTTTTTTTCCCCATTGGCAATTACTCAGAACAGAATCAGAATACATTTTTCTAAAGTTTAGAGTGTGTGGATAATGAGGAAATTGTAAATGACAGATTCTAAACAGCATGATTATCTTTTTTCCTTTTTTTTTTTTTTTTTAATAAGCTAATTCAATCAGTATCAGGTTGGGGTGGGGTAAAGGGAGACAGAGGTCAGTTCATTGGAAAAACCTCTTAGATTAGTGTAAAAAGTGTTAGATTTGCCACTTAACTTTTCTTTTTTTCTTTTTCTTTCTAATTTGTGAACAGCTGAGAAACAGAATTGTCATAAATGCTTCCTTTTTTTCCAAAATTTACAGAGAATGTTACTGTGAATTAAGAATTTCAGATTCAATGCAAGATTCTGTAACATCACTGCATCTCTGCCCAACACTGATAGAGTATCTTTGATTTGGAAGAGCTGTAACTATTAAATATTTAGCAAATTGCAGCTTCAAAACTGAAATGACCTTACTAAGAGAGCATTTTATCATCAAAACTAAAAAAAAAGAAGAGACAAAAAAAAAGTTAATATCATAGTGTATCAAGACTAACTTTTTTTGGTAACTTTTTGTCAAACCCAGAGTGGTGTTTTCTGTCCTCCAAAGGAATTTTTTCATTCGTGTCAGTGCTAAACACCACTGTAGTTCTCAGTCCTGTTAGGATCTGTCATCTAAACCTTCCCCCTCTCTGCTCTCCAGGGGATACAGTACTTTAAATGTTCTTTTACCATCATTAGAACAATCCTACGAAACATTGCACTGACCATCACATTGCTTAAAAAAAATATGGTGACATCATCCTTCTGCTGTCATAAAACATCTCAGAAATTAAGCTTATATGAAGAAATGCTTGACTTAGTTTAATAGACTGTTCATATAATCCCTCTCTCAAAAATTATTTAACGTCCAGTCTACAGGTTCCATCAATTCAGCCTCCTTTTGAAGTGGTTCCCCTTCATAGGAAATAATTGAGGAAATGCAGAGTGGTCAGGACACTTTTTTGAGGAGGTGGCATGAGTTCTGAGTCCTGCTGCAGCAGCTACATATGCATTTTTTGTTAAATAACTAATGGGGAAAAAATGCATTTCCTCTTCTCTTTGAAGAAAATCTTGAACTTTCTGGGGAACTTTTAACCAAGCCAAAATAGTCTCTATGTGTGTGTTTGAACCCTCTTGGACAGAAGAAGGAGCTGAACCAGAACCTCCCACATCATGTGCATTTTCTCTAATTGCTTTCTTATTCTGTGAAAAGGGGAGTGAATTTTGGAACGTAAACTATAACTGCATCTCAAAAGAAAAGTGCAACCCCCACTCTGCCTTTGAAAGAAATGGTTTAAGCAGTAAAGTCCAACACGGGTTTTATGGCTCTGACTCTGAACTGGAAGTAGAACACATTTGCTTTAAACATAACATGGATATGGATACATTTCTAACTTGATCAGGTATGATGTCTTGAAATACTCTAGACTTCGCTAATATATAAGTATGCACGTGTACAAACACATACTTCGGCTTTGAGACGTAAAATTGTACACATAGATGGCCATTAGAGTATTTGACCATTTAGTTTCAATGCTGTTATCCTGCCCTCCAGAGCAAAAACCCATTACTGAACGGGTGCAATGATTTAAAATGAAGTCAGTATCTACATCCCTCTCCTCCCTATTCCCACTTGCAACATGAAGGAGAATATTTTGTTTACCCACCACCATTACTCATAGCTAGGGAGAAACACCCTTGTGAGACCAGGAGGGCTGATTCCCATCTCACCTGCCCCAGTTCAACACCATTTCAGACTGGGAGGACTGCAGCTAGTCAAACTGGTATAAATGAGGCAAAAGCTGTCTTTGGCTGAGCCGGAGGAACCCAAGAGGACCCCCGTGGCAAACAGCTGTCCTGAACATAAATAGCAGCAGGGTTGTACAGCTCACCTAACTCTTTCAAGCCCTCCCAGTGGTGTGGCTTTTGTGGGTGAGATGTTCAGGTTTAGGCCCATGAGCGCATTTGTTTCATCAGGGCATGAGTCTGAAAACAAGGACATGAAAAGGAGTGGGCAAGGTGGCTGGGTGTGAGCCACACCAGAAGTCCAGGCAGGTTGCTGCCGCCCAGCACATCGCTCTCTGCTTGGGTTAGGTTAACGAGTAAGCGAGGTGTGATGTGAGTCAGCCCCAGGACGTGTCCGAACAGTTCCGAAAGCCTGCGAGAAACATTTCTGAGATGGGACCGGCTCGCAGTAGGAGTGGGGAGCTGGAGGGGAAGTGCATATATGGTACAAGCGGGTGGCAGTCACGCAAAACCTTACCTTCTCACCGGGCAGTGACCTTAGTATGTTTTCATGTTTATCTAAAAAGATAAAAGGTATGTGATTGCTCAGGAATGAAAACACGGGTAACATTCAAACAGAGGAAAGCAGAAACAGCAGTTTAAGAGGCAGGGAAATGTAAACCAGCACTGAGAAACGTTTGACTTTGCCTTTTTTTTTGCTGTAGAGGTCATGGCTGCGTTATATTGAAACAAATAGGAATGACCGAGCAGAAGGTTTTGATAATGTAGAGCAGAGCTTTTCTAGGGATACTTCTTACTGTCAGAATTTGTAAGATCCTAAAGCTAACAATATAAATACGACCAGAGCGAACAGCTTCAGATTTTTCTAATTGCAAAGGAGGCATCGGGTTCAGGATTTCTCAAATGCAAGGGGCAACAAGGAGAGCCAGAGCCTGTGAACGTGCCTTGTTTTTTGCATAAGGCCCAAGAAAGACCAGGTGCTTCTTGAGAATTTTCAGCTCTTTCGGCGTCTTTAAAAACACCAGATAAAACCATGACAGTAAATACTTTCAGGCCAACATAAAATAAATGAAATTAAGGTATAAAACTGTTAGAGGGAGTGTTTTGTTTAAAAACATGAGGGCAGATTCTGAGTGGATGTAAATTAAGGTCGCTCCAGTGAAAAACAGCAATTTACATGAGGTGGATCAGCCTGTGATGTTTCTGAGGTATTGCCTTTATACATATCTGATTTGATAAAACTGCTAGCAAAGCAGACTCCCTGTGTACAGACACAGACAGCACGCTGCTCAGACAAAGGTGCTGATTCTTATCTTGCACCAGTTTCTCACTGGTGCAATCCCATCGCTACTAGCCATTTTGCGCGTGATCTGCTCTCGCCGTTCAGACTTGTGTCAGCCTTGGGCCCAAAGTTTCTCCGTGAAAACTGGGAGAGAGAAAAATCGCAAAGAGGGGTAAAAAAGGATCAATTTTTCATTTGACACCAAGTGAATCATTACTTCCTT
The DNA here is from genome assembly GCF_947461875.1 of Haliaeetus albicilla. Lineage (NCBI taxonomy): Eukaryota > Metazoa > Chordata > Aves > Accipitriformes > Accipitridae > Haliaeetus > Haliaeetus albicilla. Next base: position 5,792,171 of record NC_091496.1, read on the forward strand.
CTGGGATGTAGTACCTTTTCCCACTGTTGGCTCCATTTCCCATAATGCCCTTGACCTCGGAGGTCACCTGTCATTGGAAGATGAAGCTCTGAATAAACAGAGAAGACCCTGTGGTGTCTCTTATCTCTCCGTTTTGCCTCAAATCTCCGGGCGGAGTTTTAAATTATTCATCCACTAGTGCTCTCTGCGAGTTACACGTCTCCGTCACCTACCCCCCCTTTGCTTGCCCATTTGTGAGTGAAGGCGGTATCCTTGGGAACCTTATCAGAGATCACAGATTCAGGCTCCAGAAATGAAATAAAAGAGGAAATTGGCTGTATTAGCATAAGAGGAGTCAGCCTGGAGTTGAATACACACATCACCCAGAAGCACCACTGGCTTCTCTTATCAGTAACGTCTGATCACCACTTCTTTATACACACAGGCACACAGGCACACATGCACCACACACATGCACACACACACACTCCACTCTTTAATTCCACCCAGCCCATTCCTTTGTTCCAGCTCATATGAGGGAACACATGAAATAAAGTCAGATGGCATGAGTTTCCTGAAGCAGTTTCCAACGCTCCCAAGTTCTCCTAGGTAAAATAGCAGAAAACAGCATAAACAAAAACTTGTTGTTTTTTTCTTTGTTTTGTTGTTTTTTGTTGGTTTTTTTTTTACAGAAATGATAATCCTGTAGCCTCCACTGAAGGGAAAAAAAAGTCAGGATAAAGATTTCAGATAGGGAGGTTCTGTTATTAGTTCAAGTATGATTCCTAGACCAATCTCTCTGTTTATCTCTCTCTCTCTAGTGTCTCAACAATAACACATAACCACGGTTTATGAGTTTTTTTCGGAATATAAAAATCTGATAGCCATATAACATAATTAGACATGTTTTTGAAAATTAATACAATTAATAAATCTAAAATTTAGAGGTGCAGTTTTATGTAATTGAAACAAATTATTTTCCCGTGCTTCCTTTACATGGAGACGTTATCTCTTATACTACAGTTGTGGCAAACACTATACATTGTTTCTTCCCAATCAGAAAAGCTGCACTGGAAAGGAAAAGAAACTATTGTTTTACATTCTCCATGGCGTGGTAAATTGGAATTTTTAAATTCTGCCTTCCTTACGTTTGTTGGGACATTACTGTATGTATGGCTCCATATTTTGCTGTGTGTAACTTTAGTGATGTACATAATTCTTCTCAAAGTTGCTGTTGATAGGGTGGCATCTGCTGGCCCTGTTGCTATTGAATCTGGTAACTGGAGAAAAAAAAGTTCAGAGGGAATTGACACTATAAACAGTGGAAAACATGCCCTGTGAGATCAACTTTGCTCACATTTTAGGATGTTTTTTCTCCATCTTGTGAAAAATAACAGAAATTAATTTCCCTTCTTTTGAGAACTGTGATTTTGTTAATGTCCAAATTTTGTAATTTCCATGCCCGGTTCTACTCATGGTAATATCACCATAGCTCTACAAAATGAAGGTCCTTTGTTCTCTAATGAATATTACCAACATCACACAATAAGCATGCATTCGTTTTACACAGTATAAGTGATGGACTAAATTTGATGGCCCTTAGTTAAGCAGAGCTTTAACTCAAATAAAGTAACCATTTTCCTTCATTTTTAATGACAGAAGCAAGATGGAATCTTGTGGTTCTTGATTTTTGGGTCAAAAAAATGCAAAAGAAAAAAACCAGTAGTTGTAACGGCTCCAATTCTCCTCCCATTGTTTTTTGTAGTGGAGTTGTTACTTATGTACATATAATTAAAAAAAGATTTCTGTTGGCTTCATTCACGTTGCCATGGATAAAAGATAAGGTCATGGTTCAATACGCCTTTCCTTATACTCAAATTCTGCCATGAATTTCTAGGAGTATCTGCATCACTTTCCCTTCGATCTGTGCAAAGTCCTCCTGATGTCCTTGCCAGCCAGAGTAACAACTATCTATGCTCATAGGTCTTTGACAATATTCAGTGGAAGGGATTGTAGTTACGTATAGAACCAACCTTAATTGGACTCTGAGTAGGAGGCAAACGTTAGTTTGTAACCATATGCAGGACTGATGCCAAATTATTCCATGAAATGACTCTGTGGATCTACTGCAGTTGTTGGCAAAACAGCCGTTGACCTCAGAAAAGCCAGGTATACACCCTTAATATCTATGTCTCTGCTCTTGCAGTATTCATCAATGTAGGAGGTCATGGTATCACAAGAGGGTAGCTAGGAGGAAGATGAAGGTGATAAGAACAACAGGGTTCACTTTTAGTTCTAACATGCAAATCTTCTTCAGTTCCTTATTTTAATATGTTATGCTAATCTGACCAAGAGAAAAGCATCTGCTTCCAAAGTCAACAACAGAAAATGAGAAGTGTCATCACAACTTCTATTTGTGACACATCTGGAGGTTGAAAATTAAATCTTTGTATTAATCAAGAGGCTTTACAAATGATACATATTTAAGCAGAAAGGAGAGCTGAAGACATGGTGACTTCTGTTAAACAAGATTAGACTTGTTTATTTACTAATTCAGCCTATCTAACTGAATGAAGCTGCTGTAGGTCTCCTGTACAGTCAATGGAGTTAAATCTCAGCTGGGTCAGTCATACCCTGGAGGTACTTGGCTATGGCCATGAACTGCAAAGAGAAATTGAAGAAAAATGCTCTTTCTTCACTACCATTTCAGTACATTGCACAGAATGAAAATGGACCAGAGATCCTAAACTGTTCAGGTATCAATAAAATTCATATCAGTTAGGTGTGAACCCAGCATTCTGTAATATATAATGGTATTTGTGTGAATAAGAGATGTTTTGCTGTATTTTAATTAACTAATTTAATTCTTTATAAATTTACCTTTTTTTTTTCCTGTGGGAAAAAGTAAAGCTATTAAGAAGCTACTGAAACTTATGACAGAATCAAAGATATAATGTAGACAATAAAAGCAGTTCTTCCTTTGTATGACTACACACTAAGCTTTTCTCAGTCATCAAGATCAGTGTTTCATCACCAGGCTTAGTGAAGGCAAGATTTAAACTTTGTAGATATTCCTGAGGTCAAGGGGAGCTTCTCTGGTAAGAGATTCTCTCCTTTGTCCAGATTTTCTAGTATTTCTTGCTGATAGAGTTATGACATTGATTAACAGTCTTCTAAGACATGGAAAATCCCATAGACTATGCAGACTGGTGAAAATCCCCATTTCTGTTTAACCCAGTGTTGCAGCACCATGTGGGGGAATTCACAACCCATGCCATGTAGCTGGGCTCTGTTCAAGGTATAATTTGCTAAAGATTTCACCTTCTAAGTAATTTTGGGTTATTAAATATGATTTTGATGAAAAGATATTTGCAGTACAGCTTAGAGTGCTTGCGGATTTAATGGAAAAGAGCATCCTTTCACGTGAATTAAGTGGGGGTTTTGCTGTTTAGAGAATGTTTCTCTCTTAAAAGACATCATCCCTTTTAACCCTTGGAGATGCCAAATTTTTCCTCATCACAAGTTTTCTGATTCTTCAAACAGAAGTTTTTTACACACGGATATTTCATTCTGTGGCAAATTGGGACCTTTAAGCAGAAGTACCATGTCCTCTGTAATTCCACAGTACTACAGGTTCTAAGTTAGCTACCTTAAATAGGCTGCTGTAATCATCAGGCCCAAGGCAACTCTTTCTTCTCCAAGCCTTCTATTTCCCTGCAAATCCAGGCTGTTTCCACATACTGGCTCTATATAACTCATGTGGTCAAACTTTTTTTTTTTTTCCCAACCTGCAGAACAAGAGATATATTTATTTTTGGAACAAAAAGTGATACTTCTAGGCAATCACACACTAGTTTGGGACTCAGTGTTCTGGACATGCGCCTAGAGGTAAGCCTTAAGTCAGCCTTGAACAGGGCTCTACAAAGTGTTCTTATGTCAGTCTACAGCTACCTGCATGAGTTCGTCCAGTATATCCCCGTTTACTGCGTAAGAAGTGATTGCTTGTCTTAGCACCATCTGAGCAATACGGAGCGGCAGAAAGCTGTGATCTCCCCTTTCTGCAATATATGTAATGTATTGTGACAAGTTGGCCATCTAGTATTTACCCCACGGGAGAAATAGGAGCCTTATTTCAAGAATTAACTAAGACGCAGCTTCTTTATCCCAGGTTTTGGAAGCTGGTGTTTCTATAGTGAAACATTACGGCAAATCTGCACGTGTTCTGCAGCTCATGAATTCATTACATCATCCCACTGATAACAAAACTCACTCTACAGGATTTATTAATTTTGAACACCTGCTGTCTTTTGAAATCTCTCCCACCTCTTGGATGCATTCCCATGTGAAGACATGGCCATTGCCTTGGAGTCTGATTTATACTTTTTGCATCTACAGATCTCAAAGCATGGGGCAGAAGCTGGCAGTCGAGGTCTGCTCTTCTTAACATTCCACTGATGATCCATTTTTTTATATGTGTAAAAATGCCAAACTATCCTTTTTTGTCTTCTATTGGTAAAAATCAATTAGCAAATACATGCAGTTTGTCACTCATGTAAGACAGTGTTATATTATGATTAATTTATATGCAAGTGAGCACAGAAGACATTTTGGTAACTTGGTCAAAGCCATGCTCTGTATTCAAAGCTAAACCTCAGAGTTCCAGTTTCGATACCATTCTCATCACCAGCTGGCTTTTGCATTTTGGTAGTGTCAGGGGATAGTATCTAAGAGCTCTCTTTTTCCAGAGGGACCAAGATCTGCATCTATGCTATGAATCACACAGCAGATACATGGATACAGAACAAAGAAAGACCATGAAGCTCTCCAGAGATGATCATCTTTATATTTCTGTTTCCTAATAAAGGCTTAAATGATTTCCTTTTGCTTTGAAGAAACAGATGCCCAGTTTCTTATCCAGATCATGTCCTTGCATGAGACTGAAAAAGCATCAACATGTTACTTCTGGAAAGGCCCCCACATTCCTATGTAACCATTCCATTTCTGGGAAAACTGATTTCTAATTACAGCTGTGCAAGGCCAATTTAGTGATGGAGGGGTTTAGAAGGTGCACCAGAGCTCTGTTTTCATGTACCAGAACCTGCCCCAGCTGTTTTTCTTCAGACTGCAAACAACCTGACTCTGCAGTCATAAGCAGAGTATTTATTCTCTCTCTCCCTCAATTAAAAGCCTGTATTTCGATGTGCAACTACCATTTCTTATAAGGTGTCTTTAGCCCACAAACTGCATTTCAAGAAAGTTTCGGAGACAGTCATATAAAAGAAGGTTCAGAGACAGGACTTCATCAATGCATGCAAATTTGGAACACCAGGATTTACCTGGGAGGCCAAATATTCTATGTTCAATAATTTGAGTAAGACATACTATCCTATACTACTTGTGATCACTTTTGAAGGTGTAGAGGGCTATATTCAAAAGACCCAAGGAAAGAGAAGTTTTTCTTCTCCTAGAGACCTCTGAACAGCTTTTTGGATGGCAACGGATTTCAGTTGCTATTAATTTGGACAGAATTCAGACCAATGTAGGAAGCACACTGGTCATGTCCAAACTAGTCATGGAAATTAGGTTCTGTATCTGGTCCTATTCTTCCACTAAGAAATTCAGTAGGATAAAGGTTATTACAGGTTTTTCTGGATTCAAATTTTATTTAGGTTACTATTTCCCTGCCATATGCTGAACTGGGAACTTGCAGCCCTGATTTCAGATAGAGCTCTGAGAGTGTAGTCAGGTGAATTGGACTCAGTATAGGAATGCATCTTCAGCTCTCTGACATAGCCAGCTCTTGGGGACAAGACTACAAAGTCCACCACACTGGTGCCAACAATGTGACACCAGGTTAAAAAAAAAAAAAAAAAAGTTGCTAATTTTTCATACATTCCAACATTTTTCATTTCTCAAACTTGCCAACAATGGGCCACAATTTATGCGAGGGTTTATGAGAGCTCACTAAGCCTACTCTGCCTGAGTGCCATCCCAGAACACTGCTTCAGATCCCAAAAACAAGTGTAGATTGAGATTTCATTATTTAATACTGCTGGGGCGGGTTTTTGGGGGTTTGGTTGTTTTTTTCCTTGCATTTTTTTTTTTTTGTTAACAGCAGTGGAGGTCATCTGAAAACACACAGCTCATGAGCTCTCCCTGTGCATGTACTGGGCCCTGAAGTAAGGAAGCAGATTTCTTATAAAAACTGTAACTGTCTGCTACACTTGTTCCCAAAGCTCTCCATCGTTTTCTCTCTGATGTGAAATGTATTATTTCTTTAAGTTTTCCTAAATGCTCTGAGCTCTCTTTGGAGAACCTTAGTTTCCTACACTGACTATATGGAGAACCATAAGGGAAGGCAGACAACTAGATTTGGCCAAGTGAACTAGCATACTTCTAGCTGCCTAACGTAGATGGCTTAATTAGCTGAGTTGCTGTGAATGTACCCCTTTAGACAAGAGCAGATACCAGATTAACAGAGGACGATGCATTAGTGCCATATTTTGTATGTATTTGAACACACAGATTGCCATTCAACACAGTATGGTGATTTTCTCATCGGGTCAGATTATTTCCTCTCTCTAATCAGCAAGCAGTAGACACCTGAATTTTATAGATTTATGGACAAAAGGATTAAATTTGCCTACTCCAGCTTGGTATCATAAACTAAAAACACAACTGATTTTAACTCCTGGTTAAAAACCAGAAAAGAGTAAAAAAGAACTAAACACAAGGTTTATCTTCTCAAGTATGCAAGTAGCATCTAAAAACATTAAATATATAATACAGTGGCTAGAACATTTTAACCAAATCAGTGGGGTGTTTTACTAGTGATACTTCTCTATTCTTTGGCACTGCAAAACATAATGATTAATTAGCAATATTAACTTAGTGTCAAATGTCTGATGTTCTGTATTAACTGGAAAAAAAAAATTTGGACATTTGTATTTAAGTTCAGAAACCATATCCTCAGAACCATGCCTGATTTACATCAGTTGTGATGCTAAGAAAGCTGTATTGATTTACATCAGGCAGTCTCCTGTGTGCGATTCAGGCTCTACAGGTAAATAAATACACTCCACATTGATTTTAAGGGCATGATTGGAAAACAGAAATAAAATATGCAGTTATTGTTGAACTTAGCAAGTCTCATAGCTATTCAAGCTTTATTATATTCAACCAGAAAAATATGGGAGTGCAGATAACCAGACCACCCTGAAAAAAACTCATTTAAAACTGGACTTTGGAACTCCTACAAAGAAAGAAAAAAAAAAAAAAAAAAGAAAAAGAAAGAAGACTTGTTTCTTTTCACCCACAATGCTGATGTCTATTTCTGCTTGCTTCTTTCACACCAATGCATAATGTCTTTGGACACTTATCACAATAGCCCCCTTGGTAAATGAATATTTTTATTGCAGTAGCCTTTGGAACTTTAACAAAGAAAGATGGGTAGATTCCCACCCACAACATTAAAGTTTTCCTATTCACTGACACCAAACCATGTTCTAATATTTAAACAAACCCAAACGCTTGGGAAAATTTAGATTTGACCTCAGTGTGCATGTTAAACAGTTTACATTACAGCAAACTCTAGTTTTCCCTAATGTGTATAGCACTTTGGAACTTTGTCAAAACGGAACAGTTTCAAAGCTGTATGATCTTCACCCGGGGGCCTAATTGAAGCGGCATGAAAAATATTTCTTTCTTTACTTTTTTTCTTCTTTTTTTTTTTTTTTTCTTATAAAGCTGGATCTGAAGCTGGGTACTCTCCAAAAAATCTTATGAAGCTGACAAACATTTACCTCCCAGTCCTACAACCCTAAAACTTCCATCGCAGAAATTCAGAGCAAAGGTCAGACGGAGGAAAAACATATTAGAAGAAGCATGACAAGCCAAGTTTTTTTCTACTTGAAAAGCCAGCTTTTTAAAGTTCTTTTCCTTTCATATTGGTTGTTTGAAAAGAGATCTGAAGAAAAGTCGAAATCCCCATGTAAACCCATATATTTTCAAATGGGAGGATACCTAAGCAGATACATATTAAGCTGCGTCTAGCTTTGGTGGGCAAGCCATGTTTGAAGAGCATTCCCAATGCAGTTGACGCTCATGTCATTTTTGAGTCCCCATTGAAGTTCATTTGCATCAAATTGAAATGAATATAGAAAAATTAGATGTTTAATTTGCGGTTGCCAGTGACATAAGAAATATGCATATGTGTTATTTTCTTTCCAAGCAAAACACTTTTACAGTAAATGTTATATCTGTATAGCTCTAAAATGTACTGTATATTTCAAGATTTATACCATAATACTGGATTAGGTACTATAGTATATTTTACTGGATGGTTGGTGGCTTAGATCCCTAGAATATTGTCAGTCCAATCTAGACAATTACCAAAGAATCGCATATATATTTACATGATTTAAATATAAGAGGGTAAGTACATAAACTTTGCAAAACCTTTTTAATGTATATTGATCTGAGCATCCTAAAACCAAGACAATCTAATAAAGGATTAATTCAGGAAAATCATAGATTTCTGCACGTACCTATGTAGGTGTGGAACATAACATACATAACTTGATCAGTCCTATTTATGCTCCCATTTATTGTAACATAGCTCCATTATTTTTTCAGTGTCATTCCTGTTTATCACTTTTAAAACTGGGCAGTGAGGGGAAGGATTGCGGAGAACAGGCCCACTGGTTCTCTACAATTTTTTACAACCAGGTATTGCAATCTTTCTTTCACCTGATTAATTGCATGGATAGGGATATTTCAGTTCAGCTCATAAAATTAAACCCAGCAAAGATTATTGGATATGCTTGCAGAGTTAATATGAAATTTTAATCATCCAAAATATATCAGCTTCAGTGTGTTCTTACAAATCAAATGCAAATAATATACAGTTCCTTGGTCAAATCCTCAAGTGGGGAAAATCAACTAATCTGATCTATATCAATGGAGGATGGGATCTCTGGTTTAATCTGTGGCAGGATTTTCTTGAAGAACATTTTCCAAGGGTAATATTCAAGATCCTGAGAACTTATGAAATGTTTCATAATGTGAAGATTCCCTGAAAATTCAGGAACACATCTCAAACTGCGATTTGAGACTTGAGGGACACGAAGTTAAACTCTTTACAGCACTCTCTGAATATTTATAGGGAAAGAGAGATTTCACAACTACAGCTCCACAACATATTAAGTACTTGCAGCTACTGTTACTGTCAGAAATGAGGGTCAGGGATTTTGTTTCATGTTAGGGGATCTCATGTCATGTGTAAATGCTTCAGATAGAGGGCACATACGATACCTTTATCCATTAACTAAGCAGTCTGACCAGACTTTTCAGTATGTCAGATTCTTAAGACTGATTATTTAGCATTTGCCAATCCAGATGTACTGTATTAGTTTCAAAAAGAAAAACTCAGTGTCTATGATATTCATCTTCTCTCACCCCCAATAGAGGTTAAAGACATGTACAAAGTCATTAGAACCCTGTTGGTTGCTGTGTATTTTTTGATAGAATCATAGAATCAAATGAGCATTATTTTTTAAAGATACTGTCTATCCAGCCTCGTGGAAAAAATCTGGTGAAAGTTTATAATGATATATAAATAGGAACATATGTACATTTAATTGGATCCTACAAAAAAAAAAATTTCAAAAACTGTTCAATCTAGTTGAGACAGACTCTTGTACCAAAAATGTTCTCTTTAACCACTTGGTTTCTAAAAATGAAATAGTTAATTATAACAAAGGGTTTATTTAATGATTTTTGCCACTTTTTGCACATCTTACTGGATTTACATGGCTGTTGTTTCTGATTCTTTGAAATGGTGGCTTTTATGAATGCATTTAAAAACAATATATAGTAAAAAACCCTTCTCTCAGCAGATCCTAAATCCTAGAAATGCTTCAGTACATGATAAGAAGACTGCCCTTACATGTGCAGAACCTGGCACAGAAAGGTGTATGCAAGATCAGGGATTCCAAAGTCATTCTGATTTCTGGTAAGAATACTGAAGAAGCACAGTTACATTTGCAATTGGATTTCCCCTTGGGACACTGGTACCACAGAAAACAGACTTTTCGTTGCAGTACGTGAAAAATTAGGCATGTAACTAGGTAAGCAGTACACTGTTACAATAGTAAAATTTATGCACTCATGCACCTGGAGGCTTATGAAATATCAGGCACTAGATATTTTCCATAAAACTTAGGAGAAAATTAAGGAAAAAAACCATTTGAAATGTTTCCCCCCTCCCCTTTTTTTGTTTTTGATTTTTATCTTTATTTCCATCCCTCTGGATGTTTTTTCTGCTACATGTTAGAGGAGGAATTCTTCACTGACAGTAGCAGTGACAGTAATAAGGAAATACTGAGCATCTGATAAATATCAGAAGTGATATTTGCAGTGGAATATTTAAAGCAAACTTCTGTGTGGTCAGAGATTCTTCTTTCTCATAGTAACTCAGAGTTTAAATGCACGGACAGAAAGCATCTTACTCCTTAGTTCAAGCATTCTGTTTTTCCTGACCTTTTATCTCACACAGCCTACCTACATTTTCCCATGATTTAGGAACACAGTCATGACTATCAGATAGCCACTGTCCTTCTCACACCTACATAGTGTTTTTTGAGTGCTGCCCTTATTTACTGTTTGGGATTTCAATGCTGCAGGCTGTAAAGCAAATTATATGGGAGCAATCACTTCTCATTAGAACTTCAGCCCACAGTGCCAAGGAATTTACTGATGTGATCAGTATTAGCTGTCATTATCTCTTTTTTTAGAGACGTTGGTCCATGGTAAATGATTTTTCATTTATTGTTTTTCATGCTCTGGGATTTGTCACTGTATAAAAATAATTTCTGAAGGAGGGCAACCATCATATGTATGGCTATTACTTGACAGAGTAGTATCCAGAACAAAACTCATTCTGTGGAGAGCAATCCATTGAAGAAAAACAAAATCAGCTCTTTCTTTGAAGTGAATCCTAATAGTGTCATCACTCAGCTAAATATGAATATTTTGTACCTTATTAGAATTATTAGATTATGTATAAATAAGGTGACTAAGTTAGTTCTTAGATAAAAATTTGATTCTGGTTTATTTTTATGAAAGGGTTATATTTTATCTTCATTTCTATCAAGGTAATATCCCTGGAAACATCAAAATTTGGTAATATCTATTTAGTTTGTTAAAGTACCACACTGGCCTGCTTTCTGAAATGGAAAGTGTCAAAGAGTGCTGACTTGAACTCGTTATTATAGTGCCTTGAGCTGCTATTGTGAACCCTAACACCTGGAGAGAAGGGTTATCTCAAGGTATTTCCCATCTCTCCTTTTCCCCAGCTTCTGCTGAAAAGTCTTCCAAAAGAGTTTCCATCACAGCAATTAGCTGAGCCTTTCAAGAGCTCTCAGGGTTAAGAATAATTATAGTCATTTTGCTGTTCATAAGCATGGCAAGTCTCACATTTGATTTACATGTATAATTTTAGTTATGATCGAGTGGTGGCACATGAAGTTGTGGCACACTAGGGACCATGAAAATTCTAACGGAAAAGCAGTTCCCTGCCTCACAAACCTTACAATCTCTGTGGAGGACAAATGGAAACAGAAAAATACTTGAGCACAGTAAGCAATGTGATTGTCCTGCTCTGCATAGTGGGGAGCACTTTCAGTACATCAGGCACGTAACCATTCTTTGCTGTTCCAATTCTCACTATTGAAGAAAACTTACTTTCAGCTTCTCCTTTAATTTGCTTTTGAAGCTTCCAGTATATTGTTTATATGGGGGCTTGAGGTAATTTTCCCAGAAAGCCCTGATCACACAGCAGAAATCATATTGCCTCAAAGGAGATAAAGATCGTTCCAAGTCAATGCACAATCTCGGCTCTCTCCTTGTTTTAATCACGCAAAGGTGAGTGAAAACACCTAAGAAACTGGTCAAATGAGTCAAATTTCACAAACCACATTTTTCTTCTCTAAAGTACACATTCTAGTATTCAAAGTGAAACGTGGCTAACTGAACTGCTCATACTAGAAGGACAGCAAAATAACTGAGTAGTAAGAAACTGGATCGTGTTCTTGCTGTGCCTACAGTGCCCTAATGGCTAGTACTGCTCAACGTTCGGCATCTTCATGAGGTCAGTCTTCAGAGACCTTCACCATCACCTCTCTCCTGGCTTTTGGATTTATGCTACCTAAGCATGGCACCAGGTGAGTTTGTTTAGGTGCTGGTGTTCTTCTGTAGTTTGTTATACTAGTCCAATATCTTTGACTCCTTCAAACAGAACCTTCTCTTAGAAGCCCTGCTTTTTGACTGAAGCTCATGGGCCACTGGCTTTTGTTTCTGGTGGCAATACTCCTTATCTTTTTTCATGGAATCTCCATGTCCACGAGCACTGAGGTTCCCCTTGTTGCTTCTAACCTATGAGGTCATCCCACATTCCCCTCCAGAAGGCAATCCTTCCTATGATAAGACAGCTGACACTAATTTCTAGTGTGGCTATCTCTCTCTCTTGATTAAAGAAGGAGCTTACAAGGCTAGCTTTGCCTAAGCAGACAATTTTATATAGGGTTGAATGGGATGAATGCCATTTTAGGTGCCTCATTTTAAATGGTTAGTGCTAGGAAGGAAGGAATTCCACCCATCCTGTCGGGCTAATCACACTTCATTAAAACGCTGATTCCAGTGGTACATCAGATTTAAAATACAACTCTTCCTTATCTCCTGTTTAATATCAGAACCAAAGGGGTTTTTGCTTTTTGTTTTCCTTATTTAACTCTTTTCCTGTTACACCATTTTCTCATGCATTTCTGGCTATATAGATAAAAAAAATGGCTGCGCACCAGTTCACTGGTGCCAAATCATCTGATTTTCATGAAATTTACATCAGAGAGATTGTGGAGATGGGTGATGCAATCCCCTTCTTCTACATCACCTCACACCATATGCTACTGTTGCAATGTCTATTGCACTGCAATACTGGAGCAACATTTCCGAATCTTCTGAGCTGAGGACTTCATATTCTGCTAGTAAAAAAGTGATGGGTTTGCTTTTTCACTCCACTAGAAGCTTGTGCAGAAACACCATACTTTTCTCAGCTCTCTGACAAAGAGCAAAGTGATATAATTAGAGGTGCATCCAGTTTTCTTGTCAAGTTTTGCAAGCTATCTTCACCTCTATTAATAACTTCATCTCACACTTTTTATCTCCAGCTTTTTTTCTTATGTGCTGGCCTGCATCAGCTGTTCTGTGGAACCCAAGAGAAAGAAATAGAAGGAAAAAGCCTACAAATTTTCTGCCAATAGTTCCTTTAAGATGGATAAAAGAATGGATGGCAATCATAAAGCATGACTTATTTAGTATCTATTATCTGCAGGAAAGAGTGTTGAAATATAATACAGCTAGAGTACATTTATTACCAAGGTCCAGGTAGGATCATATGCACCTTTAAAAAAATAAAAGAAAGGAGCAATCAACTTGTTAAAGGTCCTCATATTTAAGGTGCTAACATGGACCTCAGAACAGCTTTCTTCATCTTCTATTCTTTCCACAGATTTCTTGTACAGCCTGAGAATGAGTTTCTCAAAGACCTTCCAGTAGCAGTTTCCAAATGTCTGTGAAACAGTAAAAACAGTGTTTTCCAACATCACACACATGATAAGTGTGAAAGGTACGCAGAGAATGTCTTGGCAGAAGAAAACAGTAGAACTCAAAGACATAAAGAAAATATTTTTTTCTTGCAAAGTATTTTTCATTGAGAAAATGCCAATTATATGTATCACAGTCATAAGAAGCAAAAGAACCAGTTCTAGTTTAACAGGATTCACATATTCAGCATGGTTAGAGAAATACGTGTTACTAATTAATAACAGTTGGGTTGTTTTCCATCTGAGATGATCCAATATAAAACTAAAGTTCCTTTCCATAATAAGAGTTGAAAACTTACAGAGAAATATATTAATCGTCTTCTAACAATCTTAAAAATGCTTTCCAAATAGAGGCAAAAATATTTTCTTTTTTCAGCAGGGAATCCCTTTTGACCCTCTTCTGACCTCTTCAATGAAGAATTAATTGTTTCTTATTACAAACATTATTACAGGCACCTGATTCTCCCCTTGGTGATCGTTCTTTTTCAGGAATTACTCCATGACAGGCAATGGATTTATTCCAGTATAAAACCAGTGCACATGAAAGCAGGATTGTGCCTCTTTTGGTGCCTGTAGTACAATATGGAACAAATAGTCACGTAAATAAGATCTGTCTCCACTGAGCTATACCACTTTCTACTGGTAAAGGCTTTGGGTTTATATATCTGTAAGACTAGTGGAGAACTCTGTGGCAAGTACGTAAGAGTGGTAGACCCTTTCTTGTATCTACCAGCCCCCCATGGTGGCCTGCTACTTGCAGGATGTCTCACTCAATGCCAATACTGAGGCAAGTAAGTCATGCCTCAGATGCCTGGGAAACCCTCAGGTAAAAGAATGAAGCATTGACGAACAGATTCTTCCTTCCTATATACTGAGCGATTAAAAATATAAATACATTTGATCTAGGCTCCCAAAGTAAGGTGCGGAGGAATGAATGCCTTAGGGCATATACTTTCCTGAACAGGGGATTTTGAAGTTGAAATTTTGAACATCCTAATGTGTGTGGAGGGTCTCAGTCCATTTCTTCTGGGGATCAGAGGCAGAGTAGAGAGGAACATAGACTTTTATAGTCCTAGAGTTTTCACCATCATTACTTTTAACTCTCCACAGTCATTTACATATTTTCTTTTTGTGAATAGAGAGATAGATTTAGAACTCCAGAAATGCTTGGACACAAATTTTAGGATTTTATGTCAGAAAAAGGAAGAGCCTTCCTCAGACTAAAAAGCCCATAGAAAACAAAAGAATTTAATATATTTCTTGAGAGTTGTTGGCCTCTACTTTGTCATGCGAAAGAAACCAAGACAAACAGCAAGACTTATGGCCTTGACAGAGCAACTGACTTGATGGCCAGACTTTGAGTAATCTACATATATTCTGCATGTTAATATCCCAACCCTAAGTATGTAAATGATAGTTATTTAAATTTCCTGGGATAGATATATATCCATTCCGATTTTCTTGATATACATAATTTTTAGACTGTTTCCCAAACAGGAACAATGGAGTTAAAAGTTTCTTTGAAGAGAAATGAGAAATCTGAAGGATTCCCTTTGGTCCTGACTTTAACTGCAATTGTTTCCTTGGACAGCCTCAGTCCAAAAGTGTGTGCAAAATTTAATTTTTCAATGGACTAGTGAAAGAGGGCAAGAATGGAAGAAATATGTTGTAACCTGGGAAGTGCATGGGAAGTGTGCAGAGAAGGGATAAATTTGTATAGGATATCAGCAATGGTCAGGAAAATGGTGAAGATGGTAGGACTTGACTGAAAAGAAGTGTGTAGCAAAGCTGCCAAAAATGTGCTTTACTTGTCTTTCTCCCTTCTGCCCCTGTGAGCACTGAGGAATGGAGGGAAGTTCTTAAAACCTCTTGAGACTCTTTCCATCTGGCATCTTCCCTACTTTTGCAGGGATCCACCAACACCATGTATCATGCAAGTGCCAGCAACATGATGAGGGGCGAACTTACTTGGAAGAGCTCTACTGATTTACACCTGATGATCTGTGTGATGTGTTACTGCTGTTCTTTATTTGGATGATTGAGTTTGTGCGTGGTATTTAGGGCTCAGACTTTCTACAGGGAAAGGAACCACTGTGCTTCAGTCCCGTTAGCTGCCTGCCTGGCAAAACTGGACTTCTGTAGGAAGTGGTTAGGAGCTCAGATTCGCTTTCTGATCATGGACCTTTGTATATTCTTATGTTGAAAGACAGAGATGATCCTTTTCTGACCACATGCAAACCCATCAGCACGGCCAAGCAAGGACATTTCAATAGTCAGGCTGAGGACAGCTTGCCTCTTCACTCACTACTTCTCCTATCTATAGATATGAACTAGAAGTGAGATATAAGTGGCCAGATAACAGAAAATTGGAGTAGGGGGGTGTTGATGCTGGCAGGCTTCCTTGTTTAAGGTCTCTGTGGTTGATTTAGCAGCAAACACTATCAACAATGCAAAGGAGCAGGCTGGGAGGTGAATGGTTTGTAATAATCTGGGTACCAACACCCAGATGGACAACTTTGGACAGTAAAGAGTTTACTATAAATAGGTAGAGCTTTGGATGATCTCATACCTAACAGAAGCACAGAAGTAGCCAAAGAGACAGAGTAATTCAAATTTCCACAGTACTGAAGTAAGTGAGAATAATTCTACCGAGCTTGGTAGTTTGACTTCAGCAGGTACCTTGTCAGAAGAGTCCAATAGGCAGAATACAAGCAATAACAATAGAAAGTTCATAATCTAATTGAATATGTATTTCACAGAAAAACCCCCACACATCTAACATTCTTTCCAGGAAACATACACAAGAATAATGATCTAGATATTAACTTGTGAAATGTTACCTACAGTAAGTTACTGTTGCATGTCTTTCTACTGTAGACAAAATGAATTGGAGGCTTTGACCTAATATAATGAAAATTTTCTGTATTTTCCTCAGTTGAGAAGCTTCATTGAGACTTTATATTAATGTTTCATTATATATGAGATGGGAGAGAAATCTACCTGCTTTTCTCTGCCAAGTCCTTTATCAGACAAGAACGTGTATTTCGGCAGTTGTGTGAAACAGAGAATTGCAGATGTTCAAAGCCTGTATCCAGAAGTCACCCTTTTCTTGAGGACCCAACACCAATTTCTGTCATATCTAGCAACAGCTATTTTAATGCTAGCAGGGAAAAGTTAGAAGGTGTCAGAGTGATAATGTGGCTTTTCGGCTCTTGCAGTTGTTTACGTGTGTGTGAACAAAACCAGCTAAACAAAAATGGTTCAGCTTAAATTTCCATCACTGCAGAGTCATGCTCTGAGGATTTTGAAGAGAATAAAAACCAGGAGATGAATAAAAATATAGCAAATTAAACCTCATTTATAACTGGTAAAATCTGCTTGGTCTTATTCCTATTAAGAAATATTACTGGCTCCTCACTAGACTGAGCAATGTACCATTTCCTCTTCAGAAAAAAAAATCTGGATATTTTAAAACTCCATAAACTACAGGCTATATAGTAAACTTCTTTCTCTCAGACTTAAAGCACAGGGTGGACAAAAACTGTTTTTCTTTGTGGAGCTGTCTGCATAAATGACATTAAAAGCATTTCTCATTCTATCTCAGTTTCAGCTGCCTTACCACTTTGCTGAACTGCACATGTATTAATGGAAACAATCAGCTTCATGTATCTAGCTTGTATTTATTTTCTTTTTGTATAGTTCAGAAGTAATACCTGATGGGACCCTTTATTAATAAATAAATACTGAGGTGGAAGAAGTTGCTCATGCTAAAGTCATTGTCACAACCAGTTTGTCAAGATGATGTCAATTTTGGTAGTATGATTTGAAAATTGACAGAAATTTTGCTTTTATGTGAAGGATATGTTTTTGTTCTCCCACAAGCAGACACTCAGTTTAAGCCTCCTTGTCTTCAAAACACCTGGTTTGGTTTGCCCAGGTGTAAATGATGAGGAGTCAGGAACTGCTTTACAACCAGATCAGCCTTCAAAGAAGTGTTGGACACTTTGAGATCAGTAACTTCTATCAGCTGTGCTAGAAAAGCCAATATTGCTTGTACACCAAAAAATTAGATACTTCAAAGTAATGTAAAATCAGGTCTTTTATACAGGGGTTTTCAAAGTGTCCAGGAAAATTCAGCATCAAAATAACATGCAATATCAATGCGAACTCTGGAAATATTCCCCTGTATTGGGTTTATGTGACAAGGTTTTAGTAGTAGAGGAGTCTGCAGGGTTGGCTTCTGTAAGATGACACCAGAAGCTGTCCCTGTGGTAGACAAAGTCAGTTCCAGCCAGCTCCAGGATGGACCCACTGCTGGCCAAGGCCGAGCCCATCAGCGATAGTGATAGCACCTCTGTGATAAATATTTAAGAAGGGAAAAAAAGCTGTGGAACACAGCTGGGAGAGAAGAGTGAGAAAATGGGAGAGCAACAACCCTGCAGACCCCCAGGTCACTGCAGAAGGAGGGGGAGGAGGAGATGCTCCAGGCGCTGGAGCAGAGATTCCCCTGCAGCCCGTGGGGAAGACCACGGTGAGGCAGGCTGTCCCCCTGCAGCCCAGGGAGGTCCACGGGGGAGCAGATCTCCACCTGCAGCCCGGGAACAGAGGACCCCACGCCGGAGCAGGGGGATGCCCGAAGGAGGCTGTGACCCCGTGGGAAGCCCGCGCTGGAGCAGTCTGTGCCTGAAGGACTGCAGCCCATGGGAAGGACCCACGTTGGAGTAGTTTGTGAAGAACTGCAGCCCATGGGAAGGACCCACGTTGGGGAAGTTTGTGAAGGACTGTCTCCTGTGGGAGGGACCCCACGCTGGAACAGGGAAAGATCATGAAGAGGAATGTGCAGCAGAGATGAAGCATTATGAACTGACCACAAGCCTGATTTCCCATTCCCATGTGTCACTCACAGGGAGGAGGTAGAAGAGTTGGGAGTGAGGTTGAGCCTAGAAAGAAGGGAGGGATGAGGGAAACGTATTTGTAGGTTTGTTCTTATTTCTCATTATCCTACTTTGGTTGACTGGCAATAAATTAAATTAATTTCCCTAAGTTGAGTCTGTTTTGCCTGTGACAGTAATTGCTGAGTGAGCTCCCTGTCCTTATCTTGACCCATAAGTTTTTCATTGTGTTTTCTCCCCTGGCCCTGTTGAGAAGGGGCAGTGATAGAGAGGTTTGGTGGGCACCTGGTGGTCAGTCAAGGTCAATCCGACCACATTCCCTTAAAATTCACTGAAATCCCATTCTTAACCTTGCATCCCTCCCACATATCTCCAGCCACTTCACTGGTTGAGCCCAGCTAGACCCTGCTTGCCCTAGGAGTCCATCCAGCTGGTGAGAGATGGAGGTGTGATCTTCTCCAGGCTGTGATCCAGCCTGCCCAGGACCGCTCTCCCGCAGCTGCACAAGGAATGTAAGATGACTGTGCTCCCACTTCAGGTGATTCATGTAATTGCCCAGAGTCAGCGAAGTGAAACTGAACCTCAGTGCTTTCATTTGCACTCCTTGAACTTTCACGGGACACAATATTAGCTGCACATCTGGCACAGTCCCACAAAAGACACCAGTTACTCCAGCCTCTCCAAAGACAGAGAAGGGAGTCCCAAGACTGTCATCAACCTCCTGCTTTAGGTTGCAGGCGACAGTAGGGTATCACCATGCATTTTATTCCACCTGTGTATTCCATGCAGTTCTTCCATTAGCTGCACTCTTAAAAGGTGAGTGGGCTACCCCTGCCCTGCCACAAATACACATTTTCTGGTCACTTATCTGCATGACACTACAGTATTTAATTACACATTCACCTACTGGATCTCAAATAAAATACAATGCCCAACATCACCAGAAGGAAAGCATAGCACATCTGAATATCACTATTCATCTACTAGACCAAAAACTGCAGTGCTTAGTTTGTCTGGTGTTTCTGCCACTGACACAATGAACATGCTGCATTAACATACTATCACTAAAAACGTAAGGCATCTGATATAATGGGAATGTAACTCATAATCCTAAAATCTGCTCAAGTCTTAATACAATTAAATTATTAGGTCTCTGTCCATCTTTGTCTCTCTTTCAGGAGGTACTAAGATGTGTACCTACCACTGTGAATGTGTTAAGTAAAGAAAAAAAAAATTAAACATATCTTTTCAAAGCCCAAAAGGAGCCATTTAATGCTGTAAAAGAGAAAATAAATTGCTGATCTTTTTTTTTTTTTTTTTTTTTTTTTTTTTACAAATGGCTGGGAGTGTTATAATGTATTTGATTTTTTTTTTTTCTAGAGGTAATCTTAGATGTGGAGTGAATGAAGTGAAGTCTGTTATCAATCCATAACATCTGCTGCAGTGTCAAGTGATGAAATGGGTGACTCCAGAGCCCAAGACAGCTGGGATGGCTTTCTTAATGCAGTAGGGTATTGTGCAAACAAACAGGCACTGATACCGTCTATGGTTGTCACAATTATTCAAGCTGGTGATACATCTTCCTGTATTAGCTGCTTGAGAAGCCCTATTTCTTTTAAAAGTAAACTACTGTATAACAATCACCCATTCTGGTCTCTAACTCAGCTGAGCGCAAACATAATAAAACACTGGAAATAAAAATAAATTAAAATTTGCCACCAGAGCAATAAAGCATAAAATAAGTATATACGAGCTTGGAAAAAAATCTACTCACAGTTTATAGAGCTAAGAAATAATGTATACCTTTGTAGTTGAATCTATACTGGCAAGATTATTCTGCATCTCCGTAGTGCCTCCCAGTTACTGGGAAATCTAGTACATTGTTCAGAGAAGTTAAAGATCGAGAGTTAGAAAAGAGAAAAAACAAATATGGATCACTGAGAACATCCCTTTGCCATTTCGGGATAATTACTGAGATCAGGTAAGGAATTTTAGATTAAGGGCAATAATAAAATGTTTCAAATATAAGGAAAGAAAATTCATCTAAAGTTAAGGTCCTACATATAAACAATCGCCAGCCTTAAGCCAACAAAGCATTTTCTGCTTACAGAATATTTAAGGAAGAAATGCATAAACCTGCAAAAGACAGATTTTGTTGTTAGAAAAATGTAAAGCTCACCAACTGGTTTTCATGAAAATCTGAAAATTGTAATTTGGATTTGAATTATATCTTTTATGGACAGAATTTAATTCAACAGTCATTTTCACTCTCCAAAACCAAGAAACGTGAGAGAGAAATGTATACATTCAAACCATCTTTATTATTATTATTATTATTATTATTATTTTTATTTTTATTTTTATTTTTCCAGATGAAATGTTTCAACTTTCAAGCAAGTAAAAGCAACATTTGCTTTTGGGAATTGGGCTAAAGTTGTGACAATTTAAAGAACAAGGTCACCAGAACTGAAAATAGAATTTTTCATTTGCACTTAACTGTATCATTAACACAAATATAATACATATGTATTTTTCATATATATTATATTTAGGTTGAGCCACAACATGTTTTCTTTATTTTAGCTCAGGGATCAAATGAAGAATAATTAAAAAAAAAAAAAAAAAAAAAAGAAATGTTCACACCAAGTGTGAGTTCAGCCCCAAATTTTAGAATCAGATTTTCAGACCAAACTTTATCTGCCTTCCTTCCTTCTTTCTCAGAAAAAAAAAAAAAATCTGACCACTATGAACACGGCATTTAACTCCCTCTTGTACATGTGGGAGAGAGGGCAGGCAGACCTGTGGAACTGGTTCCAATCTCACTGATGATGATGAGATTGCGGTGCAGAATGTAAGTTACAAAACGAAGGGCTAAAAGGTAAGCAAAAGATGAAAACAGTGTTCTTGCTCGGATGCTCTGCCTGGGATATTTGCCACTGCCTCTCCGTTGCTCTGAATCAGATCTACACAGATCTTTCTGACTGATCCCCTCTCATATCTGCAGGCATCTCAGAGAGATATGTGTTCCAAGAAAGAGGGGTTGCTTTTTTTCTCGTTAACTGAAGCTGGTGAATTGTTTTGAGGTTGAAGATTCTCCTTTCTCTTTCCCAAGATGAGAATAAATTACTAAAATGCCAATTCTATGTTCTCATGCATTGCTGACTTAATACAAGTACCTTATTTGCCTAGATGTGTAGTATTGGTTATTGCTTACCAGGAGGCTGGAAGAACCCAAAGGAAGATGAATAGATTGTGTTAGTTTAATTTGGTATGATCTGATTCTGTTAGATCTTCTCATCTGATTTCATTTTTCGAAACAAAGAGTGGACAGGGCAATTTTCCAGCCTATGACCTTTCAACAAACCTTAAACTGCTCCTAAAACACCAAGATCATTACAGGTACATAGTGTGTGGCGGTTGTTGGAAAACTTCATCGAAGGGCTAGGCTGTCTGCCAGGAGTCAGGCTGGGTGGCCCCAAAATTGGTGGTCATCTGTTCCCCCTGCCAGAGAGACAGGACTTACACTTTTGGCAGTGAGATTTGTAGGCACCGTACAAAGTAAATGTTAAGGATAATATTCAGTCTCTTAACACAGTTGCCCCAAAACATTTTAACATCCCTGAGTGTTTCAGACTGCTAACTACTTTCTAGGCAGTGGAAAAATTTCCATTTTTCTTAAGGAGCACCATTATTGCTAAAGCCATGTGTTAGCAAAAAGCAGTGAAGGAAGATGCACAGAACATGCTGGGGCAGGGAGATGAAGGCATGGCTCCATGCTAGAGTAACTACAGAGAAGCACAACTCCTTCAGCTCATCCGTGAGAGAGAAGAAAGTTCTTCTCCCATGCAGACAGAGGAAGGAGCTAGGAGACGTCTTCAAGGAGGTGGAGAACGGTTCGCCCAGATCCCAGTGAAATGGAGCAGTACCAGCCTTGCTGGCATCAGGAGAACCTGAGGAGCTTTTCGTGTAGTAAAGACTTCTACACTGAAGGAATAGCCTTTGTGTAGAGTCCTGCAGATAAAAAGAATTAATCCCTGTTTATTTTTCTTGTGTTCCTAAAGTAATCAACTTCAGGTGATCACATACCTTTCTCTCTCTCCGTTCCTCATCTTCTTTCCCTTTCAAAGACTTTTAATCTTAAAAAAAAAAAAGGCAGCCAAATGTGATAGGGAGAGATTTCAAGCGTGTAGAAATGCTCAAGGTTTCATTGAATCTGGCAGCATGTAAGAGAGGCTCCATATGAGGTCCCATATTGGACCTCAGTTAGGGAAAAACGAGATGGAAAATTCAACAGCTGCAGCATGTAAACCTATTAAAATCTACGGATAATATTGTTTCTGAAACCATTTATCTGTTAGAGAGACTGAGAACTGAAACTGAGAATGTTGCAGGTAACTTCCATTGTTCACTTTGTTCATTCCGACCGCTTAGAAAAAGACTGAAAGCCTTAAACCCACAGCCATAACGTGCCTCTTCTGACTATGTTTC
This sequence comes from Haliaeetus albicilla, assembly GCF_947461875.1. Taxonomy (NCBI): domain Eukaryota; kingdom Metazoa; phylum Chordata; class Aves; order Accipitriformes; family Accipitridae; genus Haliaeetus; species Haliaeetus albicilla. Next base: position 5,815,188 of record NC_091496.1, read on the forward strand.
CTACTTCATTTTCAAAGCTTGGCCCTCCTCATGTAAAAAGAATAACTGAGGTAATTCAGACAGAGAGGAAAATACGTGATTTTGCAGTACTTGTCTGCTTCTGCTGTTGCCATGCCACTTGGACCCTCATAAACACGCGCTCACAGCACAGCTGCTCCCACCTGGAGAAGGTGTGCCGTGGATTTCACCTGTTCCTGGTGTAAGAGACTGCGTAAATGAAGGATCAGGTTGCTTCTTCTAGCTTTCTTCTCCAGTTTAGCTGTCTTAAAACCCAAATTAAGAGTGTCCTCAAAGGCCGTTTCCAGAAATACAAAGAAGCTGCAAACTCCTTGCAGAATTTCACTGGTTGGAAAACGCCAATGAGAATTACAAAGGTCACTCAATAATTTAGGCTAGGGACGAAACTTGTATCAATGCTAGAAGTACTCTTCAGGTTCTTAATTTCCTCATAGATGTTCTCTGGCATAACACACAGTTTTTGCTGCTGAAATTTTCTTGTCTATTACATAGAGAAATGTTGATCTGTATTTTCCAAGGCTGTGTACAAGTTAATTCATACTGACCATGAGAAAAAGAAAAGCATTATTATTAGCAAGCTTTTATTGTGTTTTCATCATTCATTGCTGTGGAGACTGAATCAGATTGAGCAGATGATCAACTCGGGTAATTAGCGAAATGACTGAATAAATTTGAAGCTCATCTGTTGTGAAACCCGTATACAGAGGACTGGACTATCTTGTATTCTGCATTCCTTTTGTACAAGTGTAAGTAAGACACAGCATAGGACGGAACTGGGACAGTGAGAAGCAGACCAAGATATTACAGCATGGTCTTAAACTTATTCCCATGTAAGCCCCCTTGCCCAGTTGCCTACTGACTGCTCTCCCATTAACTCAGAAGTTTGTCATCTAATTTCCCTTTCTCTCTCTTTAAGAAGTTGTTTGGGGATTTTTTTTGCCCCCCTCCCAGGAACTAAAATACTTTTCTAGTGCTTTGCCATTTAAAAAAAGATTTTGAAGAGGATATAAAAATCTTGCAAGCAATTTGTCCCTGTTATGCAGGCTAATTGATATTGGCACAGGGTGAAAGGGACAGAAATTGAAAACATGAATGATACTGATACTTTACCAGTAACCAAGTGCATATGCACAGAATCTTTATATTTATTATTATGCAGATATGTGCATATACTCAGCAGTACCAGGTTAAAATAAAATTGGGTTAATATTACACAGACTGAAGAAATTTGATATCTTTTTGGTGGACAATGTAGACTTTATAGGAGGATCGATATATCAATTAAAGTCCTGTTATTTGGGCTCTCTAGTGGAGCTGAAAAGAACTTTGATATGGTACCTTGCATACATTATATATTTCAGTTTTCCTGTCTGTAACATGGGGATGTTTGGAGGACTGGGTAATTTTTTATTTTTTTTTTTTTTCCATAGGAAATGTGTTTCACACAAACTGAAAATTCTAAATTGATTTTGTGAATTTGTAGATTTGTTTTGTCCAAACTCCCGCCTCCAAAAACACCCCTAAAAGCACCAAAATGTGCATCTTAGAACTTTCAATGTTTTTGTTTTGAAATTTACTTGAGTTTCATCCAACCTAAGGATTTTTTTTTTTTTTTTTTAAGTTTGGCTTTTAAAAAGAAGTCAGTCATTCTCATGACTTCAGAAAACTGTTTCACCCTGGAGATCTAAAGTGTTAAAAATGTCTATAGGAGAACTGTGCTAATAACTCTGCTCTTCTAGTGGATCTTCTAAGGTTCTGGCATTTTAGCTACGTTTCTGAGATTTCAGCTAAAACCTTTTTTTACCGTAACCCTCATATTTGTGGCAGAATCATAGACATGGTCTTTACCTCTCTGCCTTCCAGGGCATGTATCAGGATGTATTCTGAGAACACGGCAATCAGGGTAGGTTCTCCACAGAACAGGGCAGCATGGTTCTCATTTTCACTCAGGACACTGTGGGATGGAGAAACGACCTGGCTCTCTCTGATTAAAATTATTCTTCTTTTCGGGCATCCTTTTGGCTGTGTGTGTACAGTTCCAGTGAGTGCAAAAATATTCTGCAAGTGTAAACTGGGAAGTAGGGTTTGTCTCGGGGTCGATATACTTGCAAACACAAGTAATGCTTTCAGTTTGCCTTTGGACACACATGTTTATTGTAGCAGAGTTACTTCCAAAGCTATTTGTTGAGTTTTTCCACAAACAGCCTTTGGATGCACCGATGTAGCTCATGCCGCTTTTGGAAGATGAGAGCTTTCCTTCGTACTCTGTACCTGACCCTTTCTCCCCCACACAGAGCTGAACATCACTTTGTGGGCTGGCAGTGGGATTCTATGGGCTCAATATTAATGGCCAATGGTTTGGATTCACATCCCTCCATGCTGCCTCTATCATCCTCAGATACAAGTGATTCGTGGTGACCATTTCAGATGTGCTACTAAACGTTCTTATTCAGGTGAAATACCAATTCAAGCAAGAAGAGCAGATGTGTTATTAGAAGCTGAAATAAGGGTTTCCTCCTTGCCAAAGGATGGATAATTTGCACAGCAGATAAGAGTTTCTGAATTTGATCTCTTTCTCAACAAAGGGTAAATCTGGTGAGAAATGAATATTTCCTTTTGGAGTACAGAGAAAAAGAAACTACTTGTAAATTCAGTTTATATTTTGTGAGTGGCTTTGGCTGAGAAGAAAATAAAAGTAAAAAGAAAGAGTTTGAATATGCACAGTATATGCTTTCACATTTTCTAAATGAATTCTTTCTTTTAAAAAGCGCTAACTTATCTTGTATCTGTATTAAAAAAGTAAATTTCCTGACATTTCATTTCAAAGTACTGTATTTTGCCTGAACACCGACATATACAGAAAGTGGAAAAAATACAGATTTAAATCACCTAGAAGCAAAATGCACTATTTTGTTTAATTTCAAATATAACTTTATGGGTCTACCTGATTTTTTGTTTTGTTTAACTATTATTTTCCAAAATGAAGACCGAACACTGAACAACTTATATCAGTTTGACTTACCATTTTTCCCCAGTGATCTTCTGGCCATCAACATGTAAAATCTATTATGGACCCAGCTTCACTTTGGGTTTCTTATATAGCCTCCCTTTGATAGATGGCAAGTCCTGTTTGTCCTCTCCAAACAGAAATCCAGTGCTGCCATCACAAATTCCAGGTTTTACTCATACATGTTTCATTAGGAAGCAGGAGATATGTTCTGCAATTTTATTTGCTCTAACATTACTTGACACCCCCAGTATAGGACAACAGAATCACAGAATCACAGAATCATTTAGGTTGGAAAAGGCCTTTAAGATCATTGTCTGTTTATACAAGTTTGCCCCTAAAAAAAAAAATAAAAAAGGGGCGATTATTATATTTGTCCAGCATGGCATAAATATGGTGCTGTCTCAGAACAAGATCTAAACCCTACGTTTGTCTGTTGAAAGAAATAAGATAAAATCCAACCGGTGTCTTCCTTTTTGCAATATTCTTTCTCCTGCTCTGAGACCTGCTGCTACCCCTCTCCAACCAGCTGGCAGAAAAAGCAATTCATAAATAGAAATACTTGCCCCTACTTTATAGCAGGTGTCCACTGTGCTATGACATTTCAGCTGATCATGAGAGGGAGATATCATTGTCTAACTGTGTCTAATTGTAAAGCAGCCTTCCTGAACAGTAAATCACCTTAATAAGAATTCAAATGGGCAGAATATAGCTCCCCACAGTGAGAGTAGAAAAAAAAACCCAAATCCTTCTCTCCCACCAGAAATATAATACTCAGCAGTCACTGGTGACGGGCACTTCTCCATTCCTCCAGACCACTGCTCTTTTTTGTTCTTACTTTTGGAGCCTCACACTACAAACAACTTAAAAACCTGTAATAAATAAGACCTGATTCAGGAACTGTGCTCAGTGCATTTCTAGTCTAGCCAACAAAATTACAGCAAAGATAGATTTGGCTGGTGGCAATGATCAAATATCTTTAAGAACTCATCTTGCACAGCACAGAATAACTTATTGCAGTTATAAGCTTCAGCTGCATTAGTATCCAGCGCTCCTGGAAAATATCTCCTTCTGTTTTATCAGACTAGAAAGCTACCAATGAAGATGAATTCTTCTTGGGGGTAGCACACTGGATTGAAAAAGAATGTAGTGAGAAAGCATGACATTTGTCTTCCAATCAGAAAACCAATAAACATACAACCAGGGGAGGCAGGAAGGGGAGAAATAAACATAAACATTACTTTAAGAGTTCTTCTAATGTGCAATATTTATACACAAATAGCAGCTAGTGTTACATGCAGTACTCTCAGGTTTGTGAAATATATCAAAGTACAGCAAATTGGAATGAGTCCTGAGTTTCCATTTACTTTATCTAACTAGACATATCAATTCTTTTTACTCCACGCTGATAAAATAGAACTGCAGCAGACAAATGAGCTAGCGGAGCTGACATAATGTGTTGTCACAAAGAAATGCTGGATTAAAAAAAAACCAACCGTGACTTTGATCGCCTCTGAGGCTCCTACTTTACTCAACCCAAATTAGTTGTTTACTCATTCTTTAGGGAATGTTCAATATTACTGGGAGGTGAGCAAAGAGAATAGGAGTGTGCTTGTGAAGGGAATTTACTTCCATTTTCTTTTCAGCTTTTAAGTGGCAAAATGGAAGGTGTGGGGGCTTGCTGCTGGTCCTCTGTATCATTAATAACAAAAAGTCACTGGCTTCAGCAGGAATAGGATCGACTGCTTAAGTTTACAGGCTTTATTCCTTGTATTCAATGATGCCTTACATGATGCCTAGTTTAAGTAATGTAACTATAAAGGTCCAATTTGAATTATAAAACACAAGTATGAGAGATGTGCCAGAGGAGAACTAGAAGATCACAGCTCTGGGCTTCACTGCCAGAGGTAAGGGAGGGAGTATCTTTGACCACTGCCAGCATGGAAAGGGGAGTTTAAAATTATAATCCAAATATACAAATTATCAATGTATCCCACCTCCTCAGAAATTTTTGTGTCTTTATTCCTACAATTTTTTTTTCTGAAAATGTCATTAGACCCATTTTACTTACAGGGAGCTGAGCCCCAAAAGGTCACAGTGGAAACCTGGGGCAGGGGCAGAAGTTACAACTAACATTAGGATTGCTGCACAGAACGAATGGCTGGATCATCTTTTTTCTCTCCTTAAGTACTATATGCCACATATACAGGTAATGAAAACTGATATAGTTCTACTGAGATTAGGACTTTAGGGACAGGAGATATCATTCATTTGTCAGGTCCCCCATGACTCAGATATAAAGTAGGTTCCTAAAAGCAGCTAGCAGGTGAATGAGAAATGTAAGACAGAGAATTATGAACCTTGTTCTGATTTTTTTTTTTTTTTTTTCCCCCCAAGCGTAACACAGTTAAAATCAAGAGTGGTTTTGTTCAAGGAAAGGTTATTGAATTTGGCAGCAGTCACTTAAATCAAAGTCATCTGCAGTCTCTGCTGTGGAGTGGCAGTATATCTGAGTAACGTACTAGGAAGGATACCTACTATCTTAACAGTAACTGCAGAAAGCTTCCTGCGAAGTTCTGCTCTGCACTTTCAGGTATTGGGTCTCATGTATTTACATCCATACATCAGAATTCCTTTCTTCATCGTGCAGCTTTAATGGACCTTCCAGAGAAGCTGCTGTTGAGAAGCAAACACTGCAGACTGTAAAACAGAGAGTAGTATGTTCCTTAAGCATCTTAGTAAACAATGCATTGAAAGACATTTTAAAGGAGAGAGAGATTCCTGTGTTTATATGTAGCTCACCAGTGTTTATCTAGGTGCTTCTCCAGGCTGTTATTCATTTCATGGAATTGCTTAGAGGAAATTTAGGGCTCTTGGCTCACTGAGTACAATGAACAAATAACAGAAAATAGAAGAGGTTTTATACAGGCTCTGGTCCTCCAGCACAATACTTACGATACCCATTCCCTTCCCTCAGGGTCTGCAACTCAGGGGTTGGTATTGGGACTGGAGCTGTTTAATGTCTTTATCAGTGACATGGACAGTGGGATCGAGTGCACCCTCAGCCAGTTTGCCGACACCAAGCTGTGTGCTGTGGTCGACACGCTGGAGGGACGGGATGCCATCCAGAGGGACCTTGACAGGCTGGAGAGGTGGGACTGTGAGAACCTCATGAAGTTCAACAAGGGCAAGTGCAAGGTCCTGCACGTGGGTCGGGGCAATCCCAGGCACAAATACGGGCTGGGCAATGAGTGGATTGAGAACAGCCCAGCGAAGAAGGACTTGGGGGTGTTGGTGGGTAAAAAAAACCAGAATATGAGCCAGCAATGTGTGCTTGCAGCCCAGAAAGCCAACTGTGTCCTGGGCTGAATCAAAAGCAGCGTGACCAGCAGGTTGAGGGAGGGGATTCTGCCGCTCTGCTCCGCTCTGGTGAGACCCCCCCTGCAGTACTATATCCAGTTCTGGGGCTCCCAACATAAGAAGGACATGGACCAGTTGGAGCAGGTCCAGAGGAGGGCCATGAAGATGATCAGGAGGCTGGAGCACCTCTCCTATGAGGACAGGCTGAGAGAGTTGGGGTTGTTCAGCCTGGAGAAGAGAAGGCTCCAGGGAGACCTTATAGCAGCCTGCCAGTACCTAAAGGGGACCTACAAGAAACGTGGGGAGGGACCATTTATGAGGGAGGATAGTGATAGGATGAGGGGTAATGGCTTTAAACTGAAAGAAGGTAGATTTAGATTAGATATTAAGAAGAAATTCTTTACTGTGAGCGTAATGAGGGACTGGAACAGGCTGTGCAGAGAAGCTGTGGATGCCCCATCCCTGGCAGTGTCCAAGGCCAGGTTGGATGGGGCTTTGAGCAACCTGGTCTGGTGGAAGGTCTCCCTGCCCATGGCAGGGGGTTGGGACTAGATGGTCTTTAAGATCCCTTCCAACCCAAACCATTCTATGAGTCTATTCTAACTCTACCTTTTTTTGGATTAAGCCAACCAGAAATCCCAGATTTGTTTGGTTTGGGAATGGTTTCACCTGGCATTAGCAATCTGATACAAGGTAATCTAGAAATTACTTTGGAATAACCAGGGAAAATGATGGTTCAGCCTGCACTAATATACAACAATGCAGATATGTGGCAAAGGTGGAATGGCCTGAGATACCTCCCTGAGGTTCCATCTGTTTTGCTTGTTGAAGGAGCTAGTTTAGGAAAAAAAAAAAATCACACTGGTAAAGTCCTGCATTTTCTCAAAACAAGTGAAGGGTTTTTTTTGTTTGTCAGCTGACATTCAGTCATGCAGACTTTTCACAAGAGCCTGGGACCCTCATCAGAAGCAGGGGCTTGAAGAAATATGCCAAATACCATCAAATGTGTGATAAAATCTCAAGTTGGTGAACCTGCTAGCTGCATGGTAAATTACCAATTGCCAGCTGTCCTATGGTAGTGAAAGGCTGCCAAATAATCCCTGTATTGAAATAAAAGGTTCAAACCATCTCAAAGAACAAACAGATCCTCCAAACAAGCCTTGCGCAGAGATAACTTGCAAGCAAAACAAAGTCTGTGTCCTCCAGTGGATTAATTGCTACAAGTACCCGCCATGTTCTCGTCACAGCTTTAATTCTGTAGCCTGAAGGAAAACAAAGCTTTCGTTGCCTGCAGTGATGTCCGAGATGGTGTGTTTGCTGGTGTAAGGGGTGAAGGATTATTCCCAGAGATGCTCGCTTACACATGTGATGGATCATGGATCCCTCTTAAAGTTAGCTGGGTAATAAACATGTGACGTGCTTCTCAGTCTGACAAATCCAGATATGATGTTAAATAATAAGGGCCAATAAGAAACCAATGAAGCTTTGTCTTCAAAAATTGCATTTTTGATTGTATCATTACAAACACGGGTGTGTTTAGATATAGATAGACAGGACTATTGATTGTGCAGTCACACTAGGCTGAAAAGCAGATGGTTAGAGTAGTGTTTGAGCTGCGATATTTTGGTGTGAAAAATCTTACTGGAACTAACTGGACAATGAAAGTAACACAATACTGCAGCTTGGTTTCCATACCCTAGTACCCAGCCGATAGAGAACCATGAAGTCTACTGAAATTGGTGCTTTCAGTGATGAAAACTCACTGAAGCAAAGGGAAACTGAAAAAAAGGCAAAATCTGCTCTTCTGTGCAAAAAATGAAGTCAGCATGTCTACTTGCATTGCACATGTGGCTGCTGACATATTTATTACATTAAGCACCAACTACTCCGATCATTTTCACTGGTTTTGGTTAAACCATGTATTTATGAATATTGCAAACCCTGATGACAAAGACTGAATTTGTCTACCTAATTTTTCAATGACTGTATTCTAAAGTGAACTCTGACATCCTGTGGGCACAAGGAAAATGACCATTGTTTAGCTACTGGTCTTTAAAGAAATTCCTGCTGTCAGAGTTAGCAGTATGAGTAGCTCTCGCACAAATGTGTGGGTATATATATAATATTTTAAAATAGATGGTATACTAACAAGAACTTAATATTTGCTCTTGGGTAAGAATCTCAGAAACTTTCAAACAACACTTTCATTTTTCACAGTTCATAGTACCCTATTTCTCTGAGGCAACTCTCTCGTATCTTTTGTCATATCAGAGAAAATAAGAGGATAAAATGTTGGTTTTACAGTCTTAATCTTTCGAGTTTTCTCTATAGAAGCAAAGTCAATAGCTTTATTTCTTCAATTAAGGCAAACTCTTGAAAGAGTAAAATGCTTTGAGTTGCGTGTTTGACCACATCTTATTTTTAATTAACTGCATTCCTCTTAAGATACTGTGAGCAATCATTGCCAGCAAACTTACCATGACATAAACTGTAGGAAACACTGACATCTTGTGGAGAAAAAAATTACTTTTCTCAATGGATGTTACTGTCAAGTACTGGGGACAGACAGCTTTAGTCAAGAATTCAGTAGATCTACAGAATCCAGAAAGTATATAATATATAAATATATAAAAATATATAATTCCATATATACATGAAATTACCTGTAAGTACCTCATATGCTAAATGTAGAGTGTGTATATACATATACACATGTATACATATACATGCAGGCACCCCACACTGAGAAGAAAAACAATGCTTCTACTATTTATTTCCCTGTGGTATTTGGTTTCATTGGGTTTTTTTGGGGGGGGGAGGTGGGGTTTTTGAGGGGGGGTTTAAGAGTTTTTGCTGCAACTTGTGACTATTTCTGCTAACTTTATGAAACACAGTGAATAGTTTCTGTGATTCTCAACAGGGCTAATTCCAAAATTTCAGCTTTTTTTTTTTTTTTTTTTTTGGCTTTTTTTACTGCCTAACAAAAAGCTATGATACACCTTTTCTCCTTAGAAAGTATACTGAAAAGCATAGCATTGAGCAAAACAGCAGTTTTATATAGTTGTATAGTTATACAACTGAAGGAGCTGGATTGCTGAATATGTAGGGTACGAAAATGCCCTAGCTATTAAAAAGTACCACTAAAAATGTGGTTCACGGTCTGTTCAATATTTCTCTCGATACCTTGAATTTCCAGCATAAAATGGATAAACTAGTGTAGGCAGTAATTCAGTGATGGCAAAGTCCAGGCTGTGGCTGCCCCTCCCTCGGTGGGATGGAGCAGCAGTGGCACCTACTGGCCATAGTCACCTCAACAGCTAAAATTTATTATTATTAAACCTCCACCAAACTGTCTTAAATACCTTCCCCCGCTAGTAAATGCATGCTGATGAAAAACCTTCACCCTTCTACTCTTGGTGCCCAGAGAAGCTTCTTGTAGGCGTGTTCTGGTGATGCAGAGGATAGAGCCATCTGAACATATTTTATATATATTTCAAGAGCAATGGAAATAAGCTCTATCACTAGTCCCACCCAAACAATCCCAGCCCCAGAGTTTACAGGCTGTGCATTGCATGGAAAGGGGGGATGTCCCCTTCAAAAGGGATGGCAAAATGGAAGCTTAGCTTTTCTTCTGTATGATCTGACAGGAAAGTACAGTTGTATTCAAAAATATCAATATCCAAAACTTTTTTGTCCCAGGAAAAAGTCTTCATCTCTAAGGCAGTCTTTCTATTCTCTGAAATTTGTTTCTTGAGATGTCAGGAAAAATTTGCAGCTAAAATCTGTGTATGAGTTCTCTCTCATGCAATGGTCTTGGCAGGTGCAACACTCAAACATGCAAACCATGTTGTTTTATAAGGTTTAATTACTTTTCTCCATGTAATCTTGGAAAGGGAAACTCACAGTCCACTAATTTTTAAGGTAATGAGAGACTGAGAGGTCTGGAGTGAAGACAAAGAAAAGGGAAGGGCTCTCAAATGTAATGGCAAAAATACAAGGTATTTCAGCGTGTGGGCCTGAGGTTTATCCCTTTTTCCTTCTTTGCTTTTTTGTGAGGCAGCATCAGTGCTGTGACATGCTCAAAATTTACACCATAGTGTTTCACTGAAGGATACAAAAAAATGATGGCAAAATGAACTTAATTACTGGATTCACCAGGTCCACCAAGTACCTGCTCTTCACATAATGACAGTAGTCCACACACCAGTGAATTTTAGTTAATGCCTAAGAAATAGGCTCCTATCTTAATTTATGTGGCTTTATTTTCTTGAGGCCTCCTCGAGACTTGGTCTGTGTCAGAGCTGGTAATACAGCTGTGTAGTGAGAAGCTCAGAAAGATCTCAGGCCAGAATTGTCTCTTGTCTCCATTAACTGACTTTTGTAGTAATTTTAGCACCAGCAGAGAAGCAATATTGCTCATTTTCCTCTGGGCTGAACCTGAGCTGCAACTGGCATATGGAAAGTCAGTATATATCTGGAGCATAAACAGACTGTAAAGCCTTTAGTTGTCCTGCTGGGTCTTCTACGGTAGGACCATCAAGCAGAAAAAAACCCACAACTGAGAAATGATCCTTGTGTGGAATCCTTTATAAAAGCTCTCTCATGTCATAGAGCGCCTACAAGGTCTCTAGTGTCACCCTTTGATGAAGGTTCCCTGCAAAACCCAACAGAAATGTGATGAGCCATGTCCCCAGAGTATTTTGCAATTCTGGGAAAACCAAGGGGCAATTACACCAGCAGCCTGTGAAGGTTTGTGATGTGCCTCATAATCTCCAAGCTCCTGACACGTAACCCGGGATGCATACAAATTTGATGTCCCAATTTTAGGTAAGGAACTGAGAAAATATGAAAATGTTTCTTATTGGTTATAGGTGGGACACTTAAAAAGGTGCCTTTTTCTGAAGGAGAATTTTCTTTACAAAGTTTCTGGAAAGAAACTGTTTCCTACAAAGTTTGACTCAGTTCAGTTCACCCAATATCTTAGATACTTATTTTAAGATGTGGGCTAAAATATTGATTTAATTATTTTGGCTGAAAAATATCCTATGTATTTAGTTTTCCTGTAAATATTTACATTCAGTGAGATGAATCTCCCCTTAGGGGTCTACTTAATGCTAGTCATTTAGGTCCTGATTCAGCCATGAGCCATTTGATACCGGCTGTATCTTGTTCTGGGAGGACCCTGTTCCCCAGTTAGTTCAGAGGTTGTGTTCCCCAGCACTGTGCAGCTTTCACAGACAGCTTGCAGTGTCTCCCAGAGACATCAGATGTTCATGCTTAGTTAGTTGAATGGAGCTGTTAAACAATCTCTACAGTCAATAAAGAGGTACTTTCAGAGGACAGTTCAGAAATTTAGCAGATAGGATGACTCAGTCTGACATATATGATCTGCCCCTGTTGTTACCCAGGTTTATACATTGAGAGTTCGAGGGACTGAGTCCCATGTCAATTAAAAATGGGAGAGTTTGGATGGAAGCAGATTTTTTTTGTTTGTTTGCTAAATATTAAAGAAAAACAAATGACTGAGCATAATGGCAGTAATACTGAGTCAGACCAAAGAACCTCCCAGCTAACTATCCTGTCTCCAGCAGTGGCCAAATGTAGATAGCCGCTCCTTACGCAGAGGAGTTGAACCGAGTTGTTTATAACACCCACGCAGTACCACACCTTGTGTTATGAGTGTATCTAGGAAGGCGGATCATAAAGACAGTGTAAGATGTGGGTAAGTGTGTCGTGATATTTTCCCAGAATACTCTCCCAGGCTCCAGTACTCTGTGGTTTTGATACTTCTTGAGCTATAGGACGTGATTTCATGCATTAACTCCGCTCCCCCCACTAATCTCCCCCCACCCAAAAAAAAAAAACAAACCAAAAAAATACCCCAAACTCTAAAAAAATTGGAATTCTCCTTCCTTTAAATTCTCCAGATGGTATTTGAACTCATGGACAAATTCCAAGCAACCAAAAAAAAACCAACAAGATTGCATCGGCATTTTTCACTCAGGGTAGAATTGGGTAAATACTAAAAAATGTTTCTGGCAAACTTTCATTCAGATTTCAAACAGGTGCTTTGTGGTTTT